>NC_138351.1:1353672-1865662 GCF_046562875.1 Panthera onca
AGGCAGAAGCGGATCTGCGAGAGTGGTGAATGCCCATGTGGACTTCCTGAGATACTTACTTTTACTGGCTCCTCTCCTGGGTGGCTTTGCTCCCGAGTTGGTGTCTCCTCTGTGTCGCTGTCAGAACCAAAGATGATGTGTGTTGGCTTGTCCTCTGGATGACCATCCTAGAGAAGTCAACAAGAGCTTTACACCGGCAGATAGCCCTCTTTCCTTCCCCGGACAAGGCCCCTTCTCATCCCACTTGTTTCCCAACAGGCAAACTTAAAACTTCTTCCTGTGTCCAGTTGGTCCAGTGGACCTTCTTGGTATCTTTTAAATCTATTCCCACTGTCACTGCCCTGGTTCTGGCTCATGACCTCCCAAAGATTCTCCAGTTCCAGATTTGTCCCATTTCACTTGTTTGTCATAGCCTGAACAATCTTACCCAGATAGAGGCCGGCAAATATTTTCTCTAAAGAACCAGAGAGTAAATATTTCAGGCTTTGCAGACCACATATGATCTTGGTCCTGTATTCTTCCTTTTTGAACTTTAAAAAAAATTTTTTTTAATGTTTATTTATTTTTGACAGAGAGAGAGAGAGAGCATGAGTAGGGGAGGGGCAGAGAGAGAGGGAGACACAGAATCTGAAACAGGCTCCAGGCTCTGAGCTGTCAGCACAGAGCCCGACGCGGGGCTCGAACCCACGGACCGTGAGATCATGACCTGAGCTGAAGTCGGATGCTCAACCGACTGAGCCACCCAGGCGCCCCTTTTTTGAACCCTTTTAAATGTGAAAACCATTCTCAGCTTGGAGACTGTACCAAAACGGGATGGATGGCCTGCGAGCCATGGTTTGCTGATTCCTGTTCTGATATATACACAACTAATCTTCACTCTCTTCCTTTCCAGCCACAGAATAAAGTCCAACCTCCACAGCCTTTCACAACTTGCCCTGCTTCTCTCGAGCACCCTTGTCCTCTGTCCATTCGGCTATAGTGGCTGCCAACGCTCACTTTTGTACAAACTGCTCCCCTCCCACGGAACCCCTTCCCTCTCCCTCCCCACCCTCCTACTTCTGCCCAACCAGTTCTCACTGATCCTTCTACCTCAGAGTCCATTCAGGCTGAGGGAGCCCCCACCCTTCCCCCTGGCTGACGTGCTGCACCTCCTTGTACTGAGGGTGCACGGGCACTCTTCTCTCTGGGTCCTGGGGCACTGAAACGGGATGAGACAACGACCACCAGAGGCAGGGACCAAGACCCTCATTCCCTAAGTCTAGCACTTACTGTGAAGGCTGGGACTTCGCAGACGCACACAGTTGTGCAAAAAATGCATAGTCTCATTAGAGTGAATTTTAGTGAGACATAAACCACTGGCAAGTGACTTACATGTGAAGTCAGACATGTTAGGACACATCACTGACCTATAGTAGTTAAAGCTTTTAAAAGAAAAGAAATCAGGAGGAAAACTTTAGATTAAAACAAATTAAGAATGTTTTCAGTAAATAGTTTAATCTCAATTTCTCTGGTCTATGCTAAAAACAAGGTGACCAAATCTTCTAACACAAGGGACACAACATGGAACAGGTCGGTGCTGGGACAGAGGCTCTGAGGGGCACGAGGATCTTCACAGGAAGGAAGGGTAGCCTCGTGGTGTCCAGACTGGGCACGCACTCACCAAATCTGCCAGGGCGTTATGAACCAGCTGCTTCCGCACTTCTTTTGCCTTCCGCCTTTCCTCCAAGGCTGCCAAACGTTTCTCGTTATCTTCAGTATGCTTACCCTTAGCGGGCAAGCCTGACCAAGCGGTTACAGGAAGTGGGGAGTCCGTGCTGCTGCCCTGAGCGGCTCTCCTGGAAGAGCCCTCCAGTGCTTTCCCAGGGGCCATGTGGCTGCTCCTTCCAGAGCCCTCTCTTGTCTTTCTGGTCCCGTGATAACCGTCTTTATCAAAGCCCATCCTGGGGGTCTTTATACCAAGACTTAAAGATTTCTCATCTTTTAACGGCAACAGACTAGAAGTAGGACTTCTACTTCCCCTCTCCGAATTGCTTGGGGACACCATCTTGCGATCCTTGCTCTCAAAAGTGGATTGTCTCTTTTCAGGCTGCATTTGGTTTGGGTCAGTTGCCTTCTTTGCATGATGGAGAGGAGTTAGTTCGCTTGGTGAGTCATTAGCACATGGGGACCCCTTTCCTGTGGACAGGCCACTGGGATCACGTTTCAAGGAATGCTGATCTTTATTTGTATCGTCAGAGGCCACTCTGTCTTTCGGGGTTTTTTTTACTGATTCCTTTCCATAGAGACAGCGTACCCCCTTGAAAGCCTGGAATTTCGGCTTTAGGCTGTTTTCCTTTGGTTTCTGTTTTCCACGGGTGTTTTCTTCTCCTTCTAGGAGGGCGGCCACTATCTCTGCAGGATGGATACACTGCTGGCGTCTGTGGAGGCCACCCCGAGTCCTGTGGCTCTTGGAGGCCTTGTCACACTTGGCGGGGGTTTCCTGGTCACCGCTCTCAGGGTCATGCCCTGGAGCCTGCAGGTCACTGCCAGCCAGCTGTTCCAGATCAGTTAAAGTGAGACTCACACGACGGCAGTTTCTTATCAGAGTGTTGTACTCCTCATCTTCCTCAGACCCACTGCATTCTGACACAGAGCCCACATCTTCACAGCTGTTGGAGTGGGGTGTAGCCCCGGGACTGATGGCTAGTTCCGCGTTGGTTTTTCTGTTTTGGGCTTCAACAGAGTGATCAGAAAGCTCACAGTTTTTTCTATTTTTCAAAGCTTTCTTGTGTATAGACGTTTCCATTTGTGAAAATTCTGTACTGCTTTTGACCTCACTGGGCTTTTTCCTTGTTGCAATGATCTCATCTGTGTCTCCTGAATCATAGTTGCAATCGCTTCCTATGACATGGTCTTCACCAGCCAGGCAAGAGGCATCACCTAACCCTGGTAAAGAGCGCAGTTTGTGAACATCTGGTTTGAAATCACCCCTTACAACTTCGAAGGGCTCGTTTGCAGATTCATCTATTGACGACCGCATAGTTTTCTCCAGGCTTTCCTCTCTTGCAATCAGTAGTCTTATTTCTTCTTCGGAATGTGTATCATCATCAGACATGTGATTTCTGTTCCTGGTAGTTCCCATGCCAGAAGCCTGAACAAATACATTTTTAAGTTTCTGGCTATGAGAAGCAGGTACACGCAGTAACGGAGGAGTAACAGGATCACAGGGTGTTTCCTGTGCCACTTCTTGCTGTAGGGGCTGCAGACTCCCCGGAACCCTGCTGGGTCTTGCTCTTACAGCTGGAAACGCAGCACATGCCTCGTCCTTCTGCACTTTGATCCTCTTCCTGGGGGGGCTGTGAGAGGCAAAGAACTCCCCTCGTCGCTTCTTACTCATGGGATCATCCCCTCCTTCCAGTTCCCAAGTGAGGTGGGACACAGGGGTGACATCTGTGACATCGTCCCCAATCTTCTTTAAGTTGTGACAGTATTTTGATGGGTCATACTTCATGATGTCACCAAAAGTCAAGGAATAAAACAGAGGCACTAGGTTTTGGGAAAACTTAAGAATCTGGTGAAGCATACAGAGTACTGTGCAATCGTAAGGCGGGTCACTTACTCAGAGCCAATCCTCTTTTTCCCGTCCAAAAGAACGAGCCCTTCACTCAGTGACCTCAGGGTCTGGGAACTGAGCTTTCCACAGCACGTCCAGAGTTAAATCCGGGTGCCACCACTGTTAGGCAGCAGAAATGGCAAACCCATCCAGGTTACAGAGCAGGCATAGGGGCCACACACTGTTTTCTGTAAATCTGAGGAACCCATCCACTGAGCTGATACCGTACAGCCGAGTAGAGAGGGGTACCCAGTGGGGCATGGCCAGCTGCTGCAAAGCCTTTACTCTCCACTCCTCTCGACCACTCCTGCCTTCTCAGTGCTGGCTCATCCCAGCTCTGATCTTCTCAGCTCAGGAGCATCTATCCCACATCCCGCTCACTCTGCAGGGCATCCCGCAGATCTTTATCAGAAAGCTAGTGGGGCACCTGGGTGGCTCAGTCGGTAGAGCATGCCACTCTTGATCTCGGGGTATTGAGTTCAAGCCCCATGTTGGTGGGAAAGATTATTAAAAACAAAAACAAGGGGCGCCTGGGTGGCTCAGTCGGTTGACTGTCCGACTTCGGCTCAGGTCATGATCTCACAGTTTGTGAGTTCAGGCCCCACATCGGGCTCTGTGCTAACAGCTCAGAGGCTGGAGCCTGCTTCAGATTCTATGTCTCCCTTTCTCTCTGCCCTTTCCCTGCTTGTGCTATCTCTCAAAACAAATAAATGTAAAAAAATACAAAATAAAAAAAAATTTTTAAAAAGATAGTAATTCTTTTCAGGCCTGTTTTGTTGCTAACACAGTCTAGCTAGATTCTAGCTAGTGTCAAAGTGCTGTGATGACAGCTAGCACATGCTGATTAATTAAAACCTGTGAACAGGCAAATGTAAGTTGCTTTCAGCATTTAGGAACTACTGAACGCCCGCCAAATATGCGAGGTGTGCTGGGCAGCGTCTGCTGTCTCCAGCTCCACACCGTCTGTCCTTCAATACCCTCCTCTTTGCTGTCAGCTGCTGCCACTGGTGGAAGGCTGAGAGGAAGTCTGCTTTCCCTGACGTTAGGGCCAGCAGCAGGGAGAGCAGAAGCGGCTGTGGCCAGTTGTCTGGGGGCCACAGTGGCACAGCAGCTGTGAGCAACGAGGACACACCTGCACTTCTCTAGCCCCGGGGTGGGGGAGCTGTACTGCGGATATCACCCTCGGACACTCTGCCTGCCAGCTGCTTGCTCCTCTGGCACTTTTTGAAACCAGTGTATGCACCGCATCTGCTCTGAAATACCCGGAGCGGCTTCTGTTTCCCAGACCGACCGGCACGCGGGTTACTGCTAAAGAACACACAGGTGGCACCCTCTGTCCAGAAGTCCAGGATGCTAGGAATTCAAGGTCCTGCACAACCTGACTGCGTTTCCTCAAGGGAACAGGCATCCGCGTTCACTCATCCAGGATCCACACTACGTCGGCACACACCAGTCTCCAGCCTGTCCACACGCTCCTAACTACTGGTCTTCCTACCGCTTTCTATTAATGCAAACCATACCTCACTTCCTCCGAAACCTTCTTTAACAATGGCCCGAGCCTCCAACCCCCCCACCCCGCCTTCTTTAGCGCCTTTGGCAATGGCTTTGAATCCATATCAGACGAGGAGGATATGAAAGTTAATCCATAAAAGTGCTTCTTTGAGTGTGATTCACTAATATAAAACCTCTTATTGTTTCAAACATGCAAGTGGGTAGGTCTTACCTTCCCTAGAAATTGAGAACATAAAAATTGTAAAAAAAGAATCTAAGATTTACTGACAGAGGCAGTGAAACCCTAATGTGATGAAGTGAACTTCTGCAAGTATCCGTTGCTGAGGTAAATACTAATCACTTTGAAAGGCTGTTTGCAAAGGATATCTTACGTTTATGTTGATTCTTTAGGTGAAGGACTGGTAGTACTCTTCCAAATTTACTCACAACCCAATTCTAAAAGAAAAAGAAAAAGGAATACATTTACTGTAGATGTCACAAACAGAAAAGATTAACCATATTGCATAAACACTATAAAAAAAATCAAACTCACAGTGGGCCATGATTACTGTTGGGTTTTGTTTTTGATAATGAAACTGGAGTTCTCAAAAAAAATGTTTGGGGAAAGAAAGAAGGAGAAGCAGGACAGCCATCGGTCCCATACACACCACGTGGGATGCCAACAGCTAACAGTACGCATTAAGAAGGCAAAGTTGGGACCTGCCTGTACGCCTCACCACCTATGTATGTCCCTTGGGAGACCCACCTCCACTTTTGATTTCTTTCTGTAAAATGAGGGAGAACTGTGCTTATCCGAGAGTTGTAAATGCACACTGAAAACCCTAAGCACTGCCTATATTAGGTGCCTCAAATCAAGGGAAAAAGCAGCCATTCTAGACACGACAGTCACAGTCACATGGTCTCAGGACTTGGTGTCTGGGCAACTTGGGGTTGCCAGTGGACACTCACTTTGTGTCCTGGCACTTCGGTCCCTGGCACAGCCTTCACATGGAAATCCACCACACCCATCTTCTCCAAGAAGTTGGTGTTGCCTATCGTTGATTTTTCTTTCTTTGCTTTTGCTTCTTCTCTCTCTTGGGCCAATCTGAATCAAAGAAGATACAAATAAGCGTTAAAACAACCAACCATGTATTGACAGTGTTTTATTTTACTACTGTAAAGTTGTCTGACTTTATGTAATCATTTAGGATCTCTCGCTTTTCCCTTTCGCCTTACTCACTATTGGCATCTTATTCACCCTCAACCCCTTCACTCTTCTTCAGGAGGAAGGGGTGTCTTTCAGAGCCCAGTCTGCCAAGTCTTGATTATTTCTACACTTGGAGAGAGAGAGACAGAGAGAGACGGAGAGAGGGAGAGAGGGAGAGAGGGGGAGAGAGAGGGAGAGAGAGAGAGAGAGAGAGAGAGAGAGAGAGAGAAAAGTGGGGCTCGAGCTCACTCAATGTGGGACTCGAATTCACGAACTGTGAGATCATGACCTGAGCCAAAGTCAGATGCTTAATGACTGAGCCACCCAGGTGCTCTATTTCCACGCTCTTAATGAAGAGAATACAGAATGCCATCTCAACCTTCCAATTCAAACTCCCCTACCTTACTCAGGCCTGGGCAGCTGCACTGACCAGTCCTCACCAGCCTCTTGCCCCTGGTCTGTTTCCTTTATGTTCTTCCTTCCACGACTGTCAGATTCATGCTCCTCAGGCATGCCTGCCCAGACACTCCACGCTCACCCTGCCCAGGACCAGGGCTCCAGTTCTAGCACAGAGTAGACACTGAATTGCCCCTAGATCAAGTTCCATCACTACCCTGTTCACAGAGGCCCTGAGCTGAAGAACAAAGTCAAATTCTCACCTCTGTCACTAGACCAGTCCTTCAAAATATGCCTTCAGCATGCTGCTTGAAACCTGTTTTAGACCCTGCCATTTCCCTGGCCTAGAACAATCTAGTCAACTCTCTTGGTTACGGCAGCTGTACATCCCTAAAACGTTTCCTATTTGGAAAGCTCCCAAACTGTACTCTTTTCTCCCTGAGAATAATATCTTTAGAATCTTAAAATGCTCTAATGATTTTTATACTGTCTTGTTCTTAAATCACTTGCAGAATTAAACCTATGCCTCTCATACAGGAACTTCCTATTTTCTTTGTGTCTTTGTATGGCACTGGCTTTAAGAAGCAAAATCAACATAAACACTTAATAGTGTCTATTAAAATTTTAAATGTATATAACCCTATCATACAACTACTCCCCTTCTGACAGGAACCCAAGGAACCCGCGCACCGTGCAGCTGCCATCCTCCAAGGTCATCTCTTATGACAGGTAGAAATAGTCTAAATGTTCATCATGAGTGGGGGATAACCAGTACCTGTGGTATAACCATTTTCTGAAACAGTTAAACAATCACTACAAAGAAGGGGGAAGATCTACATCATCACAGAAAATTGTGTGTAAAAAAATAAAATAGGTATATATTTATAGGAGTTAAAACATATGTAAATGCATTGCATTATCTTTTTTTCGGTGGGTCTGGGGTCATGGGGAGTCACAGTTCAAAGGGACTTTAGCTCTACTTGTAACGCCTAAATTTGCTAGGACTATAATAACATAGTACTTGACAGTTTCAAATCAATTAAGTGAACGTATAAAACCATTTACAATATAACAAAATACGGTTTAAATCCATGCCAAGCAAATCTTACCTGTGCAAAAAACTTTCTTTTGCTAGCTGAATTTGTAGTGTTCCACCTTTCCATTTTGTTTTATTTAAAACAGACATACCTATAAAGTAAAGAATCGTTATCCAAACACACGCCAGTGCAAAAATATATTGCAGCAAGTCATTTTTACAGTTAGTACTAAGAAAAGTACACTTATCGATCACAAAAAGACACAGAAGAAATAAAGAAAACAAAGCCTGGGAGAAAAGGCCTAGGCTGTGGTCTCAGTTGAGCCACTCACCCCAAGAGTCCTTATGCTCCCTATTGCCCAGTGTTCCCTTCTGTTCCTGGAAGAACAGAATGAGGCAAATGTGTAAAATATAGCAAAATTTGTCACTCCTTCACAAAGTGATGCCAGGAACCTCTGGTAGATGATTGACATTTATTTACCATTTTATTGTTATCTCCCATGCTAAAACTAAAAAACATGAGTATAATTTTCTAAGGTGAATCAGAGGACACTGAAATCCTGTACAGCTTTTACTTATCACCTCTCAAATTATCACTATGTAACTTGCAAATAAATTAGCCACAAGTGACTACACTGTGTTTCAAATGCTATGTATGCCCTAGTAATTGATTTTTCTCAATACCTGCTACCAGCTTCTTTAATAAGAACCACTGACAGAAGTTTCCATGTGGTAGGTACTACCACATGTAGTATGTAGTAATGTATTACTCGGTTTAATTTCTGCAGTGATATACATCAGATAAACTGGGGCTTCTAGTTGAAACAACTTGTCACAGGTCGCACAGCAGAACTGATGAGTTCTTTACCACCACTTATTTCTCACTGTACAAGAGAATAAATTAAAAAAAAATTTTTTTTTTTTTTTGCAAATAATAACACAGAAGGCTGATGGCCCTCTTTCTTTATTAGCATGTTCTCTTTTCAGTGTCTTTTGACTTTTTAGACTCAAGCGAGCTTGAGTAACGAGCTTACGTTACTACATCAGTGGCAGTACCAATTATCTCTCCTTTCTACTTCATTGAAGGCCACAGTTTACCTTCAGCTTTACTCAACTTACTGGTAGAGATTTCATCTAAAGTCCTCTCCTAACAGTGCTTAATGACAAGAATTAGCTGCCTAAAAATGAACACATCGAGGAAGGGAGTATGGCATACACCCAAGGGCATATATGTCACAGGCAGTTCCTATGAAAGCGTGTCTCTTGCCCCAAATATTTGAGAATACCATTTTTGAGCAAACCCACTAGCAATGTGCTGCTATATGTCTGCTGACACCAGATGGGATGGACCTAAACACATCCTGAATGGTAGGATACTAGAATTCCCTTGACCATGGCTATTCCTCTGGATGTCTTTTTTTTTTTTTTTTTTTTATTTACTTTTGAGACAGAGAGAGACAGAGCATGAACGGGGGAGGGTCAGAGAGAGGGAGACACAGAATCTGAAACAGGCTCCAGGCTCTGAGCTGTCAGCACAGAGCCTGACGCGGGGCTTGAACTCACGGACCGCGAGATCATGACCTGAGCCGAAGTCAGCGGCTTAACCGACTGAGCCACCCAGGCGCCCCTCCTCTGGATGTCTTAAAAGTAGCTGTCGAGTTACACAATGACATGAAACGGCAAATAGAATACAAAGCATAGTAACAATCTTACACTTGTTCAGGTCTGCTTCTGCTACTCTGATGTTGATATACGCAAAGACTTTCTGTGGATTTCCTAAAAAAAAACAAAAACAAAGAACAGAACAAAACAAAAACCAAACCTTAAACTGCTACCCAGAAAACAATGTAAAAATGATTAAGTTTCTAAATTTAAAAAATGACTCTTGGAACTTTACTCTTTCAAAGAAAAATCTTTATTTTTCATTGGATACAAAGATTGCATTTTTCTAAGCACGATTTTCAACATATTCCAAAAGAATTAAGAAAATAAATGTTAAGCAGTCAGTCAAACATTTTGCTTGTTGTATGTTAGTGATATTCTATTTAACAGGACACCTTGGAAATATTAGAATTTTAGCTCTGAAAATTGAAAGTTGCATGTTTCAGAAAGCAGATGTTTTGGAATTTAGAATGCTTTTTGATCCCAGAAATGTAATTCTGAGCAAGTTCCACATTTTACATAACACCTTCAAGGCAAAGAGCAGAGGGATGGCATACACACAACAGTATCTTGTAATGAAATACTTTCAGTTTCAAGGCTAACATTCACCTGCAGGGTTCCTTCATTTTGTGATATTGATATGAGTCGTATCTGCCTTTAACAACCCATGAAGGAGTATAAATTTACCTTTGTCATCTTTTCGTGTGATGATCTCCACATCAGAAACTTCTCCAAATCTGCTGAACTGATTTTGTAGGTCTGCCCTGGAAATGTTCTGGCCAAGGCCGCCCACAAAAAGGCGCTTCACTTCTCTGTTGGCTTTCATGAATGCTGGGCATACACTTAGTGTGTTCTAATAAGAAAAATGATTCTCTATCTGTGCAGGAGAATTCTTTCCCTTAGTTCTTCTCAAATCTAAAAAAACAAACAAAAAACAACAAAATGAAACAAACCAAACCGAACTACTTTCCCTGCAACTTCTACTTCAACTTGGTCGCCTGGACCTGTGTTTCACTTTCTGTTGTCTTCCAAATTTCATCACTGGAGACTCTGCTCACGTCCTACATCCACATTTTCCACGAACACACTTTGGAACAACACCTCACACTCATACAGACACAGGTACAGGAAAATTCTTTCCCTCTAAATGACCATGATATTATACTCTAGCCCCTTTCACTAATGCATATTCCAGGTGTTTTTCTTTTATTCATCCACACATTCACTGTAACAAAAGCTGACAAAAATGGGATGGGGCAGGTTAATATGCTACAGGATAAAAAGCTCTCCATCCTGGAGCTTCCCGGTCATATGAGATGTACACAAATGGCAAAACTACAACGTTACGTCACAACACAAGCATCTGCAAAGCGCTGTTCAGTCACAATGAGAGCAACCGATACCACAGAATACAGGGTTGTTGTTGCTGTTTTTAACACTGCGTGCCAGCGTCGTACAAAGTGGTTTAGATGAGCAGGACAGGTGAAGTCATTCTCCCATTAGGACAAATAGCGGCGAAGCCTCAGTAATAAACCAGATCTAATTTCAGAACCTGTAATTCTTAACGCATACTAGGGAACTTATTGGATTAGAAGAGACTCGGAAGATCTATTCCAGAATTGCTGCGATTTAAGGCCCATCCTGAGATCGTTCATCCCGCTCATCTCAGCTCCGACCCTGCCCTCCGGGGTAAGTGACACCTCCCACGCGCGACCCCAAAACTGCGCCCAGAAGCCCAAAGCATGGCTCGTGTTCCGGGCGTCAGCCTACATCTATTTGGTAGCCTCCCCCGTCCCCAGCCTGCCCACCCCAGTCTTCTCCCTCCCGGAGACCCAAAAACAGAAAGGGATAGGGTGCCACACAACCCGGTCACTTCCAACGCCCCAAATCCCTCCTCACCACGCTGTCTTCCGCAGCCAGCGGCGCCCATGCCCCTAACTTCCAGTCACGTGTCCCAACAGACACGTTCTGTAGTCCTTCCTACTCGAGTTCCAATCCAGACTCCTAAGGTTCCGTTACCACACTCAGTTCCAGGGCGCTCCTTGTTTCCTTTGCGGTCCTCTGGAGTACTGCGGCGCCTCGCCACTCTGCCCTCAATGTCCGCAAAGGACCCCAAACCGAAATTCTCTAATTCGTACTTTAAAGAATCCACGCCCTCGGTTCTTCGACTCTCTGCCTAGGACGGCGGAAGAGACACCGGGGGGGGGGGGGGGGGGTTGGACATAGGGAGGCTCCCTGTCACGTGGCCCTGGCACCGCCTCTGCCGTGACGTATCGGCCGGGTTGTTCCAAGGTCCGCCAGCTTGGGGTGGACTGCTGCGCCCTGGGGCTTCGGTCCGGAGGCCGCCCGCCCTCTCGGAGCCCCGGGACTGCGGGGGGTCAGCTGGGGGCGGGGAGCGCCGCGACGGCCACGAGCCCGGGAACCTGCGCGCGCCCGCGCGCGGGTGGCAGGCCCGGGGCCCCGCTCCCCCGCCTCCCCCGCCGGGCTCCGCGGTGGTCTGCGCCGGCAGCGCGCGAGGCTTGAAGCGCCCGACCGGGCGCGCAGTCCCTCAGGCGGCTTCCCGTCGGCGCCGCGCCATGGACGCTCGGCGAGCGGAGGTCCGCGCTTTGGAAGCCGAGATCGCGGCCCTGCGGCGCGCGTGCGAGGAGCCGCGGGCGCCGGGGGAAGACACCTCGCGAGCGCGGTACGTGCCCTCGCGGGCCCCGTGGGGCGGACGGTCTCCTCCGCGGCGTTTCCCGACCCCGGGGGCTCCGCCGCGGCGGGGCGGGGGGGTGAGGCGTCCGCGCCGAGGCCGCTCTCAGGGCAGCGTCGGCGCGGGGAAGCTGCCTTCCTTGAGGCCCTGTTCTCTGGCGGACGAGAGCGGGGGGTCCCCGCGCCTGTGTCTTGGGGCTCCCCCGGGCGGCGCCACGCCCTGTGCTTTCCCGGCGCCCCCCGCCTCGGGCCCTCTGGGACGGCTGTGCTGCAGGTTTTCATTCGCCCTGGTCGTGTGGCGGCTCCTCTGACGAACGACGGGGCTGCAAAGTACGTTGGCGGAAAGGAAACGAGCGAACGTAGCCTCGGGGCGGCGGTCAGGTGCCCGCAGGCCGGGAAGCACCGCCGGGAGGGGGGCGGGGGCGGCCCCGGGGCGTTTGGACCCTTGCGTCCCGCGGGCAGGGCGGACTGCACCCCGGCGCTGGGCGCGACGTCCCGGGCGAGGGGTGTGCGCCTGTGGCAACCCGGTGTGCGTCCATGACAACCCCGTGTGCGCCTGGGACAATCCGAAGAAGGTGCTTCTGTCAACCCTATTTTAAAGTCAGGGAAGCTGAGGCTGGGAAGAGGTGAGGTAAGAGCTGGGCTGGAGCCCAGAAATGTCATGTCAAAGCTCAGGTGCTTTGCTTAAGGAAGAAAGAGAGAAAGGGTTAGTTATGTACGTATCTATGGTCTCAAAGTCACCAGCGGCTGGAAAGTAGCAAGTATCTTCATTTTCTCACTGGAGACTGGTTTGGCATAGGTGCCGAGAGATTTTCCCGAGATAATTGGACAGGGGTTGGTAGAAAATGGAAAGGAAGAGCAACGCGAAAGGGAATGTTCACAGGCGTGGCGGATGGGATCCTGAAAGTAAAGGAAGCTGTGGAGCGAGGCAGGTGACCAGGGAGCAAACACGTTCCTCCACACGTGAAGTTGTAAATGTGTTGAAGCCCCTTGCTGCTCCAGGGGTGCTCCATGCATTGGAGGCAGTAGCAGTACTTGGGAGTTGCATAGAAATGCAGATTTGGGGGACACCTGGGTGGTCAGTTGGTTAAGGTCACGGGTTAGAGCCCTGTTGGGGATTCTCTCTCCTCTCTGCTTTCTTCTCGTGCTCACTTTTTCTAAATAAATAAATCGATGTTTAAAAAAAAAAAAAAAAAAAAAAAAGAAGGGTGCTTGGATGTCTCAGGAAGAGTAAAGCTCAGGTGGTCATGATCTCTCGGTTCGTGGGTTCGAGCCCCACGTCGGGCTCTGTGCCGACAGCTCAGAGCCTGGAGCCTACTTTGGATTCTGTGTTTCCCTCTGTCTCTGCCCCTCCCCCACTCACGCTCTGTCTCTCTCTGTTTCTCAAAAAATGAATATAAAAAAAAAAAAAGAAATAGAGATTTTGGGCCTACCCCCACCGGCTGAGCCAATCTGCATTTTAACAAGCACCCCACCCCAGCTATTTTATGTATATTTAAAAGTTTGAGAAGCACCTTGTCATACTGTCGGGAAGAGTGATTTCTTTACTGGCCACAAGGTGTCGTTATTAGCTCAGGACAGTATGTAGACTATGGATGTCATCTGTGCCTTCTCAAAGGTTGGGAAACTAGGAAGAGTCCAGATGGTGGAAAACATTACATATGAGTCCAGGGTGTGACGTTTCTTTTTACTGTGGCGGAAAAGGAAGATGGGGACCTGCGTACCAAGCTGTGTGTGTGTGTGTTAAAATGTAACCAAATTTGCCATCTTGATGCTTTTTAAGTGTACAGATCAGTGGTATTACATACGTTGATAACGTGCTACTATGACCATCTTCTGTCTCCCTCTTTTCATCTTGTAAAACTGAAACTATAACCATTAAGCAGTAACTTTCCCATTCCCCACTCCCCTTAGTCCTTGGCAACCATTGTTCTTCTTGTCTCTATGAATTTGACATTTCTAGGTACTTCATACAAGTGAATTCATATATATTTGTCTTTTTGGGACTGGTTTATTTCACTTAGCACAATATCCTCAAGGTTCGTTCACATTGTAGCAAAATGCAGAATTTCCTTCTTTCTTCAGGCTGACTAGCGTTCTC
Organism: Panthera onca; assembly: GCF_046562875.1. Classification (NCBI taxonomy): domain Eukaryota; kingdom Metazoa; phylum Chordata; class Mammalia; order Carnivora; family Felidae; genus Panthera; species Panthera onca. The sequence goes on from NC_138351.1 coordinate 1,367,849, forward strand.
CTGTATGTATATACCACATTTTGCTTATCCTCTTACCTGTCAATGGACGTTTGGGTTACTTCCACAGTTTAGCTATTGTGAATAATGCTGCTGTCAACACATATGTACAAATATCTCTTTGAAACCCTGCTTTTAATTCTTTTGAATATGTGGGGGCGGGGAGGGAGGGGAGACTTCCTTTTCCTTCAAAGGTCCTTCTAGCTGGACTAAGTCGAATTGACCCTAGACAGATTAACAGGAGAAAATCAAATTTAAAAGGCATATGTACAAGGATTCCACATAGACCTGGAAATTCCAGAGCCAGGGAATATGAGGTCTGTAAGTCATTCTGAACTAAGGAGAAGGGTCTAGGGGTCTGGGACTTCAGAGCAAAGGAATACACTTCACAGGGCAATAAGAAGAGCAGATGTTTGGTTGTTAGATGTTTGCCCTACTATATAGGTGGGTCACTCAGGTAAAATTTATCTCTGTTAATAACACTTACTCTGGGAAAGACCCCCAATTTAAGTTTTTCTGTGTGGTTAAAGGAGGGCAAACATTTTTCTGGAGCCTCCAGGGTCTTAAGTGCCTTCAGCACAAAATGATCCATATGCCACATTGCCACAGTCTTGGGGGGAGGTCTGTCCTTAACCCCTACAGATATGTCCCAAGAAGGGGAATTGCTGGATCCTTTGGTAATTCTATTTTTAATTTTTTGAGGACCTCCCCCATACTGGTTTCCACTGTGGTTGTACCATTTTATGGTGAGTTTTGGGGTGATGGTGAGGTGGTCCAGAGCCAATGGCCAAAAAAAGAATTCTTGAAGACGTCTTTCGTGCAAAAAGGTGGTTTTATGTAAAGCACGGGGACAGGACCCATGGGCAGAAGAGCTGCACTGGGGTTGTGACAGATAACTCATTATATACTCGCGGTTTGGGAGGGTATCAGGGATAGAGTAAGTCTCCCTAAGTAATTTGGGAAGCAAGATTTCCCAGGACCTTGAGAGGTTAGCTGTTGCTAGGGAAACGCCATTTATTACCGTTTAGTAAAACCTCAGTCACGGGACCCTTCATATATATATCTGTGGCCATAAGCCTGGAGTATGATTGCTAGCATATATCTTGGGGCAGTTGACATGAAGGAAGTTTCCAAAGGAATTTTTATATGTTAAAGGAGACTTACAGGATCCTGGGGGTTGGGATAATGTTAAGCTAAGATTCTCTTTTGCCCCCAGCAAAGTGTCATCATGGAGGCAGCTGAGCTCCTAGAGGGAGGTTCACTCTGCCTATTTCAAGGACTTGTAAATGGGATGTAGGCAGTAGGGGAATTTAATTTTTTATTTGCCTTAGTTTCCCACATCACCATGGCAAGCACTTAAACCCCTTTCCTTTGTTCCTGGGTAGCCAGGAGTGTCTGAGGAGTATCACACAGATCCCACCTGGTTTGGGGGTGGTGGTGCTGTTAGCCTGTACTTTGGCCTCAGCTTGCCCCACGCACCCTCATCATTTTACGTTCCCACCAACAGTCTACAGTGTTTCCAGATTGTCTACATCCTCACCAATATTGTCTTTTTCCCCCTGGTTTTGGGTTTTTTTCTTGTTGTTTTTGTTTTGTTTTATAGTAGCCATCCTAATAGATGTGGGGTCAGTTCCCTAATGATTAGCGATATTGAGCATCTTTTTATGTGCTTATTAGCCATGTGCTTTTGTGCCAGTCTCAGCCCATCTGTAGTAATGCTATTCAATAGAAATGCCTGGAGCCAGTGTTCCCAGGGAACTTTCCCCATTCCACACCTATGTTACAAATGGATCAAACTTTGTGGTTCTTGTGATTGTAAGATGCCCTTCCTCAATAACCTTTAGGAAACTTTGAAGGAAAAAAAAATATTATTTACAAGCTCTAGAGTGCATAAGCAATGCCACGGGAGCCACATAACTAGGTCATTGATGCAGAGAGGGAGACAGAGACAGAGAATGAGAGAACAGGACTGGGGTTCTGCTTTTATTTGGGTTGAGGGTGGGGGCCTAGGGTTTCAATAGGGTTTCAAGGACTCACTCTCAATTGGTGAACTTAAAACATAAGAGTAGGAATATAAAGTACAGGAAGAGAAAAAACAAGTGACCCAAGTGGTCAGGTTTTGAAATGAACTAAGATCTCTAAAACAAAGGGAAGGCAGTCTGGCTCTTCCATCCTGTGGTTTGCCAATGTGTCTGTCTGTTGGAGGTCACCTTCATTGAAGGGGATGCAGCAGACGCCTCTGCAGTCAAAGCTCACATTCAGCACCTGCATTAGAATAAGAAAAGCCAACTGTTGGGTCTTAAGCTATTATTATGTCCTCTTTGGAGAAATGTCCATCCAGTTTCCGTGCCCATTATTGAACAGGTTGGTTTTTGTTGTTGCTTTAGGAGTACTTTATATATTTTGGAAATTAAACCCTTATCAGATAATGTGATTAACAAATATCTTTTCTCATTCTGTGGGTTGCCTTTTTACTGTCTTGATGGTGTCTTATGTTGTACAATTTTTTTTTTTTTTAATTTTTTTTTTTTCAACGTTTTTTATTTATTTTTGGGACAGAGAGAGACAGAGCATGAATGGGGGAGGGGCAGAGAGAGAGGGAGACACAGAATCGGAAACAGGCTCCAGGCTCCGAGCCATCAGCCCAGAGCCTGACGCGGGGCTCGAACTCACGGACCGCGAGATCGTGACCTGGCTGAAGTCGGACGCTTAACCGACTGCGCCACCCAGGCGCCCCTGTTGTACAATTTTTAAAGATGTTCATGAGGTCCAGTTTGTCTATTTTTTCTTTTGTTACCTGTGCCTTTGCTGTTATATCCAAGAAATCCTTGCCCTAGCCGATTTATGAAGCTTTTGTCCTATGTTTTCTTCCAAGAGTTTTGTTTTAGGTCTTACATTTAGATGTTTGAGTTAATTTTTTTTTTTAATTTTTTTTTTTAATGTTTATTTATTTTTGAGACAGAGAGACAGAGCATGAATGGGGGAGGGTCAGAGAGAGGGAGACACAGAATCTGAAACGGGCTCCAGGCTCTGAGCTGTCAGCACAGAGCCCGACGCGGGGCCCGAACTCACGGACCGCGAGATCATGACCTGAGCCGAAGTCGGCCGCTTAACTGACTGAGCCACCCAGGCGCCCCGTGTTTGAGTTAATTTTTGAATATGTTAGGGAAGGGTCCAACTTCATTCTTTTGTGGATGTTCAGTTTTTCCAGCACTATTTGAATGTTACTGGCAAGCTTGTCAAAAATCATTTGATCATATATGTAAAGGTTCATTTCTGGGTTCTCTGATTCTATTACAGTCATCAATCTGTTTGTCTTTATGCCAATACTACACTGTTTTGATTACTGTACCTTTCAGTTAAGTTTTTTTTACTTTTTTTTTAAACGTTTATTCATTTAAAAAAATTTTTTTTGCATTTATTTATTTTTGAGCAACAGTGAGACAAAGCGTGAGCGGGGGGGGGGGGGGGTGGGGGGTGGGGGGGGGCAGAGAGAGAAGGAGACACAGAATCTGAAGCAGGCTCCAGGCTCTGAGCAAGCAGTCAGCACAGAGCCCGATGTGGGGCTCAAACCCACAAACTGTGAGATCATGACCTGGGCTGAATTTGGACGCTCAACCTACAGAGCCACCCAGGTGCCCTGAAACGTTTATTTATTTTGAGAGAGAAACGCTCAGAGCGTGAGCGGGGGAGGGGCAGAGAGCTGGAGACAAAGAACCCCCAGCAAGCTCCAGGCCTTGAGCTGTCAGCACAGAGCCTGACACAGGATTCTAACCCACACACCACAAGATCTTGACCTGAGCTGAAGTCAGGTGTTTAACTGACTGAGCCACCCAGGCACCCCTCCGTTAAGTTTTGAAATCAGGAAGTGTGAGTCCTCCAGTTTTGTTCTTTATCAAGATTATTTTGGCTATCTGGGATCCCTTGAGATTCCACATGAATTTTAGGATGGGTTTTTTTATTTCTGTAAAAAACCTCATTGGGACTTTGATAGGGATTGCATCGAATCTGTAGATTGCTGAGGGTAATATTGACATTTTAATAATACTAAGTTTTCCAATCCATTAACATGAGATGTGTTTCTATTCATATCAGTTTTTTTTCAGCAATGTTTTTGTGGTTTTCATTGTACAAGTCTTACCTTCCTAAGGCAAATTCCTTCCTAAGGTTAGTTCCTAAATATTCTTTTTGATGCTGTTGTAAATGGAATTGTTTTTGTAATTTACATTTTTCAGATTGTTGGGTTATAGAAATGCATCTGATTTTTGTATGGTGATTTTGTATCCTGATTCTTTGCTAAATTCATTTATTCTAATGCTTTTGTTGTGGAATCTTGAGGGTTTTGTACATACAAGATTATACCATCTGTAAACAAAGATAATTTTAATTCCTTTCCAATTTGGATGCCTTTTATTTCTGTTTCTTGCTCACTTGCTCAACCTCGAGTTTCCAGAACCATGTTTAAGTGGTGAAAGTGGACATCCTTACTTTCTTCATATGTGGCTTTTATTATGTTAAGATAATTTCCTTCTAATCCTAGGGTTTTGACTGTTTTATCATTAAAGTGTGTTGAATTTTGTCAAATGCTATTTTTTTTAAAGTTTATTTTGAGAGAGTGTGAGAGAGCATGAGTGGGGGAGGGGTAGAGAGCGAGGGAGACAGAGGATCTGAAGCGACCTCTGTGCTGACGGCAGCGAGCCTGATGAAGGGCTCAAAACTCATGAACCACAAGATCTTGACCTGAGCCGAAGTCAGATGCTTAACCAACTGAGTCTCCTGGGTGCCCCATTAAATGCTTTTTCTACATTAAGTGAGATAACCAAGTCTTTTTTTCCCTTCTTTGTGTTAATGGTGATATATTACATTGATCAATTTTGTATGTTGAACCATCCTTGTATTCCAGAAATAAATCCTATGTGGTCATGATGTGTAATCCCCTTAATATGCTGCTTAATTTCATTAACTACTAATTTGTTGAGGATTTTTACATTATTGTTCGTAAGTAATATTGGTCTGTAGTTTTCTTGGAATATCTTTATCTGGCTTTGGTGTCAGAGTTGTGCTGGCCTAATAGAATAAGTTACAAAGTGTTCTCCAACTTTTTGGAAAAGTTTGAAAAGGATTGGTTAGTTTTTAGTTAAATGTTTGGTAGAATTCACTCTTGTAGTTATCGGGTCCAGGGCTTTTATTTGTTGGAGATTTTTTGATTACAGATTCAACCACACTAGTTATTGGTCTATTCAGATTTCTTATTTTTGGGGGATTTAATCTTGGTAGGGTTTGTGTTTCTAGGATTTGAGCCATTTCAGGTAGAGTATCCAATGTATTGGCATACAGTTGTTCATAATAGTATCATAAACTTTTTATTTTTGTAGAATTGGTAATGTCCCTGTTTTAATTTCTGATTTTAGTAATTTGAGTCTTTGTTTTTGTTTTGTTTTGTTTTTAAGTAAACTCTGTGCCTGGTGTGAGGCTCAAACACATGACTCCAAAAATCAAGAATCCCATGCTCTACTGCTTAAGCCAGCCAGGTGCCCCTTTTCATTCTGTTTTTTAGTCCATCTAGCTAAAGTTTTGTTAATTTTATTGATCCTCTCAAAGAGCCAACTTTTGGTTTCATCTATTTTCTCTTGTCTATTTCATTTCTCTCTGCTCTAATCTTTATTATTTCCTCTTTTTGCTATCTTTGGTTTAGTTCATTCTTTTTCTATTTCCTTGAGTTGTAACATTAGGTTGTTTATTTGAGATCTTATTTTTTAATTTAAGCATTTATAGCTGTAAATGTCCCCCTTAGCACAGCTTTTGATGTGTCCCTTAAATTCTGGTATATTGTATTTTCATTTTGTCTTTAAGTATATTCTAATTTCCCTGTGGTTTCTTCTGAAATCTATTGATTGTTTAAAAGTGTGTTAATTTCCACAATTTTGTGACCTTTTCTGTTTTCCTTCTGTTACTGATATCTAATTTCATCCCTTTATGGTTGGAGAAGATACTTTATATGATAAGTATGTTTTAAAATACATAGAGACTTGGAATGCCTTGGTGGCTCAGTCCGTTGAGCATTTGACTCTTGATTTTGGCACAGGTCATGATCCCAGGGTTGTGGGATCGAACCCCTCATTGGGCTCCTCTCTGTGGCATGGAGCCTGCTTAAGAATTTCTCTCTCTCTATCCCTGTCTTCTTTTCTCCCTCTGCTCTTCTCCCATGCTCACTTGCTCTCTCTAAAATAAAAAAAAAAAAATACATTGAGACTTAATTTGTTGTCCAATATCTTGGAAAATGGCCCATGTGCATTTGAGAATTTATATATGTCTGTTAGGTCTGTCTGTTGTTGGGTAGAAGGTTCTGTATATGTCTATTAGATCTAACTGGTTTATTGTGTTGTTTTCACTACTCTGTTTCCTTACCTATCCTTTGTCTAGTTCTACCCATTATTGTAAGTTGGGGTATTGAAGTCTCCAACTGCTATTTTAGTTTCTTTTGAGGTGTAATTGTATATAACATTATGTTAATTTCACGTGTACAATATAATTTGATATTTGTACATATTGCAAAATGATCACCACGCTAAATCTAGTTAACATCCATACACAGTTACAAGTTTTTTTCCTTGTGATATGAACTTTTTTCTTTTCTTTTTTTTTTTAATGTGAGATTATTTTAATAACTGATAACAGTGTATGTAATGGAATGTCATCCGGTGTATGTCAATATACTGTTTACATTTATGCCATGGAGACATATGTATTTTTTTAATAGTATGTAAATTTTATTTTTTTAATAGTATGTAAAACTTTTTTTTAAATATAATTTATTGTCAAATTGGCTAACATATAGTGTGTAAAGAGTGCTCTTGGTTTTTGGGGTAGATTCCCGTGGTTCATCACTTACATATAACACCCAGTGCTCATCCCAACAAGTGCCCTCCTCAATACCCATCACCCATTTTCCCCTCTCTCCCACCCCTCCGTCAACCCTCAGTTTGTTCTCTGTATTTAAGAGTCTTTTATGGTTTGCCTCCTTCCCTCTCTGTAACTATTTTTTCCCCCTTCTCTTCCCCCATGGTCTTCTGTTAAGTTTCTCAAGATCCACATATGAGTGAAAACATATGATATATCTGTCTTTGACTGACTTATTTCACTCAGCATAATACCTTCCAGTTTCCATCCACGTTGCTGCAAATGGCAGGATTTCATTCTTTCTCATTACCAAGTAGTATTCTATTGTATATATAAACCACATCTTATTTATCCATTCAGTTGATGGACATTTAGGCTCTTTCCATAATTTGCTTATTGTTGAAAGCACTGCTATAAACATTGGGGTAAATGTGCCCCCATGAGTCAGCTCTCCTGTATCCTTTGGATAAATTCTTAGTAGTGCTATTGCTGGGTTGTAGGGTAGTTCTGTTTTTAATTTTTTGAGGAACCTCCACACTGTTTTCCAGAGCGGCTGCACCAGTTTGCATTCCCACCAACAGTCCAAGAGAGTTCCTGTTTCTCCACATCCTCACCAGCATCTGTTGTTTCCTGATTTGTTCATTTTAGCCATTCTGACCAGTCGGTATAAGGTGGTATCTCAGTGTGGTTTTAATTTGTATCTCCCTGATGATGAGTGATACTGAGCATCTTTTCTTTTTAAAAAAAACTTTTTTAATGTTTATTTATTTTTGAGACAGAGAGAGACAGAGCATAAATGGGGGAGGGTCAGAGAGAGGAAGACACAGTGAAGCAGGCTCCAGGCTCCGAGCTGTCAACACAGAGCCCGACGCGGGGCTCGAACTCACGGACTGTGAGACCATGACCTGAGCCGAAGTCGGATGTTTAACTGACTGAGCCACCCAGGGGCCCCTTGAGCATCTTTTCATGTGTCTCTTGGCCATCTGGATATCTTCTTTGGAAAAGTGTCTATTCATGTCTTCTGCCCATTTCTTTACTGGATTATTTGTTTTTCGGGTGTGGAGTTTGGTAAGTTCTTTATAGATTTTGGATACTAACCCTTTATCTGTTATGTCATTTGCAAATATCTCCCATTCCATCAGTTGCCTTTTAGTTTTCTTAATTGTTTCTTTTGCTGTGCAGAAGCTTTTTGTCTTGATGAGGTCCCAATAGTTAATTTTTGATTTTAATTCCCTTGCCTTTGCAGATGTGTTGAGCAAGAAATTGCTGCGGCTAAGGTCAAAGAAGTTGTTGCCTGCTTTCTCCCTAGGGTTTTGATGGTTTCCTGTCTCACATTTAGGTGTTTCATCCACTTTGAGTTTATTTTTGTGTATGGTGTAAGAAAGTGGCCTAGTTTCGTTCTTCTACATGTTGCTGTCCAGTTCTCCTAGCACCATTTGCTAAAGAGACTTTTTTTCCATTGGATACTCTTTCCTGCTTTGTCAAAGATGAGTTGGCCATACATTTGTGGGTCCAATTCTGGGTTCTCTATTCTATTCCACTGATCTCTGTGTCTGTTTTTGTGCCAATACCATACTGTCTTGGTGATTGCAGCTTTGCAGTAAAGGCTGAAGTCTGGGATTGTGATGCTTCCCACTTTGGTTTTCTTCTTCAAGAAAGAAGGCTATTCAAGAAAAATTCAAGAAAAATTGGCTATTCTGGGTCTTTTGTGGTTCCATAAAAATTTTAGGATTGGTTGTTCTAGTTTTGAGGAGACTGCCGGTACGATTTTGATTGGGATTGCATTGAATGTATAGATTGCTTTGGGTAGTATTGACATTTTAACAGTATTTATTCTTTCAATCCGTGAGCATGGAATGTTTTTCCATTTCTTTGTGTCTTCTTCAATTTCCTTTGTAAGTTTTCTATAGTTTTCAGCATATGGATCTTTTACATCTTTGGTTAGGTTTATTCTTAGGTATTTTATGGTTCTGGGTACAATTGTAAATGGGATCCATTTTTTGATTTCTTTTTCTGTTGCTTCATTATTGGTGTATAGAAATGCAACCGATTTCTGTTCATTGATTTTGTACGCTGTGACTTTGCTGAATTCATGTATCAGTTCTAGCAGGCTTTTGGTGGAGTCTTTTGGGTTTCCATTTAGAGTATCATGTTGTCTGCGAGAAGTGAAACTTTGGAGTTCTTTGCCAATTTTGATGCCTTTTATTTCATTTTGTTGTCTGATGGCTGAAGCAAGGACTTCCAGCACTATGTTAAACAACAGTGGTGAGAGTGGACATTCCTGTTGTGTTCCTGATCTCAGGGAGAAAGCGCTCAGTTTTTCCCCATTAAGGATGATACTTGCTGTGGGCTTTTCATATATGGCTTTTATGATTAGCTATGTTCCTTCTATCCCAACTTTCTTGAGGGTTTTTGTTAAGAAACAATGCTGTATTTTGTCAAATGCTTTTTCTTCATCTATTGATAGGATCATATGGTTCTTTTCTTTTATTGTGATGTATCACATGTGAATATTGAACCAGCCCTACAGCACAGGAATGAATCCCACTTGATCATGGTGAATAATTCTTTTTATATACTGTTGAATTCAATTTGCTAGTATCTTGTTGAGAATTTTTGCATCCATGTTCATTAGGGATATTGGCCTATAATTCTCCTTTTTTGTGGGGTCTCTGTCTAGTTTGGGAACCAAGGTAATGCTGGCTTCATAGGATGAGTCTGGAAGCTTTCTTTCTGTTTCTATTTTCAGGAACAGCTTGAGAAGGATAGGTATTAACTCTGCTTTAAATGTCTGGTAGACTTCCCCTGGGAAGCCATCTGTCCTGAGACTCTTCTTTGTTGGGAGATTTTTGATAACTGATTCAATTTCTTCACTAGTTTTGGGTCTGTTCAAATTTTCTATTTCTTCCGTTTGAGTTTTGGAAGTCTGTGGGTGCTTAGGAATTTGTCCGTTTCTTCCAGGTTGTCCAGTTTGTCGGCATATAATTTTTCATAGTATTCTCTGATAACTGCTTGTATTTCTGAGGGATTGGTTGTGATAAATCCATTTTCATTTGTGATTTTATTTATTTAGATCTTCTGGCTAGGGGTTTATCAATTTTGTTTCTTTTTAAAAAAAAACAGCTCTTAGTTTCATTGATCTGTTCTACTGGTTTTTTTTGGGGGGGGATTCTATATTGTTTATTTATGCTCTGATCTTTTTTATTTCTCTTCTTCTGCTGGGTTTGGGGTTTCATTGTTGTTCTGCTTCTAGTTCCTTTAGGTGTGCTGTTAGATTTTGTACTTGGGATTTTTCTTGTTTCTTGAGTTAGGCCTGGATTGCAATGTATTTATTTTCCTCTTAGGAATGCCTTTGCTGCATCCCAAAGGGTTTGGACTGTTGTGTTTTCATTTTCATTTGTGTCCTTATATTTTTTAGTATCTTCTTTAATTGCCTGGTTCACCCATTCATTCTTTAGTAGGGTAAACTTTTAAGATTTACTCTTTTATCAACCTACAAATGTGTAATACAGTATTATTAATTATAGTCACTATGCTGTACATTATATTCCTAGGACTTTTTAATTGTATTGCTGGAAGTTTGTATACTTTGACCACCTTTTACCCATTTTCCCAAACCCCCTCACCCTTGCCCCTGGCAGCCATCAATCTACTCTCTTTCTATGAGTTCGGGGTTTTTTAGATTCTACATGTAAGTGAGATCATACAATAACCTGTCCATCTGGTCTGACTTGTTTCACATAACATAATGCCTTCAAGGTTCATCCATATTGTCACAAATGGCAGGATATTCTTCTTTTTATGTGGCTGAATGACATTTAGTTGTATAGTAGACACCACATCTTTGTTCATTATTTGTTGACAAGTTGTTTCCTTGTTTTGGCTATTGTAAATAATGCTGTAGTGAACATGAGGATGCATGTATCTTTGTGTTTTTGTTTCACTCAAATAAATACACAGAAATGGAATTGCTGATTTACATGGTAATTCTATTTTTAATTTTTTGAGGAACCTTCATACTGTTTTCTGTACTGGCTGCACCAATATACATTACTACCAACAATATATTCTTGCCAACTCGTGTTATTTTGTTTATGGTAATAGTCATTCTGACAGGTGTGAGGTGATACCTTGTTGTGGTTTTGACTCGCATTTCCCTGATGATTAGTAATATTGGGCACCTTTTCTGTGTACCTGTTGGCCAGCTATATATCTTCTTTGGAAAAATTTCTATTCAGATTCTCTTCCCATTTTTTAATCAGACTTTTTTTTTCTTTTGTCATTGAGTTAATGAGTTCTTTATATATTTTGGATGTTAACTCCTTGGTAGTACATGATTTGCAAATATTTTCTACCATTGCATAGTTAGCTTTTTAATTTTACTAATTTCTTTTGCTGTAGAGAAATTTTTTAGTTGATGTAGTCCTGCTTGTTGATTTTTTTTCCTTTTGTTGGATTTGCTTTTGGTATCAAATCCAAAAAGTCGGTACCAAGACCAATATAGAGAGCTTACCACCTCTGCTTTCTTCTAGGAAATTGTCCACGTATTTCTTTTATTGAGGTCTTTATTTCTTTATATGGTATCAGGTTACTATCTGGTGTACTTTTTTTTAAGTTTATGTATCGTGAGAGAGGTAGAGTGAGTGTGAGCCAGGAGGGGCAGAGAGAGAGAGAGAATTCCAAGCAGGTTCTTCACTGTCAGTGCAGAGCCCAACACAAGGCTCTAACCCCCAAACCACGGGGTTTGACCTGAGCTGAAATCCAGAGTCAGACATTTAACCGAATGAGCCATCCAGGTGTCCCTGTCTAGTGTACTTTTATCTTTCAGGTCTCTCTTGAACATTTCTTGTAGGGTAGGTCTAATGGTAACAAAATCCTTTGCCTTTTATTTCTTTGGAAATGTCTTAATTTCTTCCTCACTTTTAAAGGGCAGTTTTGCCAGATACAGATATTCCTTGGAAATATTGTGGGTTCAGTACCAGACCACCACAATAAAGTGAGCATCACAATAAAACTAGTCAAGTGAATTTTTTGGTTTTCCAGTAAATACAAAAGTTAGGTTTATACTCCACTGTAGTCTGTTAAGTGTGCAATGTCATTATGTCTGAAGAAAATGTTTCATACCTTAATTAAAAAGTACTTCTTTGCTAAAAATGCTCACCATCTGGGCTTTCAGTGAACCATATTCCCTGATCACAGATCACCATAACAAATGTAATAATACTGAAAAAGTTTGAGATATTGTGAGAATTTCCAAAATATGATTCAGAGACACAAAGTGAGCCAATACTCTTGGAAAAGATGGCACTAATAGACTTGCTCAACACAGGGTTGCCACAAACCTTCAGTAAAACTTGCAATATTTGGGAAGCACAGTAAAACAAAGCACAATAAGATGCGGTATACATAGGATTGTTGGTTCAGTTTTTTCTTTTAGCACCTGGACTGTATAGGCCCCCTGTCTTCTGGTGTCCAAAATTTCTAATGAGAAATCTCATATTTTATTGAGAAACCCTTGCATGTGGTGGTTTGCTTCTCTTTTGTTGCTTTCAAGGTTCATCTTTATGCTTGGGTTTTATAAATTTGATTATATCTTGGTGGGAGTCTCTTTGAGTTTGCTGAGTATCTTGTATTTTCATATTCATGTCTTTCATGAAATTTGTGGAGTTTTTAGTCATTGTTTCTTCAGATATCCTGTCTGCCTCTTTCTCCTTGGGCTCTCATGACGCGTATGTTGGTCCTTTTGAGGGTGTCCCACAAATCCTTTATGCTTTGTTCCTTTTTTCAGTCATTTTTCTTTCTGCACCTCAGCCTCAGTAATGTCCGTTGTCTTATCTTCAGGTTCACTGATCATTCTGCCTGCTCAAATCTGCCTTTGAATCCCTCTAGTGAATTTTTCATTTCAGTTATTGTATCTTTGAGCTCCAGAATTCCTTTTTGGTTTCTTTTTTTCTTTTTTTTTTTTAATGTTTATTCATTTATTTTTGAGAGAGAGAGATAGTGTGAGTAGAGGAGGGGCAGAGAGAGAGGAGACAGAGAATCCCAAGCAAGCTCTGTGCTGCCAGTGCAGAACCCAACGTGGAGCTTCGACTCACAAGGCTGTGAGATGATGATCTGAGCCAAACCAAGAAGTTGGATGCTTAACCAACTGAGCCACCCAGGCTGCCCCCCTTTTTTGTTTATTATTTTAGGATTTTCATTTCTGTCTCTTTTTTAAAATGTTTATTTTGAGGGAGCGTGTGCATCTATGCAGGTGGGAGAGGGGCAGAGAGAGGGAGAGAGAATTCTAGGCAGGCTCCATGCTGTCAGTGCAGAGCCCAACATGGGGCTGGATCTCACTGACTGAGGTCAAGAGTTGGACACTTCACCGACTGAGCCACCCAGGTGCCCTTGTTTATTTTTTTTAGTTTTATTATTTTGTAGGCTGTGTGTTGAAGATAAGCCTGAGGTGCAAACTTTCTGTCTTCTTATGTCTTTTCTGAGCCTTTCCTTGGGCACTGTATTCACTTTCCAGTTTTTCCCATACGTTCAGTTGATTTTGAATGTCTTAATCTTTAAGGTGTGGCTCTTTAAATGAGATAAGCCAAAAATAATGGGGAAGAAAAGAGTCGTGGCTCTTTAAATCTCCTGGAGCTCCCTTCAGCCAGAGGAGCAGGGCTTGTAATACTGGGAGCTGGTGCAACACTGGCTGTCTGTCTCTTTGCACCTCTTTTGTCAGAAGCAGCAATCAGCACAGCCACTCAGCGTTTGTGGACGGTCTTTTTTTTGCCTACTCTTACTTTTCTGAAGTCTGTGCAGTCTGCTTTAGGAACGTGTACACAGCTGCCTGCCTATTGTTGGAGTGGGGGATACATAGCTATTACTGTGCTGAGACCTGAAATTGCCCCAAACTGACCACAGTTAACTCCAAGCCTTCCCCTGGAGGTTGTAAGCCTGCAGCAGAATTCACAGTTTTAACAAAGTTTCATCAGATTCTGCCAATGCGGTTATTGTGTAGGTGGCTGCTTCCTACTCCACCAGCTTCCCAGAATCCTAGATCATTGACTTTTGAAATCAGGTCTCTTGTAGATCCGTTTTATTTTTTAAAGTTCATTTTGAGAGAGAGCTCGCAGATGTGTTTGTGTAGGGGAGGGGCAGAGAGAGAGAATCCCGAGCAGGGTCACACTGACAGTGCAGAGACCAGCGCAGCGCTTGATCCCACAAACCTTGAGATCATGACCTGAGCCAAGATCAAGAGTCAAATGCGTAACCCACTGCGCTACCCAGGCACCCCTCTTATAGGTTTGTTTTAAGACAAAGAAGTTTCTTGGGGTGCCTGGGTGGCTCAGTGGGTTAAGCATCTGACTCTTGGTTTCAGCTCAGGTCATGATCTCACGGTCTGTGAGTTCAAGCCCCATGTCTGGCTTCACGCTGACAGTGCAGAGCCTGCTTTGGATTCTCTCTCTCCTCTCTCTGCCCCTCCCCTGCTCACTCGCGGTATCTCTCTTCTCTCTCAAAATAAATAAACTTTAAGTAAATAAAGAAGCTTCTTGTGGAACTCTAATTTTGACCAAGATGAATTACGCTCCTAAGACAAAGTAACAAGTAATATAGTGCAAAGCCAGTAAAAATGTATAATCCCAAATCATTGAAACTCATGTCGGTAATTGAAATAGACTAATGATATTTTGCTCAAAGTAAATCACTGCTATGAATGAGAATATGCAGGTTTTCTCTTCTAGGTGTATGGTAAAATATACATAGGATTTAACCATTTTAGCCTTTTTTAAGTATGTAGTTCAGTTGGATTAAGTGCTTTTACGTTGTCATGCCGCCATCACCACTTTTTCCTCACCCCAAAGTGATACTCTGTACCCATTAAGCAATAGATTCCCATTCTCTCCTTTCTCAGCCACAGGTTCTTTTTTTGAATTCTGCATATCTAGTTTTCAATGTGATGATTTAGTTCTTTTATCAGTTTGCTCTGTTGGAAACACCATAAAGTTTTCATTCATAGTTTTCTGTGATATTTGGTATTTGCATAACAGGAATTTATCATTTATATATGAAGATTCCTTCTTGCTTTCATTAGCGTTCTCAGTTTAGTTTTTTTATCACTTAATTATAGCCAATACAAAAGAGCTTGTGGTAGTCTCTCAGGTGATAGAGAATATACTTAAATATTTTCAATTAACATTAAGACAAAAATTTAAAAGATATTTTCATCCTTTCTACAAGCATTAGATCTCCAGTGTAAAGAATACAGAGTTAGGTTATTTCCTATAGACCTGGCATAAGGTCATAAGAGTGCAGGTTAATGTAGTAGAATCAGGAATAGAAAAGGAGGGATAGCTATGCGATGGAGCAGAAAGTATGGCAGTAAATCCAGATGTGAAGGATTAACAGAGCCAAGGATAACTCCAAAGATAGACTGAGATATCAAGAGACAGATTTTATCAGTAACAGAAGTAGGGAAATATGGTAGACAAACTAATTTAATACAAAAACATTTATTGGGTCAACAAGCTAAGTCTACTGTGCAAGAAGAAGAAATGTATGATTGGAGGTATGATTTAGGAATTACTGATGTAGAAGAGTTGAGATTGATCACTGAGTTTTTCTCTAGAATGAGAGAACGGTATTTAGATCAGCAAGAGCAGGAGTGGTAGGGCTTCTTCTGTAGTTGGAAGCAAGCAGCAGGAACAGTGGAGTGCCCAACATGTCAGATGAGAATCATGATAATCATGCTGCACCATCTAAGGAAGGATGTCTTACGATGGCAGAAGTCAGCAGTGTAGAACGTAGCAGAACACGAGGGCAGTAAAGGATGACAGAAAGTAAAATAACATTCAGTGTGATCATTAGCTGAAATTTTACTCTTTTTCAAGGAAAATAGAGTTTTGTGTTCTCAATGAAGAATGATTACAGTATTGTTTAAGGTGATTATGCTATTATTCCTTTGGATTCCCCCCCCCCCCCCCTTATTCTTAGATTTCCTGAGACTCTCTTTCTTACTATAAAATGCTCTGTGATACTTGTTTTTAAAAAAAAAATTTTTTTTAATGTTTATTTACTTTTGAGAGAGACAGAGACAGAATGTGACTGGGTTAGGGGCAGAGAGAGAGGGAGACACAGAATCGGTGGCAGGTTCCAGGCTCTGAGCTGTCAGCACACAGCCCAGCACGGGGCTTGAACTCATGAGCTGTGAGATCCTGACCTGAGTTGAAGTTGGCCACTCAACGGACTGAGCCACCCAGGTGCCCCTACTTTACTTGTTTTAGAAGTTAAAGCTAGCCAGCCAACATTACTTTGTTACTTAATGACATTTACAAAAATAATTTGAGATGTCTTGGGATATCAGGTATTTACTTTGGAGTATTTTAAACATTCCATTATAAACAGACACTTTCATGTTGCAAAGTACTCTTGTTATAGTTTATTTTACAATTGTTTATAATAAGTAGAAATATGGTAGTATAATTTAATTAGCTTTGTTTTAATTTGAGATTAAAGATTACAGTGTTAGTAGCCATATTGATTTTGAGAAAAATCTTAGGTAGTTTTAGTGAGAAGAAAGTAAGAAAGACAAAATAGAAATGGTTTGAAGAAATTTGTGGTTATGAGATAAAGCACTTGTTAGTGGTTTCTTCAGTGGAGTAATTATTTGTTATATTTGCTTTTTAGAAAATCCCTTCAAGAAGTACATCAATCAGATTCTGGAGAATGGGCCGCTTCAAAAGATCTGAGAGGTCATCTTGGACATTTAGAATCAGAACTTCTTTTTCTAAGCACACTTACTGGCATCAATATAATAAATTACTCCATGAAAACGGAGGATCTAACAAGCACTGAGAATACAGAAAAGAGTAAGCATTTTAATTTGGAAGTGATGTTGAAGTTTACCTCATTACACGTAAGAGATTGGTTGTCATGTCATTGAATTAAGATCCTATGAGGTAACTATTTGACTATGTGGTGTGGTAAACTTGTTTTGTCAGGTGTCTTTTGAACATCACAGTGTGCATAATACTCTTTTAAAGCTGCCTTAGGTAGGTGTTAAAGAAGACACAGGCTTTGTCATTAAGTATTTTAATAGTCAAGTAAGTGAAAGAACAATAGCATGATTAATTTGCAAATCTTCAGAGTTATTCACTGCTGGCATGAGAGCTGCCTCATCTAAAGTGCTCTACTCCTTGGCCTGTGGTCAAGGTAAATGTTTCAGGAGCTGGACCATTTTCCAGAGGAGGGTTTCTGTTCCAGGTGATTGAGTTCTATTGTCAAGGGTCTGTGATGCACTCACTTATAAAGGGATGTTAATTCAACTGTGCATTGGATGTGGGGAACTTTGGGCAAGAGTATCATCCTTTAAAGGAAGAATCACTTTTGGAAATGCTTTCTGACTTTCCACTGAAATAAGCTTCATGACAAGGAAGACATTGAGTTGGTCCTCAGAGGGTCTTGGGTAGCACACCTCAGCAGAAGTCTGAAATACATAAGAAATGGGTGATAGAATCTAAGTACTTGAGGTATTTGAAAGGAAGAGATGGAAAACAAGAGGTTAGGCCAGGTATAAGTCTTGCTAGTGCAGAAATCTTAGTCTTCCCATTTTGCGTCTTCCTATGTTGACCTCGTTGTAGAGGTACTTGGTGCAGCCTATTCAGAAGGCTTTTGAATGGGCTTAATACAGTGCTTCCCCCATTGCTGGCTTAGGTTTTAATTTTCTTGGATCTGCCAGCTTAGTTCAACTGTTCTGTGTGATATCTAGCTCATCCATCTGATTTCCAGCTTCCAAAATTAGGTTACTCTCCTTTTTCTTCTTTATCATTGTGGAGTTGTGCTCTTCTAAAAATACCTTTGTTAGCAAGATTAGATGATGTTAAAGTGAAAATAGTGGTTATCTCTTGGGGGACAAGTAGCCTGGGGAAGGGCATAAGGGAACTTTATGGCATATTTTAACATTTCTGTATCTTGATCTCAGTGGAAGTTAGATGGGAAACTCATGTTAAAAAAATATTGATTTGTATACTTAGCAAAATGCACTTTACACATTTAAGTATAAAGTTTTGTAAGGTAACACAACCAAATAGGTAGATTCCATGTACTCTTTTTAATTAGAGTCATATAATGTTGGGGGAAAACCCTATCAGTTGTGATTCAAACTTGTGTAGAGTTATACTAGCATGTTTTATTTCTTACCATAATCTTTGGTATAATTGAGATGTAGAAAGTACAAGTTATCTTTAGTTCATCTTTGCAAAGGTAAATCAGTTTGATGCATATCTTTCTAGATTTTGCAATGTCAATGCTAACATACAACCTCACATGTATATCCACATGTTATAAATGTTCACAAAAATTAAGAGGTATTTGGAGGAAACTTATTTGCAAATAAAATTTTTTTTTTTTTTCTGATTTACAGGTATAAAGAAAGTTCTGCAGAGACACAGGTTATCAGGAAATTGCCACATGATTACATTTCAACTTGAATTTCAGATTCTGGAAATCCAGGTAAATGAAGGAGTATGTTGTGAAAACAGAGATTCTGCTGCTGTGATTAAGCAATTCTCATACCACAGCCTTCAGCAATGGCTGAACTAAGGAGGAATTCATGAACCAGGGCCCTCTTGTAGTACATTTGTGCAAAGTGATACCATGTCAGAAAAATTTTTACAGTATAAACACCCTGACAACTGCATATGAGAGGGTTGTTGCTGAGGGTATATGGGCTTTATTGGAAGGCAGATAGCAAGATCCTCCTCATCCCTCAGAGCAAGCCCCAAGGTCAGGGGAATAGTTCTGGATGCCTTCGTTAGTCGGCTGATATACCAGCCATCTATTACTTATTAGTTATCTGCTGTTGCTTAACAAATATCCCCCAAATTTAATGGCTTGAAACAACCAAAAACTGTTTACCTCACCCATTTTCTGTGGATCAGGGATTTGGGAGCAGCTGATTGGGGTGTCCTTGTTCAGGACCTCTCCTGAGGTTGTAATCATTTGGAACCACAGCCATCTGAAAGCTCAGGGCTGGAGAATTAGACTCCAAGGTGTTTTGTGGTTATGCCAGCAAGTTATATTGGACTGCCAAGACATGACACAAAAGGAAGATACTTTTGGCTAAGACTTTCACATAAAATCAGGAAGTAGACAGAATGATAGTATGCAGCATATGGCCAGGGTTGGGCAGAACAAGGTTCAGATACCTTCAAAGTATGGGTCCAAGAAGAGTGGGATCCAGGCGTAATTTCAAGAATTGACCAGGCCTGGGCACAAACTTTGATAGCAGAAAACAGTTCAACTAGTTGGTTTTGTGAACTGGGCCTACGTGGAGTATGTGTAAAGGAGGTGAATGGGGAAGGGTGGACAGGCTGTCTTGGCTCAACTCATTGGTAAAGCAGGTGCAGCCCAGGTATCACAACCCAAGTCACATGGACAAGTTGCTGCTTATATTCATGGTTATCTACCAAGACTCCTGATCATTGTCCTCAAGCACAAAAACAGCCCAAGTTTTCCCCTTTCGTATAGAACAAGGACTGATGTCAGATAATCAGGACCCTGCTTCCTTAAAGTGTCAGATAGTGACCTCCAACTACTCAGGAGTGCCTGCTCCAGTTGTCTGGGTGAGAGGTTTTGCTTCTCGAGAAGTCTTTGCAGTCCATATCCCTGGTTGCTGCCTCTGGTCCCACCAGGCGGAGAAAAGGCTGAAGCATGTCTGGGCCCCTCATCTGATGACAGAGCTCCCACCTCACTCCCACTTCAGAGTATTCCCCCTGCAACACTGCTGAGGTAACTAAGGACATTCACGGTATGTCATTGCCAGGGCTGGTTGAGCAGGATATGACACAGTCAGGGCATGGGTGATGAGTGGCCTTAGGGGAGGTAAACTTTTCCAGGTTGTCACCAGGCCTTAGGAACGTACAGGGTCACCAAGATGATATTTTTGTGTTGCATAACCTCAAAGATTATCTGCCAAAGACTAAAACAGAATGTGGATACAAATGGATTGGTCTCACTTGGGATGGAAAGGCTGTGCCAGGACCCCATGCTTCCTTCTCTTTTGGGTGCCCAGGAACACCTGGGTGTTATCCCATTGCAAAAGGTTGTACAGTCATGCCAACTGAATTCTCTCTCTCTCTTTTTTTAAGTAAGTTTTTAAATTTATTTTTGAGAAAGAGAACATGAACACGAGTTGGGCAGGGGCAGAGAGGGAGGGAGAGAATCCCAAGTAGGCTCCCCACTGTCAGCACAGAGCCCAATTCAGGGCTCAATCTCATGAACTGTGAGATCATGACCTGAGCCAAAATCAAGAGTTGGGTGCTCAGCTGACTGAGCCATCCAGGGGCCCCTGAATTTTTTCTCTTTGGAGCTAATGTGATCCTAAATTCAGAGTAGTGCTATTCCACATACTCACTTGCATCCTGGCCTCCATTAATGGACCAGGCCTACAGTCCATGTCAGGTTGGTGGAGTCAGGCCCCAGGTCCATCTCTGTGTCTAAGAAATCTGTAATAGCAGTGTACACACTGCCCAGGAGTATCCTAGTAGCTTTGGGGTCCTTCAGGCTATTTCTGTTATTGTTTATATGGAGAGTAGCAAGATTGTTGGCAAAATTAGGCTCATCCTGGGAGCTTGTCCATAAGTCCAACTGAAAAGAGAAGTTTCCTCCTTAGAATTCGAGGTGAACCAGCTGCTGAGTGGAGCTGTACATTCCAGAATGGCTTGTCCCCAAAGACTGTTTGGCCTGTTCATTAATGGGGCTGTGGCTTAAGAGATAATACCGATGGTAGTTTGATCCCATTATGAGTCAGATCAAGATGACATCACAGTTTGGAGATATTTTTTTAGATCATGATGTGCTTCTGAAGAATGGCTGCTGCCTGACCAGAGGCATTCTCAGCATGAACCAGCACTGGGTAACTCCCTTAGTTGTTTGGCTTGCTGGTCCTGGGTGGCTATATGAGGCAGTATAGACAAGATTGGAGCCATGTGGGCCCTGCTGCAGTGGCCATGTTCCTGCCTTCTACTAGGCTGTGGTAGCACCAGCCCATACATAATGTCAATAATGGCATTGAGCTTTGTCATTATTAACGTAATATGTCTTAATATTAAGCTCAGCAGTACTTTTAGCTTCATATTATGATCATCCCATAGTACCAAAGCATGATTGAAAATTTTGTGAGCATTTACTAATGACTGAAATGTGTACTGTTAGCTCACATGCTGAGTAAATTGGAATTAGTTGAGCTACATATGACAGAAAACTTAATAAAGGTGGATCAAAGTACTACAAGTACTAGAAGTTTCTCTGTTGCTTAAACAAAATTGTAAGGTAAGCTTTCAAGAGCCACATGGTGGCCTTATGAGTATCAGGCTCTGCCATTAGCCTTGTGGCTTCCAAATCATGGTATGGTGATGATTTGAGCACTTCAGGTGTTGGGATGGGGAATGGGCAAACAAGGGCTTACCTTTTCTGTTGAAAGATACTTTCTAGAAGTAACATACATCATTATTACCTACATTCTGTTGGCCAGTAACCTACTGCAGGAGAGACTGGAAATCTAGTCTTTGTTATGCATGGCTGTGAGACCAGTGAAATATTGGTGTTAGAAAGAAGTACAGGTTTTGGGAACTACCAGTAGTTTCTGTCCCATATGCTTTAGGGGATGCAGGGAGGAAACATCTAAGGAGAGGACAGTTGACATTTGGTAGACAAAGATACACAGGAACTGCTGAATCTCTAAAGAGATACAAGTTGTCATTGTTTACATTTCAGAATAGTAGGGATTTTTTTTTAAGTTTATTTTGAGAGAGAGCATGTGTGTGTGCAGGTAGGGGAGGGGAAGAGAAAGAAGGAGAGAGAAAGAGAATCCCAAGCAGGCTCCGCACTGTCAGCGCAGAGCCCAATGTGGGGCTCGAGCTCACGAACCGTGAGGTCATGACCTGAGCTGAAGTTGGATGCTTAACTGGCTGAGCCACCCAGGCGCTCCAAAATAGCAGGAATTTTTGAACTGCTCAATTTTACTTAATTTGCTACAGACTCTCCCTGGTTATGTTACCAACACTTGGTTTCTCTCTCTGCCTTACCAATTTTATGATTTTTTTTGAGGACCAGACTACTAAGTAAGATGTTGCAAGTAGTCTCAAACAACTCCCGAAAAAGGAAGATTTTAGGAATGAGTCGTATGTAGGAGAAGTAGGGAACAACAGACTATATTTCTTTGTTAAAATTCTAATGTAATGAGCTGATGAGAATTTTTAGAAAAACTTTTTATTACTTAATGGTAAATCCTCATATATTCTAGGCCTACTTGTGTAAATATGCCTTTAGAGTAGTAGACCTGCTCTCATAGGAGATGTACATGTAAATTCTGATTGATGGTACCACATTGCCTTCTAAAATGGTTTTACCATTTTATGTGTTCAGATTTTTATAGTTGAGACTTGTAGGGAAGAAAATGATGAAGACACAGCAGTCTTCTGAATTCTTAAACATTTTTTAAACAAAATTTCCACTAGAGGGAGATATTTAACCATCAGAAAATTGAAAAGTAACCTAAATAATAAAACTACTGTACTTAGTATTGTTATAATAAAATCATAGTAATAGAAGCTAAGAACCATAAGTGACCTTATAAGGTCACTATGATTATTAAGCTCAATGCCCTTATTTTATAGGGAAATACCTCAAGGGAGTTTGAATGATTACCCATGTTGGCATAGCTGTTATTGTCAGCAGTGATTGGAATATGCAGTTCCATTCTCCAGAGTTTCTGTCTGGTGTCATAAGAACATCAGAATTAACATGTGTCCATATTCATACTCCATAAAGCATAATAAATCAGATGGGTGTCAGTTTGTAGGAAAAATGGCTAAGTAGGTTTTTGTGACTACTTTTCCTGAAACCCGATGTAATGAACAAAATGATTCCATAGTAGGCAAATTAAAAATTTATTTTTCATGTTTATTTATTTTTGAGAGAGAGACAGAGCCAGAGCATGAGTGGGGGAGGGGCAGAGAAAGAGGGAGACACAGAATCCAAAGCAGGCTCAACGCTTTGAGCTGTCAGCACAGAGTCCGATGCGGGCCCAAATTCACAAACTGCGAGATCATGACCTGAGTTGAAGTTGGACGCCCAACCAACTGAGCCACCCAGGTGCCCCTAAAGTAGACTGTTACGAATACAAGTTATATGAAAGTGTCATGGTAACTACAAACCAAAACTTACAGTAGATACACAGAAGATAATGGGAAAGGGATCTAAGTGTACCATTAAAGAAAGTCAATAAGCCACAAAAAAAGAGTAGCAGAAGAAGAACAGAGGAAATATGAAACAGCCAGAAAATAACAAATGACAATAAGCACATACAAAATTAATACTTTAAATGTAAAGTAACTAAATCCTCTAATCGAAACCATAGAGTGGCTGAATGGATTTAAAAAAAAAAAACCAAGACCCATCTATACATTGCCTACAAGAGACTCACTTCAAACATAAGGACAAACATACACTGAAAGTGGAGGGATGGATGGGAAAAGATACTCCATGTAAATGGAAACCAAAAGAAAGCTGGGGTAGCTATACTTCGGTTAGACAAAATAGACTTAAAAATTTTTTTTTAAATATTTATTTTTGAGAGAGAAAGAATGTGAGGGGGGGAGGGGCAGACAGAGAGAGAGAGAGAGAGAGAGAGAGAGAGAGAGGAGACACAGAATCTGAGGTAGGTCTCAAACTCACAGACCATGAGATCATGACCTGAGCTGAAGTGCTTAACCAACTGAGCCACCCAGACACCCCTAGACAAAATAGACTTTTAAACAAAGACTATCATTAGAGACAAAGCAGAGCATTATGTAACAACAAAGGGGTTGGTTGATACAACGTGAGAATATAACATTTATAAATATCTGTGCACCCAAAAATAGGAGCACCTAAATATACAACAAATACTAAAAGACCTAATGGGAGAAATGGACAGCAGTACAGTAATGGTAGTAGACCTTAATACCCCACATCAATGGATAGGTCATCCAGGCAGAAAATCAATAAGGAAACATGGGCTTTAAATGACAGGTTAGACCAGATGCACTTAACATATACATACAGAGCATTCCATTCACAAACAAGAAAATACAGTCTTCTCAAGTGCACATGTACCATTCTCCAGGATAGATCATGTGTTTGGCCACAAGAGAAGTCTTGACAGTTTAAGAAGATTAATATCAAGCATCTTTTCTGACGACAGTTGCAAGAAGAAAACTGGAAAATGCACAAACATGTGGAGATTAAATAACATGCTACTAAAATATTGACAGGTTAATGAAGAAATTAAATGAGAAATAATGAAATACCTCATGACAAAGGAAAATAAAAATATAACATACTGAAGTTCTGGGATGCAGCAAGAGCAGTTCTAAAAGGGAAGTTCATAGCTATAAATTTATACCTCAAGAAACAAGAAAAACTTCAAAAAACCTGTCTTAACACCTCAGTGAACTAGAAAACAAAAACAATAGAGCCCAAAGTCGGAAGGAAATAACAAAGCTCAGAGCAGAAATAAGTGAAATAGAATCTGAAAAGGCAGTAGAAAAGACCAGTGAAACCAAGAGCTGTTTTCTTTGAAAGATAAACAATTATAGGCAAACCTTTAGCTAGACTCACCAAGAAAAAAGAGAAGGAACTCAAAATCAGAAGTGAAAGAGACATTACAGTTGATATCACAAAACTAGGAAAGATAATAAGAATACAATTGTATGCTAACATATTGGACAACCTAAAAGACATGAATCAATTCCTAGAGACTTATACAGCCTTCCAAGACTGACCCAAGAAGAAATCTGAAGAGACTGGTTACTAGTAAGATTAAATCAGTAATTGAAAACCCTCCAGCAAACAAAAATCTAGGACCAAATAGCTTCACTAGAGAATTCTACCCAACATTCAAAGAAGACTTAATACCAATCCTTCTCTAATACAAAAATATAGAAGAAGAAAGAAGACCCATACATTCACTTTAGAGGCCTGTGTTACCCTGATACCAAAACCAGACGAGGACACCACAAGAAAAGAAAATTACATGCCAATATTGCCAATGAACATAGATGCAAAAACCCTCAACAAAATATTAACAAACTAAATTCAACAATACGGTAAGAGGATTATACACCTTGATCAAGTGGGATTAAATCCAGGAGTGCAGGAGTGGTTTAACATTTGCAGCAATTACTGTGATATATCACATTAACAAAATGAAGGATAAAAATCATATGATCATCTCAATAGATGCAGGAAAAGTATATGAGAAAATTCAGCATCCCCTTTTTTTTTTTTAATGTTTATTTTTTGACAGAGAGAGACAGAGCATGAGTGGGGGAGGGTCAGAGAGAGAGGGAGTCACAGATTTCGAAGCAGCTCCAGGCTCTGAGCTGTCAGCACAGAGCCTGACGCGGGGCTCAAAGTCACGACCTGTGAGATCATGACCTGAACTGAAGTCAGATGCCCAACCAACTAAGCCACCCAGGCGCCCCTCAACATCCCTTTTTTTATTTTAATGCCCAAGAAATAGGTATAGAGGGAGCATACTTCAACCTAATAAAGGCAATTTATGACCATCCCACATTATACTCAATGGTGAAGAGGTGAAAGAATTTCCTCTAAGATGAGGAACAGGGTTTTTACCCTTGCCACTTTTATTTAGCGTAGTATTGGAAGTCCTACCCAGAGCAATTAGGGAAAAAGAAGAAATAAAAGGCATTCACATTGGAAAGGAAGAAGTAAAACTATCACTATTTGCAGATGACATGATATTCTATATAGAAAACCCTAAACAGGGGTGCCTGGCTGCCTCAGTCAGAGGAATGTGCAACTCTTGATCTCAGGGACATGAGTTCAAGACCCATGTGGAGATTATTGCAAGCAAGCAAGAGAGAATGAACTTAAAAATAAATCTAGATAACCCTAAAGAATCCACCAAGAAGTTATTAGAACTTATAAATGAATTCAGTAAAGCTGCAAGATACAAAATCAATATACAAAAATCTGTTCTTTTTCTGTACACTAATAATGCACTATAAGAGAAATTATTTAATTACCTCAAAAAGATTGAAATACCTACAGGAGGTCAAAAACCTGGTCATTGTAAACAATAAGATATTGACAAGAGAAATTGAAGGCACAAATACATGGATAGATATTCTGTGCTCATGGATTAGAAGAGTTAATATTTTTTAAATGTCCACAGTACTGAAAGGAATCTACAGATTCAACTACAACCCCTATCAAAAGTCCTATGGCAGGTTTCACAGAAATAGAAAATAGAATTCTAAAATGTGTATGGAACCGCCGAAGATCCCTAATAGACAGTTGACTCTTACGAAAGGAAGAAACCTGGAGGCATCATGATTCCTGACTTCAAGTTGTATTACAAAAGCTATAGTAATTAAAACAATATGGTATTGGCATATAAAGATTAATGGAACTGAATTAAGAACCTGGAACTAAACCCACACATATGTGGTAAATTAATTTATGATAGTCAAGAATATACAATGGGGAAAGGACTGTCCACTAAATGGTGTTCAGAAATGTGGAGAGCCACATGGAAAAGAATGAAACTGAACCTCTGTCTTACACCATACACAAAAAATTAACCCAAAATGGACTAAATGCTTGAATGTAAGACCAGAAACCATAAGTATCCTAGAAGAAAACATAGGCAGTAAACTCCTTGACATGTCCCAGTGTTGATTTTTTTTGATACCAAAAAGCAAAAACAACAAAAGCAAAAATCAAGAAGTGTGACTACATAAAACTAAAATATTTCCCTATAGCAAAGGAAACCATCAGCAGAATGAAAAGTTAACCCTTGGAATAGGAGAAGATATTTCCAAATCCTATATCTGATGGGGTTCATCTCCAGTGTATATAAAGACCTGCTATAACTCAATTGCAAAATAACCAAACAATTTGGTTTAAAAATGGGCAGAGGATCTGAATGGACATTTTTTCAAAAAGACATACAGATTGCCAAACAGGTATATGAAAAAAATCAGAGAATAGAAATCAAAACCACAATGAAATATCCCCTAACCCCTGTTAGGATGGCTATTATAAAAAAGACAAGAAATAAGTATTGGCCAGGATGTGGAGGAAGGGGAACTCTTGTGTATTATTGACTGTTGGTAGAAATGTAAATTTGTACAGTCATTATAGAAAAGAGTATGGAATTCCTTCAAAAATTAAAAACAGAATTACCACATGATCCAGCAATTCCACTTCTGGGTATTTATCTGAAGGAAACAAAAACACTAAAAAAGACATCTGGGGTGCCTGGGTGGCTCAGTCTGTTAAGCATACAACTCCTGATATAAATCTTGATAGAAATAAGTAAGGAGGGGCCTGGAAATCATAGGCTTTATAGTGAGGTAAGGGTTCTTTGCCTTTCCTAACGGGTGAAAGGCCAAAATCCAACACACACCCACACATATTCAAGCAAAAGACAAGACGTGCCTCTGAGGTTTTTTAAAAAATTTAAAACTGGTCAAATGAGATAATGATTCACATTTCAAATAATTCATCCATTTAAAATGTACAGTAAATTTTAGTATATTCAGAGTTGTACAACCATCACCGCATCATTTTAGAACATTTTTATCACCTCAGAAGGAAACCCCTTTTTATCATCCCTCAGTCCCTCTTCTTCTGCCCAGACCTACACAACAGCTAATCTGTTTTCTATCTTTATGGGTTTGTGTATTTTGGACAGTTTGTTGAAATGGAATCATGTAATATGTGATCTTTTTGACTGGCTCCTTTCACTCAAGATAGTATTTTCAAGGTTTGTGCATATAGCAGGTATCATGACTTCATTTCCTTTTTTTGATTGAATATATTCCATTGTATGAATATATCAAGTTTAGTTACTCATTTATTAGGTGATGGGCATTTGGGCTATTTTCACCTTTTTACTACTGTTAATGTTACTGTAAACATTCGTGTGTAAGCTTATAAGTAGGCATATGTTTTCATTTTTCTTAGGTGTATGTCTAACAATAGAATTGTTGGGTCAAATGGAATGACCAGGTGATGACTAATGATGCTGGCCATTATTTCATGTGCTTTCTGCCCATTTGTATGTTTTTGAAGAAATATCTGTTGAGATCCTTTGCTCCTAACAATTCCCACTGTATCCTCAGGCAGCTAAAAAACTAAACAGAGATTATAAGCCGTCAATATCCATTTCTCCAGCAGCTCAAAATACAGAGACACATCAGATAGTGCCTAGATAAATGGGGAAGTGTCAAGAAGTAACCACTCACTGTTTTCTTAGGAAATATTAGAAATTGTTAGATCTACTCCTGTGAACACATAGTAGTCCCAGAATAGAGCACAAATATGGTGCCATGTTTTATTATCTTCATTTAGGACATACACAAACGTACTGTCATGAGGTGAATTAATAAGAAAATGGGGATAAGTTCACTTTGAAAGAATTAGTCCGGGAAATAAATACAAGAACACACTATATAAAACCTGTTCTATCAAATGAAGCATTTATAGAAAATTGAGTAAGAGGAAAGAGAACTGAGAGAAAGAAAGAAAAAAGAAAGCAATTATAGTGCTGAGAACTATATTTGAAGTAACCAGGAGGTGAATATGGAGGGCACTCTCGAGGAAAATCACCTGTAAGAGCAAGTGAAAAGAACAATCTGGAAGACCACAAATGGTCAATATATGCTTTTTGCAAAAACAAGTGAAAGACAAATGATAGGCAACTATATAATAGAGCAAAATTTACTAGAGTAAAGGAGAAAACCCGAGTTTACAGATCAAAATATGTTTTTGTAATAGGTAGCCATAAGTCTTTGTCTTCATTTCTTACTGTTTTAGGATAGATTCTTGAAGTCATACTGCTGGTATAGAGAATACGTGTATTGAAAAAAATTTTTTTTGAACATTTATTCATTTTTGAGAGACCGTGTGTGAGTGGGGGAGGGGCAGAGAGAGAGGGAGACAAAGAATCTGAAGCAGGCTCCAGGTCCTGAGCTGTTAGCACAGAGCCCGATGCAGGGCTCGAACTCACAGACCATGAGATCGTGACCTGAGCTGAAGTTAGTCACCGAACTGACTGAGCCACCCAGGTGCCCCGAGAATATGTGTATTTTAAAGTATGTATTGTCAAAATGATTTCATAGGTAAAAGTGTTACCTCATTGGTTTAATTTACATTTGTCTTTTTACTAATGAGAGTGAATACTTTTTTCCATGTTAATTGTCTAATACATCTCAGTTTTTAATTCATGTCTTTCACATTTTTCTTTTCAGTTTTCATTTCTCCTTGTCATGTTTATGGTAAAAATTTTTTCAGGTTATTCTTTCACTTTTAGTTATAAAGTCATTTTTTAATATAAATATTTTGAGTTTCTGGCATGCCTGGGTGGCTTGGTTGAGCGTCTGAGTTCGCCTCTTTGAGTTTGGCTCAGGTCATGATCTCACAGTCATGTGATCGAGCCCCCTGTGGAGCCCACTTAGGATTCTCTCCTTCTCTCTCTCTCTGCCTCTCCCCCATCCATGTGCTCGCTTTCTCTCTCTCTCTCTCTCTCTCTCTCTCTCTCTCTCGGAAATAAAGTTTAAAAAATATCAAGTGTTTTGTGTGATTATATTTGCTTTTTTTTCCTGTTGTGGCTTTTTAAAATTACCTTTTCCTATTGCTTGGTGGTATTTCATTTGTATTTTTTAAAATAATTTTTGTCTCTTTATTTTATTTAAATGTTTACTGTGATCTGATGTATAAACTTTTTTTACATTTTAGAATAAGGAGAGTTTATCTTCTGTTATTACTGACCTCAACATAATAATGGAGCCCACCGAATATTCAGAATTAAGTGAATTTGTGTCTAGGTAAGATATTACAAATTTTTATTTTTTTAGGGGTTGTTTTCACTCTACAGTTTTAAGTTTACTCCCCCCCTTTTTTTTTTTAACTATGTGCTAGGCTTTAAAATGTGAGGAAGAACAGATACAATCTTTGATACTCATGGAGGTTATAGCCTATTGGTGAACTCATAAGTCAATTATGGAAATAAATCTAAAATTGTGGTTGCGCTCCCTGCTACAGAGGAGAGTTACGTAATGCCTGTTGAAGCATACATCAGGAATTTGACTTTTAAGAAGAACATGGACTCATTTCCTGAAGATTGAGCTGACCTCTGAATAATGTGTAGGTGTAACCTAACAAAGAGGTCCTAGACAGAGTAGTTGTACATAGGCACTATGCAAAGAGGAAGCATGCCGTCTGTGAGCAACTGACAAGAGCAGGGTGTGAGCCGGAGAGTGTGTTCTGAGATGAGGCTGTCAAGTCCGTAAGGTCCACACTGCATGGAGTTTGGTACGAGGAGTTTGATCGTCGTCCGGAGACCGGCATAAAGCTACTAAAGCAGAGCCTGGAGAGTGTGTGACGTCCTAGAAAGAACTGTTGTGGATGCCACAGGGAGAAGGGATTGACGGCGGATAGTAGTAGGTACAGCTTGGTCAGTGATTAGCCTATGAAAATGCCGAAGACATTTGTAGGTTGGACTAGCATAATGGTAGCTGAGGTAGAGTGCTGGATGGGTTTGGATTTGGGGAATATTTAGGAAGCACAATTATTGGCCGAATGGGAGGGATCAGGAGTCCTTGATGGTGATTGCATTTGTTGAGATAGAGAAAGTTGAAAGAGAATCATGGTAGGTGAGGTTGTGACTTCAGGTTGGACATGTTGAGTATCTGTGAAGCACAGCAGTAAAAATAGGAAGTAGGCAGCTCAGCAGAGTTGGAGGCAGGAGATGGAGCCCCAGAGTTTTCTGCCAGTGGGTAGAAGTTAAAGCCTTGAACTTCAGGAGATTGGAGGAGGGACTAGAAGTGGACCTTGTGGTGGGGAGAGGGTCCTAGACAGAGATTGGACGGGGAACAACTGTGTGGGAGGGAGACCAGGAATATATTGTTGACCACTGACAACTGGGTGGCAGCTCTTCTCCGACATCATTGAAGATGTTCTTTAGTCTCTTCTGGATCACGTGGGTCCTGACAAGAAGTCTGCTGTAAGGGTTAATTTGGGGGCTGGGGCTGCCTTCAAACCTTTCTCTTAATTTTGTTTTTCCCCAGTTTGACAGTATTATTTCTAAGGTGTGTTAGTGTGAAAATTCCCATCCACATCTTTTCAAATCTTCTGTTTTCTGTGCTTCTCTTGCAGTGCTAACTGCACATATATTAAGCCATTTGGTATATCACCTCAGGGATTGGGTGCTTCTATGTCTTTTACTCTTTGTTGTTTCTTTGCATTTTAGTTTGGGTAATTTCTGTTATCCTATCTTCAAGTTCACAGATTCTTTCCTCAGCTGAAGTCCCACCTACCAGTGAGCCCTTTGAAGGAATTCTTCACTTCTAATGTCATGTTTTTTTACCTCTGGCATTTTCAATTTGACCCTTAATTTTTCTGTCTACTGAAAGTCCCCATTTGTTAATGCATTTGTACAACTTTTTCCATTAGATCTTTTAATTTATTAATTATGGCTATTTTTCTCTTTAGTGTTTTACTTTGGAAGTTTTCATATATATGTAAAAATAATAGAATAATTAACCTGCAGCTACACATTAGGCATCAACAATTATTGATATTTTGCTAATCTTATTTCATCTGTTACACATATTTTTGAAGTTTTAATTTTGAAATAATTCACAGAAAATTGTAAAAAACAAAACAAAACCAGTATCCAAGGAGATTCTACATACCCTTCATTCAGCCTCTGACAATGATAACATGTTACAGAGTATACTCTTCACATCCAGAAAATTGACATTAGTAAAATTCACAGAGCTTTTTCAGATTTTATCGGTTTTACAATCACTTGTTTGTTCTATGCAATTTTATCACCTCTGTAGCTTCATGAAACCACTACCTTCAACATTCAAGACTCTTTCATATATCTTTGTACTAGCTCTTTTTTCCCTCATTTTTTTTATTGTGATAAAATACATATACCATAAAACTTACCTTCTTAATCCTTTTTAAGGGTTCAGTTATAGTATTAAATACATACATGACGTATTTAACTTAGGTGCACCGCCATCTATCTTTTTTTTTTTTTAATTTTTTTTTTTTTTTGATGTTTACTTTTGAGAGGGAGAGAGAGACAGAGTGCAAGTGGGGGAGGGACAGAGAGAGGAAGACATAGAATCCAAAGCAGGCTCCAGGCTCCAAGCTGTCAGTACAGAGTCCACTCAGAGCTCAGCACGGGACTCGAACTCACAAACTGCGAGATTGTGACCTGAGCCGAAATCAAGAGTCGGAAGCTCAACCTACCTACCCCCAGGTGCCCCACCACCATCTATGTCATGACACTTTTCATGTTTTAAAACTGAAACTCTTTGTGCATTAAACAGTAGCTTCCCATCTTCCCCTCCATTTGTATTTCTGTCTCTGTGACTTTTTTTTTTTAATTTTTTTTTTATTGTTTTTTATTTATTTTTGAGACAGAGAGAGACACAGCATGAACGGGGGAGGGGCAGAGAGAGAGGGAGACACAGAATCGGAAGCAGGCTCCAGGCTCTGAGCCATCAGCCCAGAGCCCGACGCGGGGCTCGAACTCACGGACTGTGAGATCGTGACCTGAGCCGAAGTCGGACGCTTAACCGACTGAGCCACCCAGGCGCCTATCTCTGTGACTTTTAATCATGGTTATTTTAATGTCCCTGTCTCATAGTGCCAACATCTGTATCATCTTGGAGCCTGATTCTGCTACTTCTGGGGTCTTTTTTCATAAATTTTTGTATGTCATCATTTTTTTTTTTTTTTTTTTTTAATGATACGTTGTGGAAAAACAGAGACTGAAGCAAATAGTATTTATGCTCAGAAATGGGTACGTTTATCATGCTACTAGTGTGGCGTCAATTCAAAGTGGTCAGCAGTTGAGCTGGTTTGGGATTTTTACTGTTTCCGTCATCAGTAGGCTTCAAATCACCGCCTCACCATAGGTTTCAGATTCTTCCATCTGTGAACTCAAATTCAAGGTCTGTTTTTCCTTATGCTTAGAATGTGGTTTTGGGAGCTGGAGGGTTCTTCTCTGTGTTCCAGATCCACTCAGCTTTCTGCCTTTCTAAGGGGAACTTTCTCCATGTGCTTGACGCTCCCCAGTAGTAGTTGTTGATGCTTATTACTTGGTGCCAGGCTTGTGGTGGGCACAACGGGAGTTCTCTGTTTTCAGGGTCCATCCTCAGTATTGGGCAGTCCTCTGTACCTGCACCTCAGGGGTTGGGCTCCCCAGTGTTCCTGCTCCTCCTCCCCAGTAGAGCCAAAGCCCACCTGGATCTGGGGTTGGTCTTGGCCAGGAGAGACTTCCATGTTCCTCTTGCAGGGTTATCAGATGAATGCTTGGTGTTAGTGTAGGGTCCTGGGCCCAGTGGGTTTCCTGCCCCTCCCATGGAATGGGGTTTTTGCCCTCTTCCTGAAGCAGTGGATCTTTGTCTTGGTAACAGGAGTGTTTTCTGTCCATCTCCCAACGTTAGATGAGTTTGACTTGTGCTCCTCCCTTGGAAGCAAGAGATTTTTTCTTCCATTGCTTTGTTGCCCTTTTTTCAGCATTTCAGGGTTTTTGGTTTCCATCAAAGAAGAGTTCTGGCTTCTCTTTGTTCCTGGCAGTGCCTGTGCCAGAGGCAGGGAGCTCTCTCTGACATGACCCTGGTTTTTCTGGTGGTGTCCCTTTGTGTCTGGGGTTCCAACCTGTTCCAAAATAACACTCTATCCCGTATTTGTTGTTAAGAATTTGTCAAAATTTGGGGCACCTGGTTGTCTCAGTTGGTTGACCATCCAACTCTTGATTTCGGCTCAGGTCATAATCTCACAGTTCGTGATTTCAAGCCCCACATGGGGCTCTATGCCAATGGCGTAGAGCCTGCTTCGGATTCTCTCTCTCTGCCCTTCCCCGGCATGCACATGCGCGCGCTCTCTCTCTCTCTCTCTCTCTCTCTCTCTCCCCCCCTCTCTTTTTCTATATCAAAAAAAAAAAAAACAAACAGAAAAGAAAAAAAAAACAGGAAAAAACTTAACAACAAAAAAAGAACTTATGAAATTTTAGCTGATTTCTTGTCACCCACTTGAATAGGGACTGCTTTCCTCTCCTAAGTTGACCCAAGAGCGAACAGTTTGTGTCATATCTTTGCTTTGAGGAAGAAAAATTTATTGGTTGCCTTGTGGCTTTGGGTCTCTAATAGACTCAAGAAATGTTATGATTTTTTAGATCCAGATTTGTTTGATGATATGTGTGGATGGTCTTCTCTGCAGCTGTTTACATCCTTAGTAGAATCAGAGCTCTTTCCATTATTTTCTCTGATTCTCATTCCAGAGTTTGGGACATGCTCTCTGTTCACCTTCTGTATCTGTTTTACCCTTTCTCTATACTTTCTATTTCTTTGTATCTTTGTGCTTATTCCTGATTATTCCTCAGTTCTGTATTTCAGTTCAGCAATTATTTCTTCATTTTCTGACTAATCTGCTTTTAAACCCCCCTCTACTAAATTTGCAATTTCATGGACAGTACTTGTCATTTGTGAAAGTTCTGTGTCTTTTTACATTTTCCTGTCTTTTTAAAAATAAAGACTTTAGGAGCACCTGGGTAGCTCAGTTGGTTATGGGTCTCACTCTTGGTTTTGGCTCAGGTCATGATCTCATGGTTCTTGAGTTCAAGCCCTGCATTGGGCTTTGTGCTGACAGTGTGGAGTCTGCTTGGGATTCTCTCTGTCTGCCTCTCCCCTGCTCATGTTGGTGTGTGCACACTTGCTTTCTTCATGTATATATAATATAAATATATATTTATTAAAATTATATATATATTTAAATATACTTATATATTTATAATAAATATAAATATGTTATAAATGTATATTTATATGTAAACATATTCTTAAATTTATATATTAAACATATACCATATGCATTATATACATTTGTATATATATTTAAAGTATTTAAACCTGCTCTGATCACTAGGGTTTTGCCTCTTATAAAATGTGAAATAAATGAAATTCCATAGAGACTGGCCTCTTTACTTAGCTAAAGTAAATGAACTGAGATTCACCCGTTTTTTCATTTCTTGAGTAGTATTCTGTATACTGGTGTTTACCCTTTTACCCATCGGAGGACATTTGGGTGATTTCCAGGTTTTGGTGATTATGAATAGAGCTGCTGTAAACATTGATTCGAGGTTTTTGTGTGATGTAAGTTTTTTCTCCAGGGTAGATAACTAGAAAGGAGTTGCTGGGTCATATGATTACAGCATGTTTAAATTTATAATAAACTGGCACAGTGTTTTCCAAGGTGACCATACCATGTTGCATTCTCACCAGCAATATGTGAGAGCGACTGATAATATTTTAGTGAATAATTAACTTCTGATGTCCATCTGATTTTAGACCTAATAAAACTTTAGAATTTTTATCCTCCATTTCTCTTTATGTTTTGCTTTGTCCTTAAGAAAAAGACACTTCGAGTTATTTTACTTTTCTGACTATTCTAGTTCAGATTGAAATGTGTCACTGCCAACATTTTGTGAAAGAAATCCATAACATCTGTTTAACGTTTAGTGAAGTTTGGACTGTGCCTGGGAAAAATAGATAAATTACAGTCGCTCTTACAACTTGTAGAGCCAACAGTGCACAATGTTGTTCTTTCTGTAATGGAAGAGTGTGTAATGGAGTGTCCTTTGTGGAGATGTGAATGGGGGTGAAGAGTTGTGATTTAGTCCACTTTTCCATACAGTTCTGTGTTAAGTTAATGTCACAGGTCAGGCTCTCTTCTCTCCCTCTGCCTCTTGAGTGTCTAGTGTCTGTAGTCTGTGTGTGCTTAAACCTGGGCTGTTGCATTTTTAAGATTTTTTTTTCTTGGCTCCCTTCCTCATCACATGATTAAGAGCTTAGTTTTGCTCCCTTGTTTGATGGAGATTAAAATATGTCACTTTGGCCTGTGTAGACTCTAATGAAGGAACTGCCGCTCTTTATAGGCCGGTATTCTTCATAGTGTAATTTGTTCTCTCAGACATTAAAAAGGTGTTAGTAACGGATACCAGAGTAAGATTAACAATCTTCAGTGTTCCCTGTAAAATAGATGCTTATGTAACTGTGTGTTAATGCATCTGTTCTTTTATTTTCATTTTCTGTGTCTCTGTTTTTTTGTTCCTTAGTTCCCATTTTCTGATTTCTTTTGGACTGTTTATTTTCTTACTATTCCATTTTAATTTTATCTACTGACTTTTTGGCTATATCTGGGTTTTTGTTATTTTTGTTATTTAATTACTGGCTGCTACAGGGCTTGCAGCATTCATAATCTAACTTTCAACGCTCTAGTTAGATTTAATACTTTGCCACTGCAAGTGCAACCTGGAAGGCTTGTAACCATATACGTTCCTTTCTTCTATGCTCTGTATTGTGGTTTTCACAGGAATTATGTTCATGTGTATACACTGAAGACCCCCATCAACCAGTGTTAAGATTTTTTACCTTTGACCACCATACATAATTTGAAGAACTTAAGAGAAGACGAACACTTTGGTTGTATTTACCCACATTTCTACCATTTCTGCTGCTCCTCCTGGTGGAACCTTTTTAGAACACATTGCATGTATTATGGCTCTGGTATACATTTCTGAGGATAGTGATAGTCCCTTGTATATTCATAACACAGTAATCGACTTCATGAGCTGACATTGATATAAAACTTTTATCTAATTTGCCACCTGTATTTCCATTGGTTAGTTCATCTAATGATGACCTTCTCTGCATTTACTTTTCCGGTGCATTACCTGATCCAGTCTAGTGTCAAGTATCGCATGTAATTGTCATGACCTTTTAGATTCCCTTTAATTTGAACAATTCTAGAATCTTTCTTTGCCTCTTATTACTTTGCCAGCTTGACAAAATACAGGTGTTCTATCTTTCCTACCCCCTAGTAGAACGTTCCTCATTTTGTCTTCAATCTTTATTCAAGATCCATTGCTGTTCTGAAGCAAAATACCGTACCGGTGATATGTTGTCCTTCTCAGTTCTCTGCCCGTGTAGGTGGCAGTAATTTTGATTCAGTCATACTGTCGCCTTACTGTCCACTGGATGGTCCGTGATTTGTGTTTTTGGTTTTTTTGCCTTCTCTTGGAATAATAGGCAGTCTGTGAGGAGACACTAGGACCACGCAGATACTAGTCTGTGAGGGGACACTGTGACCACGCAGATGTTAATGTCTGTGAGGGGACACTATGACCATACAGATACTACTCATCATTAAATTTTCTGCTTAGATTTAGCATCCCCTGGTGACTCTTGTGTGATCACTCTTTGTTGTGATGGTTGCAGAATGATGATGTTTCAACTCTGGCTCTTCCTCCACTTATGTCAGTAGATATTAGGCCTTATGCTGCAGAAATAGATCTCCTGGGGGCACCTAGGGCTCAGTCGGTTCAGCGTCCGACTCGATTTTGGCTCAGGTCATGAACTCACAGTTCGTGTGATTGAGCCCCATATTGGGCTCTGTGCTGACAGCGTGGAGCCTGCTTGGGATTCTTTCTCTCCTTCTCTCTCTGTCCTTCCCCTACTCATGCTCTCTCTCTGTCCTTCTCAAAATAAATAAATAAACTTAAGAAAAAAGAAATAGATTTCCTTTCTTCTCTATATATGTGTGTCTGTGTGTACCTATCTATTTACTATGGTATGGTTTCATTCTTCGTTATGTTTAATATTTATAATTCCTTACTCTACTTTGGTGTGCAAATTGTCTTACACTGGACCAGTGGGAACAGCTTCAGGCTGGTTCCTGAATCCATGTGATATTCCCTCATTATATTTTTGAGCACTTCCTTCTATTCTGGCCTAAAAAGATTTTCCAGGCTCATATGGAAAACATACTGGCTGGTAAGTGTTGTTGTAAGTGCTGTGGGACCAACAGTGCACAACAGTGCACATCTGCTATGTGGCAAGACTGCTCCGTGTGCTGGATATGTAGCAGCGTGCAGACAAAACCCCTCTGCCCACAGATAGTAAACAAAACTGACATGAAAAGTAAGTAATACACCAGAGAGAGAGAAGTGGTCCATTAGGATGGGAGATCGGGAATGTGCAGGGTGAGGGAATGGTATCTAAGGTACAGAGCATGTTCAGGAGGGTCTCAGTGACGGGGTGAGACGCGAGTAGGTCGGGGCCTCACCTCATGGTGTCCAATTGTTACCAACTGCAGGTGCTCTACAAATGTACTGCATTTCGTCTTGTGGTATAATCACTCAGAGGCAGGGTAAATTATAAACATGATAAGGACAATATATGTTGGTATAACATATTTCATTGGGTTTTTCTTAAACTAATGACTAACGCCACTGAATTAGGAAAGACGTTTCGTGTCTGTGGAGCTTTTTATGTATCTTCAAAATGAAGGAACTGGATAAACTTATTTGCAAGGCTTTGCCCCATTCTCAAAGTTTATATGTTTATGAATCAAAGAATAAAAATATTTCTGAGAAATGGTGGAACTTACTGGAATAGGAATAGGAATGAGAGAGCTATGAGAAGAACATTTGTGACTTAGATTTCCTTTACAACATGGAGTGATTGCCACTGTTTGGGGAATGCCTGTCAGCAAAACCAGATCTACAAAACACTGTTCCCCGGGGCCACCCACTTTCCATGGAATTACTTCATCTTACAGATTGCTTGTTGTCTGGTATTACTTGGGGCACAGATTCCTAAACTCCTTTGGTAAGTATTTGTGCCCACCACTATTTACAATAGACTCTACTGATCTAGTTACAAGGATTCCCCAAGAATGAATTCTGTGTGTGAGGCCGGCTTGCCTTTTTTTTTTTTTTTTTTTTTTTTTTTTTTTTTTGCAAAGCACTCCTTTTGGGGAAAATTTAAAAAAGCACAGAAAATCATAAAAGGCCATAACTGGAAAGGATTTGGACAGGCACCTTGAATGAACAGTACACACACGCTCATTTTTCACATCTCTGAGAGCATTTCCCAAGAATCCCTATTCAGTTAATCCCTGTACTGACTTACACAGAAGCCCTCATGGAGTTATCATTACAACTTCTAATAAACTTACTAAGACTAGCTTCAAAGTAGCTTCAGAGTGCCATTTGCCCAATGATCATGAGCTGTCCTACACTGGCCACCTTCATAGAAATAGCACTGTAATACAACTCCAGCTGCCATGAAGACCAATTTGGTGAGGTCTCTCTGAGAAGCAGTGCCAATGAGTTCATCACTTTCTACAGGACCATTTGCCTGAATGACCAAGAAGGGAGAAAATGAACATCACCACTGCTGCTTATATGTTCTGGGGTAGTCCTTTTGCCATGTATAGGAAACAGCTTACATTTGATATATACATCTATGCTTATGTGTACTGTATGGTTAATATCTAGAAGTTACGAATAAATGCATTAGAACCTGTTTTAATAGGTTTTACTATTATTTGAGTATTGTAAGGCCAACAAATTGGGAGACGGTCACCACTGAAAAGATAGTTTGTTATAGTTCACAACAAGAGGGGCACACCATGTCACTGGGGGCCACAGAGGGAAGCAGTAGAGGGGCAGAGGGAGAGTGGGAGTATAGCAGTTTTTAAGGGAAGGAACAGGTGAGGCAGAATGAGTAGGCTTAGGCTTGACTAGTTTGAATAACTTCAGGAGGCTCTGGAGCATAGGGGTTGTCCCCAGTTGTGGGATACCTGATCCTGGGTAATTAGAGCAGGTGGATAGCAGCCAAAGTTTTGAGAGCTTGATAAAGGAAGTTGATGGGGTGTGGGCCTTGGACTGGTTGGATCGTGTTTGAAAAGCATGCTCACGAGCAGATTGTTTACTGTCTTTAGGAATTTGCTAACTTGAGAGGGACAGTTCCTCCAGCATCAGCAAGGCCCCAGATGTTAAAGCATCAGAATACAGAAACCAGAGGGTCAATACAGAAAGCCCTCTTTGAGTCCTTTTAAAATCCAATGCATAGATGTCAGTGAAACTAGCACAGTAAGTACCTTCGACGGTTTTATCCTCCATAAAAGCAGCAAGAAAACTGACCAAAAGTGTGGGAATCATATTTACAAACGAACTGAGGAAGTCTTGAAGCAATCTAGGGAGCATTTATTTAGGAAAAACAGCAGAATCTTAGTAAGTAGCTTCTTAAATGCCCTGTTTCCAGTTCTCCCTTAGGAGCTCTGTGGTCACCTTGATGACTACAAGCCTGCAGTCATGGTGACAACCAGAAAGCATGGCAGCCACCAGAGGGGACAGAATAGTTGAGAGTCCTTCAAAGATGCATTCCCTGTGAATTGTTCTCATTTGACCTGTTTTTAGTTCCCTCAAAGAACTCACTTGCAAGGCTGTATTTATTGGATCTGATGTAGAGCTCATCAAGTGTGAAAGCCTTTTCTCTGGGAGTATCTGTTGAAGATACTTTGAAGCAATTTTTAAACTTCATAGCTGCCTGAGGTGGTGCCCAACACTTGGGAACTAATAGGTTAACTAAAAACCTTAACAGAAAAGCTGGAGAATGGGATCGCCGTAAGGACTTGGGAAACTTCTGGTCTATTCCTGAGACTCTGGAAGGTCCATGTGTTGGGTTGTGTGCATGCTGAAGGTGATCTTCATGCTCAGGAGAGACCTGAGATGCCCTGACTACCGTTCTCACTCTGGCTGATTGTATTGTGAGGTTCTGCAAGAGCAGCAGGTGAAGGCTGAGGTGGTATTTTCCTTTGCCTTGCTGAGTATTGGAGACGTGTCCTGACACACACGAAGAGCCCCTTGGCAAAGACCGTGAATCTCTGTCAAATACTAGCTAACTGAGCAGAGACTCGAGGAGCCACACAGCAGAGTATAGACTTCACAGATTTGTTCAGAAAAGTCACTAAACAAAAAGAACAAAAAGCACAACAAACCTTGGAGAGGGGTGGAATCTGATTTCAGAATTGTCACACTATATTGCTTAAAATATTCAGTTTTTGGGGTGCCTGGGTGACTCAGTCGGTTAAGGTGACACTTCGGCTCAGGTCATGATCTCACAGTTCGTGGGTTTGAGCCCCTCATTGGGTTCTGTACTGACAGCTCTAAGCCTGGAGCTGCTTGGGATTCTGTGTCTCCCTCTCTCTCTGCCTCTCCCCCACTTATGCTCTGTTTCTGTCTCTCAAAACTAAATAAAACATTAAAAAAATTAAAATAAAAAATAAAATATTCATTTTTCAACAAAAATTATAAGACATGCAAAACAAAAAACAAGAAAATATGGCCCATACACAGAGGAAAAGAGCAACTGATCAATAAAAACCATCCCTGAGGAAGCCCAGACATTGGACCTACTGGACAAAGGCTGTAAATCAGCTATTTTAAATATGCTCAAAGAGTTGGAGGGAACTATGCCAGTGAGGTCTCTGGTAGCAAATTAATTTTCTTTATATGAGAATCTTAACTTTCATTCTGGAAGAAGATTTTCTCTAGATATAGAATTTTAGTTGGGTCAGACCTTTCAGCTTATGAAAAATGTAGTGCCACTTGCTTTTGGCCTCCGTGGTTCTTGGTGAGAAATACACAGTCTTTATTTTTTTGCTTTGTTTTTTAATTTTCAGACATTTGGTTGTCCTTTGTCTGGGCTTAGACGTCTGTATGAATCTATAGGCATAGGTGGGTTCT
The DNA here is from genome assembly GCF_046562875.1 of Panthera onca. Taxonomy (NCBI): domain Eukaryota; kingdom Metazoa; phylum Chordata; class Mammalia; order Carnivora; family Felidae; genus Panthera; species Panthera onca. The sequence goes on from NC_138351.1 coordinate 1,409,409, forward strand.
TTTTTTGGGGGGGGGTCACATTTGGGAATTACTCATTCCTTTTTTTTTTTTTTTAATTTTATTTTTTATTTTTTAAAATTTACATCCAAGTTAGTTAGCATATAGTGCAACAATGATTTCAGGAGTAGATTCCTTAGTGCCCCTTACCCATTTAGCCCATCCCCCCTCCCACAACCCCTCCAGTAACCCTCAGTTTGTTGTCCATATTTATGAGTCTCTTCTGTTTTGTCCCCCTCCCTGTTTTTATATTATTTTTGTTTCCCTTCTGTTCATCTGTTTTGTCTCTTAGAGTCCTCATATGAGTGAAGTCATATGGTTTTTGTCTTTCTCTGACTAATTTCACTTAGCATAATACCCTCCAGTTCCATCCACGCAGTTGCAAATGGCAAGATTTCATTCTTTTTGATTGCCAAGTAATACTGCATTGTGTGTGTATATGTATATATATATATATATATATATATATATATATATATATACCACATTTCTTTATCCATTCATCCATCGATGGACATTTGGGCTCTTTCCATACTTTGGCTATTATCGGTAGTGCTGCTATAAACATGGGGGTGCATGTGTCCCTTTGAAACAGCACACCTGTATCCCGTGGAAATGCCGAGTAGTGCAATTGCTGGGTTGTAGGGTAGTTCTATTTTTAGTGTTTTGAGGAACCTCCATACTGTTTTCCAGAGTGGCTGCACCAGCTTGCATTCCCACCTTCTTTTTATTTTTTTTTTATAGTTTATTTTTGAGAGAGAGAGAGAGAGAGAGCGAGCACGCGTGCGTGGGTGGTGGAGGGGCAGGGAGAGAGGGAGACACAGAATCTGAAGCAGACTTGGGGCTCAAACCCACAAACTGTGAGATCATGACCTGAGCTGAAATCAAGAGTTGGGTGCTTAACCGACTGAGCCACCCAGGCGCCCCTATTTGATTCTTTTTTTTAAAGCTTTCATTTCTTTGTTGATACTTTCTATTTTTGCATTTCTTTCAGCAATGTTCATGATAGCTTGTTGCGGCATTTTTATGATTATGTTGGATTTTAAGAGTTTTTATATATTCTGGGAACCACTTATTGGATACACGTTTTTCAAATCCACCATGGAGTTTGTCTTTTTACTACCTTGATAATATCTTTTGATGTACAAAAGTTGGATGCACAGTTTTGTTTTTATAAAATCTGCATTATTTTTTATTTTGATCACTGTTTTACTGTCATATTTAAGAAATTATAGTCATACTCAAGGTCAGATATTTGCTTCTGTGCATTCTTTTGAGAGCTTTATGGTTTAGTCCTGTATTTAGTCCTTTGATCCATTTCGAGTTAATTTTTGCATATGGTGAAAAGTCAGGGTGTCACTTCATTCTTTTCCAGTTGGATATCCACTTGTCCCTGCACATGTTTGAAAGGACTTTTCTTACCCCATCGAATGGTCTTGGCAGTCTTGTCAAATGAATTGAACATAGATCTCGATTTTATTTCTGGATTTAATTTTATTACAGTTATCCCTATGTTTATGCCTTTGCTCCTTCCATACTGTCTATATTACTGTTGATTTGTAGTATATTTTGAAACAGGAAAATATGAGTCCTCCAGTTTTTTTCTGCTTTCTCAAGATTGTTTTGGGTGTTTAGTGTCCCCTTTCAGTTTCATGTGAATTTAGTGTTGGCCTTTACATTTGTGCAAAAATGTCATTGGGATTCTGATAGGGATTGCATTGTGTCTATAAAGAACTTTGTAGTATATTTCCATCTTAATAGTATTAAGTCTACTGACCATGAACCCAAATGTTTTCCCATTAATTTAGACTTACTTTAATATATTTCGGTAATGTTTGTAGTGTACAAGTTTGGACTTCTTTGAGTAGATTTGTTCCTACATGTTTTATTCTTTTGGATGGTATTATAAATGGAGTTGTTTTATTTTATTTTCACATTGTTCATCACTAGTGCATAGAAATGTGATTACATTAACCTGTATTTATAAGGGGCACTGGTTTGTAGTTTTCTTCTTTTGTGATGTTTTAGTGTGGCTTTTATATCAGGGTAATGGTGGTCTGATAGAATGAGTTAGGAGGTGTTCTTTTTCTTTCTTTACCTTTCTTCCTGAGTTTGAGAATGATTGATGTTAATTCTTCCATAAGAATTTGAGAGAATTCACCAGTGAAGCCATCTGGTGTTGGGCATTTCTTTGTTGGGAAACTTCAATTATTGATTCAGTCTCTTTACTTGTTGCAAGTTTATTCAGATTTTCTATTTCTTCTTCTTTTTTAAAAAAAAAAATTTTGATGTTAATTTATTTTTGAGAAAGAGAGAGAATGCGAGTGGGTTGGGGCAGAGAGAGAGGGAGGCACAGAATCTGAAGCAGGCTCCAGGCTCCGAGCTGTTAGCACAGATCCTGACACAGGGCTCGAACTCACGAGCTATGAGATCATGACCTGAGCCGAAGTCAGATGCTCAACCGACTGAGCCACCCAGGTGCCCCTTGTATTTCTTCTTGAGTCAGTTTTGGTAGTTTGTATATTGTTAAGAATTTGCACATTTCATCCAGATTATCTAATTTGTTGCCATACATTAGTTTATAGCATTTTCCTATACTCTTTTTTATTTCTGTAAGGTCAGTAATAATATCCCCACTTTCATTTGATTTTGGTAATTTGAATTGTCTTTTTTCTTAGTCCACTTAACTAAAAAGGGGGCCACTTTTGTTAATTTTTTCAAAGGACCAAATTTTCATTTTATTTTTCTGTTTTCTATTATATGTATTTTAACCTTAATTATTTCTTTCCTTCACCAGCTTTATGTTCAGGTTGCTCTTCTTTTTTTCTAATTCCCTAAGGTATAAAGTAAAGCTATTGATGAGATTTTTATTCTTTTTTTAGTGTTGGTATTCACAGTTATTAATTTTTCTCTTTGCACTGCTTTTGCTCTTGTATAAGGTTTGGTATACTGCATTTTCATTTTCATTTTTGTCAAATAATTTTCTAATTTCCTGTTACTCTTTGACCCATTGGTTAAGAGTCTGTTATCTAATTTCCATATATTTCTGAATTTTTCATTTTTCCTTATCAACTCCTGCTTTTATGCCTTTGGCAAAGATTGTCTTCTAAAAATGTATCTAGATTTGTTTTGTGACCAAACATGCAGTCTGTCCTGGAGAATGTTTTATGTGCGCTTGAGAACAATAAGTATTGTGCTGTTGGTGGGTGGTGTGGTTTTTATATGTCTGTTGGGTCTGTTGGTTTATAGTGTTGTTCAGATCCTTTATTTTCTTATTGATGTTGTGACTAGTTGTATCTGTTATTAAAAGTGGGGCTTTGAAATGTCCAGCTGTTATTGAACTGTATTTCTCCTCTAATTCTGTCAAATTATGCTTCATGTATTTTGGGATCCTTTGTTGGGTGCACATATGTGTTTATAAGATATATTGTATCTTCTTGATGAGTTGATACCTGTATCTGTGTATTATGTAATTCTTTGCCTCTATAACAGTTTCTGACTTAAATTCTGTTTTGTCTCATGATAGTATAGCCACCCCAGCTCTCTTTTGGTTATTATTTGTGTGGAGTTATCTTTTTCAAGCCTTTTATTTTTTTTGGCCTCTTTGTGTATATGCCTCTGAAGTGAGTTTCTTATGGACAGCATACAGATGGATCAGATTTTTAAAAATTCATTCTGCCAGTTGGACTTTTAGTTGGAGAGTTTAATCCATTTACATTGAAAAGTAATTACTGGCAAGGAAGTATTTGCTTCTGTCATTTTGCTGTTTATTGTCTGTGTACCACATCGTTTTTGCTGCTCCATTACTAACTTCTTCTATGTTGAATGGATTTTCATAGGGTTCCATTTTGATTCTCTTTTCCTTATTTGTGTAGTTTTTAGTTATTGTCTTAATGATTACCTTGAGAATTACAATTAACGTCTTCGACTTATAAGAACCGTATAATGCCTACTTATTTTCAAAGGTATGCAAAAACTGTGTTCCCTTCTTTCTTTCCCTCCTGTTTTATGTTGTTATAATTTGTAACAGGTTACATTTTTATACATAGTATACTCATGAACAGATTTCACCTTACGCTCTCTATATTTATTTTTAAATCATACAGGAAAAAAAGAGGGGTTATAAATCAAAAATACAACAATACTGTCTTTGTTACTTGCCTGTGTAATCAGTGTTTTTATTTCTCCATCAAGACTTTGAGTTACTGTACAGTATTCTTTCATTTCAGCCTGAAGGATTCCCTTAGAATTTCTTGTAGGTCAGGTGTATTAGCCACGAACTCCCTCAGCTTTTTAATATCAGAGAATGTCTTGATTTCTCCTTCATTCTTGAAAGATAATTTTGCCAGATATAGAATTTCTGGTTGACTCTCTTTTAGCACATTGAATGTCATCCCAGTCCCTTCTGGCCTCCATGGTTGTTGATGATAAGTCAGTGGTTGGTTTTACTTATGGTTCCTTATATGATGAGGGGCTTCTTTCTTGTCAATCTGAAGATTCTGTCTTTGGTGTTTGACAGGTTGAGTATAACGTGTCTTGGTGTGGATCTCTTTGAGTTCATTCTTTGTACAGTCTATGAACGTCTCAGATATGTCTAAAGCTTTCATCCAGTTTGGAGAGGATTGGGCTATTATTTCTTGAGGTATACTTTCAGTTTCTTTCTCAGCTCTCCTGTGACTCCACTAAGTGTTGTTATATGTGTATATGTTGATACACTTGATGCAATCTCACAGTTTTTTAGGCTTCATATATGTTTCTTTATTCTTTTTCTTCCTGTTTTTTTTTTTGTTTTTTAAATTTTTTTTAACGTTTATTTATTTTTGGGACAGAGAGAGACAGAGCATGAACGGGGGAGGGGCAGAGAGAGAGGGAGACGCAGAATCAGAAGCAGGCTCCAGGCTCCGAGCCATCAGCCCAGAGCCCGACGCGGGGCTCAAACTCTCGGACCGTGAGATCGTGACCTGGGCCGAAGTCGGACGTCTAACTGACTGAGCCACCCAGGCACCCCTTCTTCCTGTTTTTTAGAGTGGATAGTTTCACTCCGCCTGCATTCGTTTTTGCAGATATTCTGCTTAAATCCCTTTACTGAATTTTTCACTTCATTTTTAAAAGTTTTTGGTTCTAAAATTTCTACATTTCCTTTTTATAATTTCTTCTCTAATATTCCTTGTCATACATATGGTTCTCTTGGTTCCCTTGAGTTCTTTGAACGAACATGCTTAAGACATGTCGATGTAAGTTCCTTGTGTAGTTCCATTGTGTTTCCTTGAGGCCAGTTTCTGAGAACTTTTTTCCTTGTAGCTGGGTCATTTTATATATTTTCTTGGCATGCTTCATTTTTTTTAAGATTATTTATTTTGAGAGAGAGCGCACATGCAAGTGGAGGTGAGGGGGAGAGAACACTAAGCAGGTTCCACACTGTCAGCACAGAATCTGATGCGTGGCCCCAACTTACAAACTGCAACATCATGACCTGAGCTGAAGTCAGATGCTTAACCAACTGAGCGATCCAGGCACCCCTGCTTGCTTAATTTTTTGTGGTTGTTTTTGAATATGGACGTTTTGGATATTATGCACAAAAAGGAAACACAAGTAATAAAGCAAAAATACTTGATCTCCGGTGTCTGCATTTTGGCTCTGTGTTGGGACATTCCTTCTGCACTTAGGGAGGTCTTTCAACACTCTGCCATTGCCTTTATTCCCTGCTTACCCTTAGACTAAAGATCAGCCAGAGTTGAAAGTATATGGTCTTCTCAGGTCTTTTCTGAGCAAATTCCCTGCCCTGTACGTGGTTTTCCAGTTCCTTCTTACATAGATTCTTTTCAAACTTGTTGTTTTCTAAAGATTCTCACTCTATACCTTTTCCTCCCTTGGTTTTCAGCATGTCTGTTGTTTCTCTGTTGATTTTGCACTTGTTGGCACCAGTTTATTCATTTGACTCTCAGTATCTTTGAGAAACGTCCTCTGCATTGTCATGTGTTCAGGAAGTTCTGAGTTAAGTGGAACATAATCAGGCCCCTTTCATTAGTCCTCAGGACCCCACAGATAGATCAAAACAAACAGAGCTCATTTGGGAACACAAAAGAAACACAATTCTTTCGGAACAAGATCCGTCTGCTGTGGTCAGGCTGAGGTTCCACCGAGAAAGCAGGATGTCATCTTCAAGAACCACCAAGCTCAGATGGGGATGTGGCTGCATCAGCAGAAACACTGCAGTGCTGTCCTCTGCTCGGTGGCCCTTCTCCTGGTTACATGTTTGCTGGGCTACTGTAAACGTTTTCCTGTCTTGCCAGTTTCCAGTGGGTGTGACTGACAGTATGTGGTGGTTTTGGTGTTTCTGAGGAAGGACGTTCCCATAGTCCCTACTTGCCATGTTTGCAGTTGTCCTTGTCAACGCGCTTTTATGCAAAAGCACATCCTGGCTCACTTTTATGGGCGATGGTTTAAATCTCCTGTTTTGGTTTGCTCCTCTCATGTGCTGCCCAGAGGCCACCCTGAATTCTGGGCGGTATTGTACTCTGATTTTGTTCTTGATACCTTTGCTTTGTTGTTTCTGGTCAGATTTGTGTGAAGGCCACTTGGAATGATCTCAGGACTTCATATATGGAGGTGAAGGATGCCTTTCTCTCAGTTCCTTCTCCCTGATTTGTCCCCATTCTGGGTTTGGGAACCCTTAGTGTAGGGTGGGGAATGTTGACAAAGCATCTTCCTGTGTTTGCAGGATCCCTTTGGTGGAGAGTGGGAGTGGCATCTCCCCTAGGCTCAGTGTTGCTTGGGGTCAGATGGGGCTGATTGACAAAGCCTCCTCCCACAGCCTCACCAGCAGCAGCAGCCTTCCATCAGGAAGTGGGAGCATTGCTTCTCCGCTGGCTTTGGTTATTGTCTGCAGCATCAGTTGCCTGATTGGGAGAAAGAGGGCACAGCTCCTCTTGGACATTGGGGTTGTTTTGCATGGCCTCTCTCTCTCTCTCTAACCATTTCAAAAATTTTATTACCTAATTTTTGAAAGCTTTTGCTGCTATGTAATAAACCACAAAGGAAAATTTATAAACACTATTTTCAGTGGATTAAGTTGCATGATTTCAAACATTGGATTTTTTAAAATTGCGATTTAGTTGACATATAACACTGTATTCATTTTAGATGTACAGCATGATGATTCAGTATACATATAAATCATGAAATGATCATTACAGTAAGTCTGATTAACATCTATCACCATGTGTATTTACAGTTTTTTTTCCAATAAGAACTTTTAACATTTGCACTTCTGGCAACTTTCAGATTTATAATACGGTAACATTAACTAGTCACCATGCTGTGCGTTCGTTAAATCCCCATGACTCATTTATTTTATAATTGGAGGTTGTACCTTTGGCCACCCGCAGTCATTTTGCCCACTCCCTGCCCCTGCCTCTGCCTCTGACAATCACCAATCTGTCCTCTGTATCTGTGAGTTTGTTGTTATTGTTTTTTTTCTTTGGGATCCCACATAGAAGTGAGGTCTTATGGTGTTTTACCTTTTCTGTGTGATTTATTTCACTTAGCATAATGTCCTTAAGGTCCCATCATGTTGCAAATGACAGGATTGCCTTCTTACTTATGACTGAATAATATTCCATTGTGTTGATGTACCAGAATGAATTTATCTGTCCATTCATTGATGGGCAGTCATGTTGTTTCCATATCTTGGCTATTGTAAGTAATGCTCCAGTGAACATGGAGGTGCAGATATCTTTTTGAGTTTTCATTTCTTTTGATTAGATACCCAGAATTGGAATTGCTGGATCATATGGTAGTTCTGTTTTTAATTTTTTTAGGAACCTCCGTAGTGTTTTCCATAGTGACTGCACCAATTTATATTCCTACCAACAGTGCACAAGGATTCCTTTTCTCCACATTTTGCCAACGCTTGTGGCTTCTTGTCTTTTTGCTACTAGCCATTCTAACAGGTACAAGGTGATCTCTCATTGTAGTTTTGATTTGCACTTCTGCACTATGATGTTGAGCCTCTTTTCCTGTGTCTTCTGCCCATTTGTATATCGTCTCTGGAAAAGTGTCTGTTCAGATCCTCTTGCCCATTTTTCAGTCTGGTCGTGTTCTTTTGCTACTGAGTTTTATGAATTCTTTGTTTTGGTTACCTACCTTATCAGATACATGGTTGGCAAATATTTTTTTCCCATTTAGTGGGTTGCCTTTTCATTTTGTGGATGGTTTCCTTTGCTGTGCAGAATCTTTTTACATTGATGTGATCCCTTGTTCATTTTTGGTTTTGTTGCCTTAGCTTTTGGTGTTAAATCCAAAAATTCATCATCGAGAGCAGTATACTCCCCCTTCTCATTTTATACAACCCCTGCTTTCTTAGGAACCTTTTTATCTTTTTTTCTTTTTTCCTCCAACTTACGGCAGATCTGAGTTGGAGTCTGCTGTAACATCCAGATTGGGATATGCAGGAGGTAAAAATAAATCCTAAGGAACTCCTCACCCAGTCCTCCCTTAATTCTTGGAGGTTCCTACCATTCTGCCTTCTTTTGTCCGCATTTCACAGTCTTCTGCTATCTGCTTTGTGTGTTATATCTATGGTTCTGAATAGTAATTGGAGTGTTTAGGTGGAGCTTACTCCATCATGATTAGAATGAGGACTTGACTCCTATAATCATTTATGGGATGAATGGTTAAATGAATACATTCTTCTTGTCTACAAGGTGCTCATTTTTGGGTGTCAGTATAACAGTAAGTATAGTATTAAGACCATTAAGGTAAATTGCATGGGAGCTCACAGGCATAGAAATTAAATTTTTTGTAGCTATTTTGGAATAGGACATGTAGTGTGGTGGTGAGGTCATTGTTCCCACAATAATCTGTGACACCAAGTAGAATGCCCTATAATTCAATTCAGTCCTGACACTACCCAGATTTAGTGCAGACCTGCAGATTAAAAGCAAAGTCCTGAACATGACTGGCCCACTTCAGTGCCGTCCCTAAGTGTCAGGGGTCATCTGTACTTCCAACCTACTGACTATAAATTTGGGGGTTCCCACAACCCACTTAGATTTGACCGTTTGCTAGAAAGAGAAAACTCACTGAAAGTGTTACACTAAACATTGTAGTTTTATTATAAAAGCTCTTTCCAGAAGTAGGCAAATGGAAGCAATGCATGTCTGGGTTCTGGAGTGGGGTGGAGGAGGAAAACCTTTCCCTGTGAACTCTGAGCACATCAGCCTCCTGTAAATCAACATGTTCACCAATCAGGAAGCTCCCCTGGACTCCGTTGTCCAGAGTTTTGTTTGGGGTTTCATTGCAGAGGCATAGTTGGTGGGATGATTGGCCATATGATTAAAATCCTCCAGCTCCCCTTTCCTCCCTGGAGGTCTGGTTGGCTCAGAGTTCAACCCTTTCAAAATGTGGTTAGGCTTTCTGGTGACCAACCCCCATCTTAAGGCTTTGTAGGGGCCACCTCATTAGCATAAGAAAGGCACTCTTGTCAATCAGGAATTCTAACTTTTTTCAAAGCTCTGTGCTGGAAACTGGGGACAAAGTCCAGATGTAGTCTTTCTTATTTACCAGGGTCATCAAATTCGAAATCAAGGAGAATGTGGAATTTGAATAATATCTTGAAAGATGAGTAGGATTTAAACATTTTAAGTTGGGGAAAAGGGAATTTCAGGCTGAGAGATTAGCAGTCCCTTCAACAAATGACGTTGGGAAAACTGGCCCACTTTCTTACACCTTACACAAAAATGAATTTCAAATGGATGAAAGACCTAAATGTGAGACAGGAAGCCATCAAAATCTTGGAGGAAAAGATTGGCAGCAACCTCTTTGAATTTTCTGGGAGCAACTTCTTACTAGACACATCGCCAAAGACAAGAGAAACAAAGCAAATCTGAACTGGGACCTCATCAACATAAAAGGGTTCTGCATAGCAAAGGAAACAATCAGCAAAACAATGGGAGAAGGTATTTGCAAATGACATTTCTGGTAAAGGGTTAGTATCCAAAAATATATAAATAACACAAAATTCAATACCCAAAATCCAAATAATCCAGTTAAGAAATGGGCAGAAGATATAAATAGACATTTCTCCAAAGAAGACATCGAGATGGGTAATAGACACATGAAAAAATGCCCAACATCACTCATCATCAGGGAAATACAAGTCCAGTCAAAACCACAATGAGATAGCACTCACACCTGTCAGAATGGCTAACATTAACACAAGAAACAACAGGTGTTTTGAGGATGGGAAGGAAGGGGAACCCTCTTGCACGTTTGGTGGGAACACAAACTGGTGTAGCGGCTCTGGAGAATAGCATGGAGGTTCCTCAAGAAAATAAATATAGAACTACCCTATGATCTAGCAATTGCACTACTAGGTATTTATCCAAAGGACACAAAAATACAGATTCGAAGAGGTACGTGCACCCGAATGTTTATAGCAGTGCTATCAACAATAGCCAAATGTCCATCCACTGACGAATGGATAAGGGTGTGGTATGTATACACAATGGAATACTGCTCAGCCATCAAAAAAAAAAAGAAAAAAAAAAAAGAAGGAAAGAAAGTCTTGCATGTACAGTGACATGGATGGAGCTAGAATGTATTCTGCTAAGTGAAATAAGTCAATCAGAGAAAGATCAGTATCATATAATTTCACTTATGTGGAATTTAAGAAACAAAACAGATGAACATATGGAAAGGAGAAGGAATAGAGGCGAGAAGGAAACAAACCACAAAAGACTCTTAAGGATAGAGAATAAACTGAGGGTTGATAGAGGGGAGGTGGGCTAGATGGAGGATGGGTACTAAGGAGGGCACTTGTGATGAGCAATGGGTGTTGAATGTAAGTGATGAATCACTGAAGTCTCCTGAAGCCAGTACTACACGGTATGTTAACTAAAATTTGATTAAAAAAAAAAAAATTAGCATTAGCAATCACACAGGGGCACATAATCAGAGTTTAAAATATAGAAATGTATCAAGGTCTGTTTTTAGCTTTAGTGTAGTATATATAAAAAACAATAAGGGGTGCCTGGGTCGCTCAGTTGGTTAAGCATCTGACTTCAGCTCAGGTCATGATCTCATGGTACATGAGTTTCAGCCCTGTGTCGGACTCTGTGCTGATAGCTCAGAGCCTGGAGCCTGCTTTGGATTCTATGTCTCCTTTTCTCTCTGCCCCTCCCTCTCTCTCTCTCTCTCTCTGTCTCTCTCTCTCTTAAAAATAAATAAACATTAAAATAATTAAAAAATAATAAGCTTAAAAAATGCCAGAATGGGGCTCTCATTTTTAGTATTTATTAATCATAAAATCTTTTATTCCTACAGAGCAGAAGATAGAAGAGATCTATTGATGTTTTTCCGAAGCCTACACTTTTTTGTGGAGTGGTGTGAATATCGTAAGTGCACATTTGAACACTTCAAGGTAGGGTCTAAAGTTTTTAGATTTAAATGTATGTGAAGAGTGAAGCTGGTTTAAATTTAAACATAACCTAAAAGTGAAGCTGGTATTAATTTGGGGATTTAACATAGCATTCTTTCCTTAAAGTTTTCAAAGAATACAAAATATTTTCATTGGCTTCTGGAATTTGCAGTTATTTGGGGTAAATGAAGAGGAATGCTTCTGTACAAACCAATGAGTCATTTGTATTATGGGATATCTTGGAAGAAGTATAGTTATATTCTTACTTACCCCCTACACATTTTGAAAAATTAATCTGTCAAGAGTACTTGAAACAAAATACAAATGCTAAAATGAATGTAGTTATAGCAGGCTTATCACCTAGCACAGTCCTTACTTTCTGAGTCATACTCTGTTTTAAGCTTCTTAATCATTGTGTATTTCAAGTTTAAGTATTTAAGCCTGATTTCAGTAAAGTAATGCTTCTTAAGTCTGATAATAGATACATTTAAGGACTTCTTTTTATCCCGTTTTCTGTCATAACCAGAATTATATTTGGCTGCATTATAATGCCTCAGGTTGTACTTAGATGGATAGTAGCAATATTGACAGCTGTAGTCCATACAAAATCCGGTTCTGAAACAGTCAATATAATAATATCTCAAAAGCCTACCCAGGCTGTGACTATTGTTTTTATGATTGGTACTAACTCTTGTATATTTGCGTTCTTTTTTATTATTATTATTATCACTGTTACCACTACTACTGCTATTACTTGCATTCTGTTGGGTCGAGGTAATAAAATCTGTCAGGCATAGAATTTTCCTTAGAGTGAAACATGGTTGTACCTGTACTGTGGTCCCTTGAGTTCTCTCACTGTTGTTTACTTACAGGTGCTCTTGCACCCAAACAGTTAAATAGCTTTGCTTCATAATTGGTAAATATAGTAATGACTGAGAGTATGCTGGCAGTTGTGGTGACGAATCACCTAACATGGGTTGTGGGAAATGTGAGTGTTAGTCCCATTTCCAAAGCTGATTTGACTCTAGGTGCTTTCAAAGAGGCATAGAAGTATAATTGGTGTGTTTATCCTGTAGAGGACACAGTGCTTCTGTGGGCCGACTTTCCTGGGTGATAAGGAAAGAAATGGAAAGGACGGAAGGAAACAGTCACATTGTTGTGCAGCCACCACCAATATTTATCTCGAGAACTTTTTTATCATCTCAAACTGAAACTCTGTTCCCATTAAACACTAATTTGTCATTGCTTCCTACCCCAGTTCCTGAGAATCACCATTCTTTTTTCTATTTTTGTGAATTTCTAAGTACTTCATTTAAGCAGAATCATAAAATTTATACTTTTTGTTTGGCTTATCTCACTTAGCATAATATTCTCAAGGTTCATCCATTTTGCATCAGATTGAAGGATTTCCTTACTTTTTAAGGCTGAATAATCTTCTATTGTATGGATGCCCCACATTTTGTTTATCCATTCATCTTGATGGATACTTGCATTGTTTCCATCTTTTAACTATTGTGAATAATGCTTCTGTGAACATTGGTGTACAAATACCTGTTCAAGTCCCTGCTTTCAGTTCTATTACAAATATACCTGTAAATGGAATTGCTGGGTCATATGGAAATTCTGTTTAATTTTGTGAAACACTGCATGTTCTCTTCCATAGCGGCTGCATCATTTTGCATTCCCAACAGTAGTGCACAAAGCTTCCAATTTCGCTACACATTTGCCAACGTGTTTTGGGATTTTCCTTTTTTTTGGGGGGGCTCATAGCCAACCTAATGGGTGTGAAGTAGAATTTTTATTGTGGTTTTGATTTGCATTTACCTAATGATTAGTGATGTTGACCATTGTTTCATGTGCATATTGGCCATTTGTATATCTTCTTTTGGAGAAATGTCTATTCACATCCTTTGCCCATTTTTAAATTGGGTGCTTTTTTCTTGTTGAGTTGTAGTTGTTGTTGTTTTGTTTTTTTTTTCCTTTAAGGTTACTTATTCTGAGAGAAAGTGAGCACAAGCAGGGGAAGGGCAGAGAGAGAGGGAGAGAGAATCCCAAGCAGGATCCACACCGACACCACAGACCCAGATGCGGAGCTCGAACCCATGAACTGTGAGGTCATGAGCTGAGCTGAAACCAAGAGTTGGATGCTCAACCAACTGAGCCACCCAGGTGTCCCTGTAGGAGTGTTGTTTTTTTTTTTTTAATGTATTCTAGACATTAATCCTTTATCGAGTGTATAGTTGGTAGATATTTTCTGTCATTCTTTGGATTGTCTTTTCATTCACTTGATAGTGTCCTTTTTTTTTTTTTTAATGTTTATTTATTTTTAAGAGAGAGAGTGAGACAGAGCGTGAGCGGGGCAGGGGCAGAGAGAGGGAGACAGAATCCGAAGCAGGCTCCAGGCTCTGTGCTGACAGCTCAGACTGTGCTGACGCAGGACTGGAACCACGAACCGTGAGAACATGACCTGAGCCAAAGTCAGATGCCCAACCAACTGAGCCACCCAGGCGCCCTGATAATGTCCTTTGATGCAGAGAAGTTTTTAACTTTGCTGACATCCAGTTTATTTTTTTGTTGCCTATGCTTTTGATGTTAAATCCAAGAACTCATTGCCAAATTCATTGTCATAAAGATTTTCCTCTTTTTTTTCCCTAAGAGTTTTGTAGTTTAGCTCTTAAGATGTTAGATCCAACTTGAGTTAACTTTTGTATACATTGTAAGCTAAGGGTACAGCTACATCCTTTTGCATGTGGATATCTGATTTTCTCGGCACTGTTTATTGAAGAGACAGTCCTTTCCTTATTGAGTGGTCTTGGCACCTTTATTGAAAATCGTTTGACCATATTTTTCTGGGCTCTCTGTTCTCTTGCATCGTTCTATATGTTCCTGTCCATTCCAGTACCATACTTTCGATTACTATAGCTTTGTAATTAACTTTGAAAATGAAGAAGTGTGAGTTCTCCAATTTTAGTCTTCTTTTCTAATTTCTTTTGCCTATTTGGAGTCCCTTGAGGTTCCATGTGAATTTTAGAATTTTTTTTCTGTGTCTTCAAAAAATAGAATTGGGACTTCAATAGGGACTGCACTGAGTCTGGATTTCTTTGGGTGGTGCTGGTGTAGTAACTGTTCAGTCTTCTAGTCCATGGACACAGAATGTCTCTCCACTAATGGATGTCTTCTTAGTTCTTTCAGGAGTGTTTGTAAGGGTAAAATATTTTTAACTTTTTTTAAGTTTATTTATTTATATTGAGAGAGAGAGGGAGAGAGAGAGAGAGAGAGAGAGAGAGAGAGAGAGCGAGCCGGGGAGAGGCAAGGAGAGAATCCCAACCAAGCAGGCTTCATGCTGTCAGTGCAGAGCCCAATGTGGGGCTCAGTCTTATGAACTGTGAGATCACGAACTGGGCCAAAATCAAGAGTCGGATGCTTAATCGACTGAGCCAGCAAGGTGGCACTGAAATTGTCCTTTAAAGATAATTCTGGGGCTTCTGGGTGGCTTAGTTGGTTGAATGTCCAACTTTGGCTCAGGTCATGATCTCACGGCTCTGGAGTTCAAGCCCAGCGTCAAGCTTTCTGCTGACAGCTCAGAGCCTAGACCCTGCTTCAGATTCTGTGTCTTCCTCTCTCTCTGCTCCTCCCCTGCTCACACTGTGTCTCTCTGTCAAAAATAAACATTAAAAAAAAATTAAAGATAATTCTGTAATTTAGACCTGTTACTAGTGCTCTTTCCTAATTATTTTGTGGACACCACAGAATTCTTGAATTCTCTAAAATTTGAGTTAAGGTGTTTTTTCCTCTGTGAGTTTAGTTAGGTAAAGAATATAGGGCTACGTCTGGAAACATGAGAGAAGTCTCCTCTGATGGCTTTTCCTGGTATCCCCAACACTCAGCTGTCCTTTATCCAGTTTATTTTTATCTAGATAAAGTTATAATTTATTTCCATTGATTTATTCAAGACTGTGATAGTTTAAGATTCTATTTTTCCAAATGAAAGAGAGCTCTCTGTTTAAATGAATTTTATTTTGTACTTTTCATTGTATATTCAATCCAGATGTGCTCAATATTATAGTAAGCACTTCAAGGTATAAAGGGAATATTGGATGTATTCTGTGAGCTTTCAGTCACAGAGAAATGAGGCATGCACACAAAATAATGAGAAAGCAGTATATAGTTATGATTACCAATTATCAAAATGAAATCAGCAAATGAGTTAGTAAGTGGTATAGGACTAATTGTGGCCTTGAGAGATCATAGATGTTTCAATGAGAAAAGCTTATCTTGGGGTCAACCTTGACAAATGGGGGAAAAATGGAAAAACTGGAGCTCATTCTGTGTAGGGAAAAACAGAAGCAAATGCTTTAAAATATGAATAACTGTTCTGGGATTGGTGTACAGAGACCAACTTGATTCTAATGTATTATTTATGTTGGAAACAATATTGGAAATTTTCATATGCACAGTTCGGACTCGTGTGTCTAAAGCACTGATAATTTTGGATGTAACCCCAATGTGATAAGGAGGCTAAGACTTCTGAGTGGGTTTTGGGCAAGAGGAAGGTTATTTTAGGATCTTTAATCTGGCAGCATTGTTTCCTCATAAGTTATCACTATTAGATCGAAGGTGGACTTACACTGTTCAATGACCAGTTAATCATGGGTCTGTAGGAAATGTTGCTCAGAAGCTTTCCTGTGAATGGATAGGCAGTTGGCATGAGTATGATGCGTATGGGTTGGGGGGTGGGGGAGAGGTAGTGTTCAGTAACACCACTAAATTGACTGTTTTCATGTCTTACATTTGGACAGATTTATTGATGAGATTCTCATCCCTATGGTGGTAAAAAGAAAATATTTTTCCATATTTATCGTATTTGAAAGTCTTTACAATGGAGAACTTTCTGAGATATGGGATGAACGTTCAGGTTTTTTATGAGCATACTTGATTTTGTTCTGCTTGACTCCTTAAAATGTTTTATGGTAGACTTAGAATTTTAATATTTAGAGAAAGGAAAAATGTGTGCTGTTTTGCTAAAGCCTTTAACTGTGTGACCACAAAGCAGAATAACTTTGGACATTACTCTGTTAGGTCTTTATCGGAGAGTGAAATTACGCTTTATTTGGAAAGTTTTGCCTAGGTATGAGACTGTTCACTATTTCTCAGGCTAAGTAAACATATAATAACTGCTTTAATAGAAAGAAAACAAGTTCCTGCTTCATAATGAAAAATGTGTGAATCATAACAGAAAAACGGGAGATCCCTGGAAACACTTAGCTTTCAAAGTTTTTGGAACATCATCCTTAAGTGCTTTAGGGATCAAGTAAAGGTCCGGAAAGATCAGCAGTTGGAAGTTTTTTGGACTTACCCTTTCATGTCATTAGTAATGGAAATAGTGCTTCTTAAATTGGGGTGTTTATATAAAAACATACCTTTTAAATGGCACCATGGTATAAACTATGAGGATTTTGTAATGCTGCTTAAATATTTTCACATGACTTTGTTTTGAACTTCAGGATTCAGTTTTACATTTTGCTTGTTGTGTGTAAGATTTGTGAACATCTTTGTTTAAAACATAAAATTCCTTCATCATGGGACACAAAGTTAATATTAAATATTTATGCTTTAGGCACTGTTGAGACAGATTATATGCATGTGTGTACTTTAGCTTATATGCTGCATTGATAATGGTTAAAAGTATGACCCTACAGGCAATCTTTTCAAGCAGATAAAACTGTTGGGATGCTTTCCCAGGATGATGGGGTTTCCCTCCAGGCGTATCTCTTCAATGCGGTCCCGAATGTAACGGGTGTCGTTAGCCTTGCAGAATGTATCATCTGTGATTGAAGTTATGTTGTTAAACTAGAAAATAAAAGGGAAAAATTGTTCAGAAATTTGAAATCTACCTTTTGTATTCTATGTGATGGGATCTTACAGAATATTCTATCTAAAAAGTGGTTTTTAAAATACTGTACATCCTGTGTATCCTCAGGGTAATAAAACCCTCTGTGCAATCTGAGTCCCCTCACCCCCGCAGTTTAAGTCTGCAGTGTTGCTTTGGAAGACAGATTGCTTGCTCTTACGGTAACATCCATGTAGCAGAAAGCTCTAAGCATAAATAAGATTATACTGGCTGGAAAGACTCTCCTGCTTTTGAGTGTCAACTCGGAATGGGCACCGTGTCCTTAAATGTCCCTTTACAGAAAGAAACAGGACAAATGGGAAATGCTGTGATGCTGGAAGACCAATTTTAGTTCCTCTCAGTTCCTCTTCACTCTTCTGTTACCTCAACATGAGATCAACTGGACAGTGTCCACTGCTGTTGGACAAAGAGACACCAAGCAGAGGTCGTAGCGCCCCCCCACCCGCGGATGCCTCGGATCCATGTGTCACATTAACTAGGAGATGCCACGTGCACGCCTGGCAACAGAGCCCACTCTAAGGGCAGACCTCACACCTCGGTTGCGGGTCCTCTGGGGGCTCGGGGGCTCTGGGCCTCTCTGGGCCGGGTGGGGTGGGGCTCTCAGGCCACCGAGGTAGTAATATTTGATGGGCATAATTTACATGTGGATAAATGAGCTTCCTAATGAGTCATAACATTGACTAATAGTAATTTACATTCACATCATCAGATATTATGAAAGGAGCAGTCCTACCTGAAGATGAATTACACGTAGACTTTCTGGTAAATTAAGAGGCACAGATTCCAGGGCGTTGTGGTCCAAGTACAGGAAGGAGAGGTTGTTCAGTTTCTGTAAGGAGAAGTTACTTCTGCTTGATCATCACTGAGGTCAGTACATTTTCACAGGATTCAAACTATGATATATGCACATGCGTCTACATGTGTGCACGTGTGCATGCATATACACATATGTGTACACATGTGTACATAGGTCCTGGTAATCAGTACTATCAATTGCTGCTTTGGTAGTTATTTGGTTTTAAGGGTTTGTTTTGTTTCCCAAGTAGTGTATTTTGGGCCTTTATGAAGGGTGATAAAGTCCTGCTGCACCCCCACATTTCTCTCCACTCATCTAACCACTGAGTACCCAGCCGCTCCCAGCCTCAGACCTCATGCTGGCTGCTGGGGCCATTTGACTTGTCTCGTGAACAGCTAGTAAGGTCATTTCCTATGCAGGATTGAGCTTGGATCCTGGTGTTGCCATAACCTCTCTTGAACCTTTAGAACTTCTCATTTCACCTCCACCAGTTTCTAGCAAAATGGATATAGGCATATCTTGGGCATAACGTGGGTTCGGTTCCGGAGGAACCACCACAATAAAGCGAATATTGCAATGAAGTGAGCCCAGTGTATTTCTTGGTTTCCCATCGCATATGAAGTTATGTTTACACTATGATATAGTAGGTTATGTCTAAAAATCAATGTGCATACCTTAGTTAAAAATAATTTATTGCTAAAAAGGCTAGCCATCATCTGACGTTTCAGGGAGTTGTAATCCCTAATGACAGATCACCGTGACAAATGTAATAATAATGAAAAAGTTTAAAATATTGCAAGAATTAGCAAAATGTGACCTGGAGACACAGTGAGCAAACTCTGTTAGCAAAGGGGCACCACTGGACTTGCTCACTGCGGAGTCAGCCCAAACCTTCAGTTCGTAAAGAGTGCAGTGTCTGTGAAATGCAGTAAAATGGTGCCCAATAGAATGCTTTGTCCCTGTGCTCCTAAGAGACGCGCTTGGTAGTGAGATGTTTCCAGGGCAATTTATTAAATATTTAGCAACGTATGACTTTCCCCTACTGGTCTGTATTGAGTTACTCTTCATGATCAGTAGACCATTACTGTGTATCATTTTATAATAGGGCTTCAAGATGGAAAGCATGTGTAAAGTTCAGAGCACTCAAACACTCCGTCTGTGAAGCGTTGATCAGCTCCTGTAGGTCTTTAATATGTCAGTCAAAGGCTTACCAGCTGAAATTACTGTATCTTCAAATTGTAAAGGTTTTTTATTTTTAAAGTGAGTCCTGTTTTGAAAAGTCTCCTAATAATCCCTTAACTTCTGAGGAACTGTGATGTGCCTTCACAGTGTCCCTTACAACTGAAAAGGGATTCCTTAAGTGTAAACAGGAAGAAAAGGAAAATGGAATATTTTTACATTTTCTGACAGATTGTACGTGTGGACTAATTGTACCTTTGTGCGATTGTTATAAACTTGATAATATTTCATAGTGTTTCTATTAGATGTTATCATTAGAAGCCACAAACTTTACTTATGAATGAGGTCTACTGCCAGTAGCAGCCCAATCATCTGTTTATCTGGGGCTTCTTCCAGGACTGGGAATGAGTATATCACCTGTGCAGGTCTCAGCTGAGGCGGTAATTTCGCCGTAGACTGTGCATTTGGACACAACCTGGCTATGTAAATCAGAGTAGATCACCTTCCCTTTTTCCTGTACATAGGTTTTCTTGAGTTACTAAATGAAGAAGTGTATTTAATTTGTACTGTATATAGAATTTTGTACTAGGTGCCGTTGTGGAATTCAAAAGAAGGGCTACCTACAGAATTTTATGGGCTAATACTTTTAAGTGGTAGAAGTAAAATTGAGCATTTACTTTTGGAACTGTATTTTCTGGCACTTGTAAAAACAGTTTTAAAATATAAAACAAAATTTTAGACCAGAGTTTCTCTATCATATTACCATTGGTTGTATAAAACTGATACTGTGTGTGGTCACAGTATACAAAACTTACTTTGAATGTATTTGCTTTGATTCCTCTACTCTTGATTTTGTTGTATTTTGCATTAAATAAAGTAAGCTTGGGAGGAAGAACTGGAAGTTTCAGTAGTTGATTTTCAGCTAGCGTAAGTTCTTCTAACAGAGAAAGTTTTGAAAAAGTACCGTCTTCTATATCTTCAATCAAATTTCCCGTGAAATCAAGTCTTCTTAAGTTAGCTTGAAGGAAAAATATACAGAAAATATACAAAAAATATAAAGTTAAAGTCTCATTTATGTGGACTGAAGAAGAAGCACTGGTGTATCAGGTCATTCAAACACCTTTTATTTTTAGTATCTAATAGTGTCTGTAACGAGTAGGTCAGTAAATTTTGTTGAATGAATAGTGAGCATCCCTCTGTGCTTGACACCGATGGCCTTTCTCTCTTGAGCCCTGGAGTCTCAGGGTTGGAAGGGAACTTACAGTTAATGGAGTCCTTCCATCCGTCAGTGTTTGAATCCCCAGAATGCTGAGGTGGTTCGAAACAAACTGTGGTTGCAAATCATGGGAACTAAGCATGACTTTTTTTTTTTTTTTTTTTTTTTTTGAGAGAGAGAGGGCGCAATTGAGTGAGGGGCAGAGAGAGAGAGAGAGAGAGAGAGAGAGAGAGAGAAAGAAAGAATATCCCACAAGAGGCAGAGAGAAAGAGGGAGGGAGAGAAGAGTGGAGCTCACCCGGTGCGGGGCTTGAGCTCACGAACCATGAGATCATGACCTCAGCCGTAGTCAGATGCTCAACAACTGAGCCGCACAGGCGCCAGAAGCATTACATTTGATTGAGTAGAATCATTGTAGGTATTGTTTTGGACTTTTCCGCAGAATGTCGCATTGTGATTGTAGATATATTCTTAATCTCTCTATGCCTTATTGCTTAACAACAACAAACAGAAGTGTTCCCGAATTTGTTAAAGTGATGCAGACTGAGAGAGAAATTCAGTGCGTGTGTGTGTGTGTGTGTGACTTTTATTTGTCTGGGATGCTGAGGAAACCTTGCTTCTCATTCCATATTTGAGGTAGTCACTGCAGACACTGAATTAGTGAATATGGACCCTTGCTCCCAGGGACTATAAAGGGTTAGGCTCCTTTGAGCCTCTGGTCACACATTTCTGTCAACCGATTAGTACAAAATTTTATGTTTCTTTTTTTTTTTAATGTTTTTTTCATTTATTTTAGAGAGAGAGAGAGTATGAGTATGAGAGGGGCAGAGAGAGAGGGAGACACAGAATCTGAGGCAGGATTCAGTCTCTGAGCTGTCAGCACAGAGCCCGACGTGGGGCCCGAACTCATGAACCACGAGATCATGACCTGAGCTGAAGTTGGATGCTTAGCCAACTGAGCCTCCCAGGTGCCCCCTGTGTGTTTCTTTTTAAGAGCATTGCAGTTAGTGTGTATTGCTGATATGTTAACATTGAACTCACAGCCTCAGTTCTGTGGGTCACACTTGAATGAAGATTACCTACGCAGTGTTTTTCCTGTGAGGCAACTTGGGAACACTGGACGGCTCTTAGGCACTGCACTTGGGGAGCATTTTAAATAGCAAAAAGCACAAAAATGTAGAAAATGTGGCCCTAAGTAGACTGAACAGGACACCTCACAGTGTAAGAGCTGAAACAAAATGGCAGAGGTCACCCTGTTCAGCTGCGGCTAGGTAACCAGTGTTCTGCCACTGTGTACGTGTCTGCAAATGACTGTGGGAGTGTTTCATGTACTGATTTTGGGGTCACAAATGCATGTGACCGCATAGGTGAGTGTGTAGGTGTGGAGTCCAGCAGTGATGAGGAACAACTGTACTAGGGTCATTTGGGAGCCACCAGCTGCAGCATGAATGCTGTTCCGGTTAATCTCATAAATGTGTAGTGGGGCCAGTGTGCATGTTTGGTGGGATCTTCTTCAGGGACTTGGCACCAGAGAAGTGGAGGGTTGTGCTGTGCTCATAGCAGTGCCCTGGAGGCAAGCTGTTGTGCGGTTTGACGGGATGCCAGAAGCATCCTGGGAAGGAGTGAAATGCATTAGTTCCACATGAGAACCATCTGAGATGTTGGGTGGTATTTCATGATGACACCTGGGCCTCTCCCCAGACCTCAGTTGAAGTCTCTGAAGACTAGGGCCTGGTACCATTGTTTTTTACAATATTTCCCCACATGGGTTTAGTATTCAGCCAGGTTTAAGAACCTTGAGTTAAAGCAAGGAAAAGGAGACTTTCTGCTTTTATTGTGGTGGCAGCATTGTGAAGAAGGCATTCAGGTTGGAGAAACACATTGGTCATACTGGTGCTCCTGATGGACCGAGGCAAACGGATCTCAGAGTCCTACGGCTAAGAAGGCGTCGTCGCCTATATGTTTGATGGGCTGTCAACATCGACATGAAAGGCACCAGTAAAGAAAGGTGATGGGGACCTTTGAATGGAGTGGAGAGGAGCCACCAACAAGCCTGTGGCTGTTTGTAAAGTGTGGTGGATACTTAAACACTCCAGCGGTGACTACCCTAGATGTGACAGCCACAGGTGCCGAGACGCTTGTGTTTTATGAGGCTAGCACTAACATGAGTTAGCGTGAGTTATTTTATGTAAAGTTAACTTACGGATATCTGCAAAATCTTTTGCCGTCAACTTTTTGATCTTGTTGAATCGTGCGTAAAGATAGGCTGACTCCTTCGGCAAGGGTGGTACGGCATCAATGTCAACCTCCTCACAGTACACAGAGCCGCTTAAACACACACACAACAGGCACGTGGGCATTTCTAAGTCGGGAAACAAAATCACAAAAATATAAACTGTAATTTAAAAACATTTGTCCTCTAGTGGTAAAATTATTGCTATCATGAGTTTTCTCACTAATCTGAAAAAATATTTTACAGAATTAAAGGTGATAGCAGGAAGGTATCATGGTTGTGTTAGCCAGTGACCTGTATTGTACCTGATAACTGACCAGGATCTTATTTTAGATCCTGTAACCCCATATGTTTTTTATTCTCTATCATTTTAGCACTGAACATTTAATTGCTGAATTGATTTACATTTTCTGATTTGAATACTTAATGTTCATAAAGCAGAACATAAGGTAAACAAACATAAGCTTGATTCATCACTTGGTTTGGCACAGACACATTGCAGATGGATGACCGTAGCTAAGGAGCTTATAAACTACCAGGTAAGTAAGCAGACTATGCACTTGGACATGAGAGTGTCACGGAAACAGCAGGGACCCCACTGTATATCCTCATCATACCTCCTTATCTTCTTCAGCCTGGAACAATGCCTTAGTCTTTGTTGTTCATAACTTTAAAATTTTTGAATTTTAAAAACATTTTATTTTGGGGGGCATTTATTTTGTAGAATGTCTTTCAATTAGGGTTTGTCTGAGGTTCCTAATTTTTGATAGGAATACGATGGAAATGGTGTTGGCTCTGCCGTGCTGGGCATTGGGATGCATGTGCTGTCTGCTTGTCCCATTCCTTGATGATGCTCTGTTTGGTCTGCCATTCGGGAGTATCTTCTGAGAAAATACTTGGAGCTGCTAAACATCTGGTCTGTCACCAAACTGCCACCCAGTAATTTTATCTATTGATGGTTCTTACCTGAATTGTTTGTTACTAGGATAGTTTCAAATTATGATTTTCTAATTCCTTCATTCTTTCTACGTTAGTTGACAGCTGGTGCAGCATGGAACATTCCCTTCATATTTATTTAGTTTTATCAGTTGAGTATGAACTTATGAATTCCTTATCCCATGGGTCATAATAAGTTACCATCATATTTATTTTGATCATCAAATCGTCACAGATCAGCCAGTGTGAACTCTTTTAAGCTTTTTTTTTCTGTCGCACCTGTGTTCTATTTAAGTGACACTTAATAAATTACACATATTTCACCTGTGTAATTTATGTTTTCAGCATTATGTATATACCCACGAAACCATTATTGCAATTGAAGTAATTGACGTAGTCATCACCCCAGAGTGTTGTCATGCTCTTTGTAATCCGTCCCTCCCAGCAACCACTCTGGTCTGCTTTCTGTCCGTTCACAGCAGTTGACATTTCCAAGAGAACGAAGCAGTATATCCTCTCATCGAGCTTCTTCCTCTCTGCATATCAGCAATTCATTCCTCTTTATTACCGAATAGTATTTCATTGTATTAATACATGCAGCTTATATAGTCCTTCCTTATGGGCATTTGGGTTTTTAGTTTTTGACTATTTCTTAGAAAGCTGCTGTGAACATTTATGTAGAATTTTTGTGGTTGTGATACTTGCGTTTCTCTTTAGTAAATACCTAACAGCAGAATGGCTGGGCCATCTTATAGGTGTGTAGCTTTTGAAGAAGGTCCCACACTGTTTTCCTTAAAGGTTATGCCATTTTATAGTCCCTTCAGCGCAGAAGGATTCTAGTTACTCCACATCCTCGTGTGCGTTCGGTACTATTAGACTTTTCACGTAAGGCATGTTGTGGTATCTTGTGTTTTAATTTATATTTTCCTAATGACTGATGTGCTGAGCAATTTTTTATAAACTTATTTACCATCCACATATTTTTGTGGTAGAGTGTTCATATCATTTGCCTATTTTAAATTTTTTTTCAATGTTCATCTATTTTTGAGAGCGACAGAGCATGAGCAGGGAGGGGCAGAGAGAGGGAGACACAGAATCTGAAACGGGCTCCAGGCTCTGAGCTGTCAGCACAGAACCTGATGCAGGGCTTAGACCCATGAACCACGAGACCATGACCCAAACCACGAGACCATGAGCCAAAGTCAGTTGCTTAACCGACTGAGCCAACCAGGAGCCCCCCCCATTTGCTCCCTTTTTTTTTTTTTAATATTTATTATTTTTGAGACAGAGAGCACATGAGTGGGGGAGGGGCAGAGAGGAGCATAGAGGATCTGAAGCACGCTCCAGGCTCTGACCTGACAGTAGAGAGCCAGATGTGGGGCTCGAACCCATGAGCCTGAGCCAAAGTTGGATGCTCAAACAACTGAGCCACTCATTTACCTATTTTTAAATGGTGATTTTGTCTTTTTTTTTTTTTTTTTTTTTTAATGTTTATTTATTTCTGAGACAGAGAGAGACAGAGGATGAGTGGGGGAGGGGCAGAGAGAGAGGGAGACACAGAATCCAAAGCAGGCTCCAGGCTCTGAGCTGTCAGCACAGAGCCTGATGCGGGGCTCAAACTCACAAACCGTGAGATCATGACCTGAGCCGAAGTCGGTTGCTCAACCAACTGAGCCACCCAGGCGCCCCTAAATGGTGATTTTGTATTATTGTCACTGAATTATAAGAGTTTATATTGTAAATACAAGTTGTTTCTCAGATTTATGTTTAGCAAATGTTTTCCTTTATGTGGCTTGTCTTTTTGTTTTCTTATCATTGTCTTTTGAATAGCAAATATTTTTTATTTTCATGAAGAATAGTTGATTCCTTTATGGTTTGTGCTATTTGTCCTATATTTAAGAAATCTTTGCCAACCACTATCTTATCCTAGGTTTTCTTTTGAAGGTTGTATAGTCTTAGCTCTTGATGTTTAGGTTTGAGGTCCATTTTGAGTTAATTTTTATATATGGTGTCAGGAAAGTTCATCTTTTTAACTTACAGCTCTCAAGTTTTTCAGTACCATTTTTTGAAATGATATCCTTTCCCCATTGAATTTCATTGACACCATTGTAAAAAACAAACAAACAAAAGTTGACCCTATTGTGTAAATGTATTCCTGGACTGTATTCTGTTTTGCTGATTTACTTGTTTTTTGTTTTTGTTTTCATTTTTGTCCATATATGTATGTTTATCTTTAGAGAAAGAGAGCACACACGAGGAGGGGGGAGGGAGGGAGGGAGGGGAAGAGAGAGAGAGAGAGGGAGAGAAAGAGAATCTTAAGCAGACTCCACGCTGAGCATGGAGCCAGAGAGCATGACCTCTGGAATGATCTGACCGCTGGAAATCAAGGGTCTGAAGCTCAACCAACTTAGCTTGTTTACTTGCTTATTGTTATGCTAATGCCACAATGACTTGCTTCCTGGAGCATTATAGTAAGTTTTCATATCAGGTGGTGTAAATCCTCCAACTGTATTCTTCAACATTGTTATGACTATTGTAAGCTCTTTGCATTTCCACATAAATTTCAGAGTCAGCCTCTTAATTTCAAAAAGACTGGTAAAAATTTAATTGGGATTGAGTTAAATCCTATAAATAAATTTGTGAAAAATTGACATCTTAATGATACTGAGTTTTCTGGTCCTTGAACATAATATATCCATATTTTTAGGTTGTCTTTAATTTCTCTCAGCATAGTTGTCTCGATTTCAGTGTGCAGGTCTTGTATGTCACTTACAAATTTATACCTACATTTTGAAAAATAATTTTGATTGATTAAAATGTTAAATATCCCCATTACTCTTTAAGAACTCTCTTATTTTTTGGCATAATAAGATGTCTCAGAGCAGTCTTGCCTTTTCCCTGCCCCAAGCCTGATATCAGTTATTTCTTCAAGGAGTATTGGTTTCTTTTTGTGGAGACTGATATTTAGAAACCAAGATTTGAATGTTGATGTGCTCATTGCTGCTAGCATCTCATTGCTTCTAGGCTCTTTCCACAAGGAGGGATGGGAAATACATGTATGTGTATTTGTCTGTTTCTCCGTATTTAATATACATATATACACAGGTATATGTGGGATATGTGGCATAGACATATACGTACATTCTTACATATGGACATAGATAAATACACACATACACCCACACACCTCATGTGCATATATACACATATACTCTCACATAGAGACAAACGTGTATACAGGCAAACCTCAGAGAGATTGTACATTTGGTTCCACTGCAGTAAAGTGAATATTGCAATAAACAAGTCAGATGAACTTTTGGTTTCCTGGTGCCTATAAACGTTGTGTTTACACCATACTGTGGTCTGTGAAGGGTGCAGTAGTAGTATATCTAACGACACAGTGTTCATACCTTAATTAGAGATGCTCTATTGTTGGGGAGCCTGGGTGTCTCAGTCAGTTAAGCGTCTGACTTCGGCTCAGGTCATGATCTCCTGGTTTGTGAGTTCGAGTTCTGCATCGGCCTGTCTGCTGTCAAGCACAGAGCCCACTTTGGATCGTCTGTCCCCCTCTCTCTGCCCCTCCTCTGCTCGCTCTCTCCTCTCTCAAAAAATAAATAAACATTAAAAAAAACACTCTACTGTTAAGAAATGCTAACCATCATCTCAGCTTTCAGCGAGCCACGATTTTTTTGCTGGTGGAGGGTCTTGCTTGATGTTGATGGCTGCTGACCCTACAAGGTGGTGGCAGCTGTGGCCATTTCTGAAAATAAGACAACTGTGACGTTTCCCACGTTGACTGACTCTTCTCTCAAGAACAATTTCTCTGTAGCACGTGATGCTGTTTGGTAGCATTTTACACACAGAACTTCTTTCAAAACCAGAGTCTATCCTGTCACACCCTGTCCGCTGCTCTGTCAGCTAAGTTCGTGTGATATTCTCAATTCTGTGTTGTCATTTTGACACTCTTCACAGCATCGTCACCAGGAGCACACTCCGTCTCAGGAAACCACTTTCTTTGTTCATCCACGGGAAGCAAGTCCCCATCCGTTGGAGTTTTATCCAGCTCCCAGGGAGCTTGGCCCAGCTCCCTGCCGTCTTCAGGCCCCCCTTCTGCTTCCGGTTCTCCTGTTTCCACACGTCTGCAGTGACTTCCTCCCCTGGAGTCCTGAACCCCTCAAAGTCCTCCCTGGGGCTGGAACCAGCTTCTTCCCAACTCCTGTTCATGTTGAATCGTGACCTCTTCCCATGAATCCCCAATGTTCTTCATGGCATCTAGGATGGTGACTCCTTCCCAGGATGTTTTCAGTTTACTCTGCCCAGATCCATCAGAGCAATCAGTGTGTGTGGCAGCTATGAGCTCACGAAAAGTGTCTCTTAACTAATGAGACTTGGAGGTCAGAATTACCCCTCGGTCCATGGGCTGCAGAATGGTGGTGGTGTTGCAGCAGGCATGAAAGCAACAGTAATCTCATTGCTCGTCTCCATCAGAGCTCTTGGGTGACCAGGTGCAATGTCTTTGAGCAGTAATCTTTTGGAAGGAATCTTTTCTCCTGAGCAGCAGGTCTCAACAGTGGACTTGAGCCACTCGGTCAACCGTGTTGTGGACAGATCTGCTGTCCTCCAGGCTTTGTTGTTCCAAGTTAAGAGCACGGGCGGAGGAGATTTTGCGTGATTGCTACGGGCTTAGGATTTTCAGAATGGCCAGTGAGCTTCCACCTGGCTTCCACCTCAAGTCACCAGCTGCATCCGCTCCTGAGCAGAGTCCGCCTGTCCCTGGAGGCTTTGAAGCCAGGCACTGACTTCTCCTCTCCAGCCATGAAAATCCTAGGTGGCATCTTCTTCCAGCAGAAGCCTCTTTCATCTGCATGGAGAGTCTGCTGTTTAGTGTGAGCACCTTCCTGAGTCCTCTCGGCCAGATCTTCTGGATAATTCCGGCAGCTTCTGCGTCAGCACGTGCTGCCTCACCTTGCACTTGGGCGTCACAGAGAGAGCTTCTTTCCCCAAACCTCCTGAACCAACCTCTGCTAGCTCCTACCTCTTCTGCTCCTTCCTTACCTCCTCAGCCTTCGCCGGATCGAAGAGTCTGGGCCTTGCTCTGGGCGAGGCCTTGGCTGAAGGGAACGTCGTGGCCGCTTTGATCTCCCATCCAGACCAGCCAGACTTCTTCCATATCAGCAGTCAGGCTGTTTCCCCTGCTTATCACCCGTGTGTCCACTGGAGCGGCGCATGCGTGCAGTGTCCTTCAAGGACTCTTCCTTTGCCTTCACAGCTTGGCTACCTGTTTGGCACAAGTGGCCTAGATTTCAGCCTGTCTTGGGTTTCGCCCTGTCTTCCTTACGAAGCTTAATCTTTCCTAGCTTGTGATTGAACGCGAGAGACGCGTGACTCCTCCTTTCGCTTGAGCGCTTGGGGGCCATTGTGGGGTTCTGAGTGGGCCTAATGTCAGTACTGTTGTGTCTCAGGGAATGGGGAGGCCTGAGGAAGGGGACAGAGATGCAGGGGGGGACAGGTGAGCAGCCAGAACACAACAGTTTATAAGTTATCAGTTTAAGTTTATCAGTTAAGTTCACCATCTTATATGGCTTGGCTCGGGGTGCCTCAGCTTAGCATGGTGACATCAAAGATCACAGATCACTGAAACAAATATAATAATGATGAACAAGTTTGGAAAAATGGTGCCAAAAGACTTGTTCCACACACGGTTGCCGTAAACCTTCCATTTGTGAAAAATGCAGCATCTGTGGAGCGCAATGAAGTGAGGCGCAGCAGAACAAGGCGTGCCTGTACCTATTTCTGTATCTGCATTCAGACCACGAGTTGGTGCCGATCTCTTGCTTCCAGTCCAGCTCCACAGTGTTCACTCTGGGCTTCCCCCACCACGTCTGTAGCACCTTCTCTGACCGAGAAACCTGGCTCTCGTTATCCAGCGTATATACCTCACTCAGTGCTAGGCCTCACATTAAGGGGTTTCATCGCTGTGCACCTGCATCGCCGTGGAAAAGAAACCTGCTTGCTGGAATGTCAATGTTTATCCATTCTGTTTTGTCTATAGCCTGGAGTTTCATAGTCAAAACAGTGTGTTTAAGGGTTACTTGGGTTAATTTTTCTTTTCACTTTAGTGTGTTACTCATTTGAAATGAAATTGTTTCTATTCGTTTTTTTAAACATTTTTTTTTTTAACGTTTATTTATTTTTGAGACAGAGAGAGACAGAGCATGAACGGGGGAGGGTCAGAGAGAGGGAGACACAGAATCTGAAACAGGCTCCAGGCTCTGAGCTGTCAGCACAGAGCCCGACGCGGGGCTCGAACTCACAGACCGCGAGATCATGACCTGAGCCGAAGTCGGCCGCTTAACCGACTGAGCCACCCAGGCGCCCCTGAAATTGTTTCTATTTGTGTGCCAGTTTTTTTTTTTATCTTATCCTTGTATATTTTATTTATAAATGTAATTGTTTACCTATGTGAACGATAACCTTGTTCAAAGCCAAATCTACAGGGGCGCCTGGGTGGCTCAGTTGGTTGAGCGTCTGACTCCGGCTCAGGTCATGATCTCACAGTCTGTGGTTTTGAGCCCCGCATCGGGTTCTGTGCTGATAGCTCAGAACCTGGAGCCTGCTTTGGATTCTGTGTCTCCCTCTGTCTCTCTCTCTCTGTCCCTCTCCCACTTGTGCGCTCGCTCTCTCTCTCTCTCTCTCTCTCTCTCTCTCACACACACACACACACACACACACACACAAACTTAAGTAAATAAATAAAATCTTACCAAAAAAAAAGAAAACCCAAATCTACAGAGAAAGTGTATACTTAAAGAAGTTCCACACTCCCGTTCCCCCACCCCACCAACGTCCATCTCTCCCTCCTTGCCACCCCTGGTCCCGTGTGTAACCTGTGGGTAACTAGTTGCCACGATTAAATTACCTTTCTTGAATGTCGTTTCACACAAGTGAGCTGATGCATGTATATTTTCTTGTGTCTCTTTCTTTCTTGGATGAAAGGCAGCATACTGTAGCTACTCCTTTGCACTTTGGGTTTTCTCGTATAATATATTCTGGAAATCACTTCATGTTAGTTCATAGAGATCTTCCTTGTTTATTTTTACAACTGCATAGTATGCCCTTGCGTGGACTTGCCGTACATTATTCAACCTCCCTTCAGTGTTTGGGCAGTTAGATTGTTGCCAGGGTTTTGTGTTTGCAAGCAGTGTTCCAGTGATGTTTGCATATGTATTTTCTCCCTCATGGAGGTGTATCTTTAGGGTGAATTCCTAGAAGTTGATTGCTACGTCACAAAGTAAGTGCATACCGGCCTTGTTAGATATTGCCAAATTCCTGTCCAAAAGCATGGTACTTACTTGTATTTCTGCCAGCAGTGTATGAGGGTCTCTGATACCCCAAGGCCTTGCCAATGGATTATATTGGTTTAATGTCACAGTTTTAATTTTTGTCCATCAGATAGGTTAAAAATCTTTGTGTCTCAATATAATTTAAACTTACATTTCTGTATGTGTGAGATTGAACGTCTTCTCATATGTTTAAGGGCCATTTTTATATCACTTTGTGAATTGCCTATTCATCTTCTGGTTTTACCAATGGATTTTTTGCCATTTTCTTTTTCCTGGCTTTTTATATGTTCTTTATAAATTAGAGATATTAACTTTTTTTTCTATTTTTCTCATTTTTCAGTTGTGCTTGACTTCATTTATGATGCTGTTTCCCATGGAAAAGTTTCATTTCATGGGATCAAATTTATTGATCTTTTCTATTATTTTCTCTGGATTATGAGACATCGCACACACAGTTTATCTTCTAGTATTTACATCATTTCACTTTTTACGTTTTGACCCTAATTTATTTGGAGGGGTTTATTTTTCTGTGAAAAGTGTGGATCTAACAGTATCCCTTTTCCATTGACTATTCAGTTGTCCAACAGCGTATTTTATTTCTTTTTAAAGTTTTTTTAAGTTTTTATTTAAATTCCAGTCAGTTAACATACAGTGTGATATTACGTTCAGGGTTCAACACCATTTTTAAAAAATACCATCTGTAGGGCTCCCGGCTGGCTCAGTCGGTGGAACGTGTGACTCTTGTTCTCAGGGTTGTAAGTTTGAGCCCCATGATGGGTAGAGATTAAAAATAAAATCTTTAAAAATACCATCTTTGCTTCAGAAGTGATTTAAGATGCCTTATTTGTTATATATTAAGTTTCTACATGTGTTTCTGTTTTTCTGAATTTTGTATGCTATTCACATACCAGTATCACACGTATTTAAGTGTAGAGACATTGAAGTATATTCTAATGTAGTATGTCTGGTTTCTGCAGATACCTGCCATTTTTCAGTGATTCCCTGAAACCTGATTCCATGCAGGTTTGATTTTTCTACATGAACTTGAGAATCCTCCTTACCAGCTCTTTAAAGCAGTTTATTGTTACAAATTTAGGAAGAGCTGACATCTTTACGATGCTGAGTCATCCTATCCAAGGGCAAGGGATGTCTTACTAATTAGTGTGTGATTTTATTTCATGTTGTCCTGTGAAATGCTGTTCCATGATAGAACAAAAATAAACCAAATAGATAGGAGTTATTGAGGAGGACTGTGTTGTTTTATACATTTTCTGTTGTTTTAATTAAAATGTATATTACAATTATTCATGTATAAGCCATCTTTATGTCTTCTGTGAGTTTCTTGAAGTTAAGAATTATATTTTATTTCCCTTACCCCCAGGCTGTACATAGTATTTGTAAATAGTTGATGTTAAATAACTGTTCCTTGAAGGGATTTTATATAGACAGAAGCACACTCTGTAGAGGCTAAACTTGTACTTTGGTTATTCTTGAATGTTCCTGTTCCATGTTTGTCATTCAAAATGTGGGATGGCCAAGGGATACAGGAGTACTGATGCATAGGGACACTTGTACCCCAATGTTTATAGCAGCACTCTCAACAATAGCCAAATTATGGAAAGAGCCTAAATGTCCATCAACTGATGAATGGATAAGGAAATTGTGGTTTATATACACAATGGAGTACTACGTGGCAATGAGAAAGAATGAAATATGGCCCTTTGTAGCAACGTGGATGGAACTGGAGAGTGTGATGCTAAGTGAAATAAGCCATACAGAGAAAGATAGATACCATATGGTTTCACTCTTATGTGGATCCTGAGAAACTTAACAGAAACCCATGGGGGAGGGGAAGGAAAAAAAAAAAAGAGGTTAGAGTGGGAGAGAGCCAAAGCATAGGAGACTCTTAAAAACTGAGAACAAACTGAGGGTTGATGGGGGGTGGGAAGGAGGGGAGGGTGGGTGATGGGTATTGAGGAAGGCACCTTTTGGGATGAGCACCGGGTGTTGTACAGAAACCAATTTGACAATAAATTTCATATGTTGAAAAAAAAAACAAAACAAAAAAAACAAAATGTGGGATGGCAAATGATGTGCACTCCCAACATACCAGCTGACGTTATCACTGGAGATAAAACTCCGCTGTTTGAATTTACTGTATCCTAAGGCCATTTTTTACTACTCTAAGGAATAAAGTTCCATAATAACCTATTTATGACTGTTCTTTGTGAGACACAAGATGACATGGTATGCATACTTACCGTCACTTTCTTTTTTGGGGGATGGTGGTGTTACACTCTCATCTTTTTGTAACTGAACACTTTTTTCATCGGGTAATATCACAGTTTCTTTTTCCTATTTGAAAATAAAAATTTGTTATCAGGTGTGATAAAGTCTGATTTTGACTACAAAACTGAGAGTCATAGGCAACACCTGCCTTCTCATGGTCATAGTGGCATTTCTTTTGTGCTACAGTAAGATTTTGTGTATTGTTCATTAAACTTATAAGGTAAATATTTGTTCACCTTGTTTGTACTCCAGACTGTCAACTCCTTGAGTAAAAGAACCAGGTCTTTTTAATTTTTTTTTTAATCTCCAAAACCCTAACTCAGTGCCTTTGCCTTCTAAATGTTGAATATATTGAAATTCCAAATGGGAGCTGGAGGGAACTCTCCAACACAGAATGAAAGTTTTTCTGAGTTGCAGCCTGAAATGAGACCATCTTCATGTAGGGTAGGTCTCTTAATTATTCTTTATGGTCTTGTCTTTTTCTTCCTTCCTTCCTTTCTTTCTTTCTTTTTTTTTTTTTTTTAATTTGAGAGAGAGAGAACTGGAGAGAAGGGCAAAGGGAGAGAGGGAGAGAATCTTAAGCAGGCTCCACGCTCAGCATGAAGCCCAACGCAAGGCTGGATCCCACGACACTGGGATCATGTGTGGTCTTGTCTTAATTTGAGTTCCTGATACCAGATTCTACCATGTTCAACAGGATTGAGGCACTAGTCACGTCGCATGTGTTGGACATAGAGTAAGCTTTTGGCCTCTTCTGCAAGTGACCCTTCATTACCTCGTGCCTGAACAACACCCTGGCACTTGGAGCCCTTTTATTCTCCTCTGCCTACCCCATTTGGACCCCCAGTCCAGACTGTTTGCTCTGGGGGTCTGTATCACTCTTTCCTATCTTGGGAGAGAACATTTTCTGCCATTAGACTAACATAGGTTGCATGGGGCCCCAGTCTGTGCCCTCCAGAATCATGTTACCCTTCATGTCCATCTTGACTCCTTTATTCTCCCAAGTGGGTTCTGTTGGAACAGCCCCTTCACTTAAGTACTGTTGAATTCTACTCTGCTCCACAATTACCTTAGTCCCTATATTTGTATTAAGAGCATAGACCTCTAAAGCAATGTAGAGAGAAGAAGCAAAGAACTTACTAGCTACTTTTTAGGGACCATGGAATTTTGAAGGTTTTTTTTAACTGATTGATAGATTCTAATCATCCATGTGAGCCAATAGCTTATTGGTACGATAGGCCTTTTTTAAAAATCTGGAGCTATGACTAGTGATATCTATCTTTTTTCTCTTAATGTTGGGCAAAAATAATACTTAGCATATTAACCAACTCCGTTGAAAGAAATTACAGTGTTAACATTTAGTCATTGTGCACTGAAGAAAAGCAGTCAACATTGTTATATATTTGGCTGCATTTTTCATTTTCCATTCTGTCTGTGTATGTGAGACACATACACGCACACGCACACACCGTAGGCAGGAC
Source organism: Panthera onca (assembly GCF_046562875.1). Taxonomy (NCBI): domain Eukaryota; kingdom Metazoa; phylum Chordata; class Mammalia; order Carnivora; family Felidae; genus Panthera; species Panthera onca. The sequence goes on from NC_138351.1 coordinate 1,444,208, forward strand.
CAGATACTTATGTGCTGCATTAACTTTTTCCTTACCCAGCGTTCATTTCTGCGTGCCAAGAAAACCGCGAGTAATCACTCAGCCTGTGCAAGTGGAGTACGAAAGATGTGATATGAAGTCATCCCTGTATTAAATTAACTCAAGGACAATTTACAGTCACTTGATACAAATTGATAAGAGTCTGAGTCGTTGAAACTGATTAAAAATTAAGCCCCACCTTAAGGAGTTTTTCATTTTTTGGTAACTTACATAGTTGGCATATGTAAGTGAAATGCTATAGACCCCAAAATAAGTATGTAATTCCATGAACCACTTCTTCCTAAATTAATAAATCTTAAGCTGGTAATCCAAGATTGCTTTTCCTAATACACAATTTCTCCTATTTTATTTGGAGGCAATATAATATGCACATATAGGGCGTTTTATAACATTACTTAGAAATCCTCAACCAGTAAGAGATCATCTTAAAGTTTAGTTTTCCTTAAATTTTGTTTTGGTTGCTATAGATACTGTTTGGTTACCATAGATTCTTTTTTATTAATTTGGGAGGCATGCATACCTCCCCAAAGTATAATCCTGGAGACAGTTTTTTGAATTACTTTCAGTCATTACAAGTGCTTTTTCTTTCCCCTTTTCAGACACATTAAAAAAAAAAAAAAACAAAAACATGCATCTAAATGGGTGACTGTTTCAGAAGTTAAATTTAGAGTAGAAATAAAGTACCTTAATATTTTTTCTGTCCAGATATTTATCCTCAGAATCTTGACTAAACAAGGTTTCTTCAGAATGATCTGTCCCATAGTGATAGGTGATGCGTGGGTCCTGCTGAGCTGGTGGTGCCAGCTTTATCAGAGGCACGGACAGGAGCAGGAGAAGCACAGACTGCAGCATCGTCATGCTAGCAGAAGTCCAGGTGCCGGGAGTTCATGAGCTGGTGGCCTGCTGACTGCGGGACAATGCTCTCTTTTTCCCTGGAAGTAAAAACGCAGACCTTCGAAGCAATATTTAAAAGCTTAGAGGACTTTTTGGCAGGGTGTACGCAGTAGGGGCCAGAGAACAAGTATTTAACCCTTAGTGATCTTTAATTAGATGCTGAAAGTTTCTATGTATCAGTGACATTCTTAAAAATAGTCTCAGAAAGTGGTTTTATTTCTTTTTCTGTCAAAACCCAAGTAATGTTGGTAATTTCAGTTTCTTAATAGTTAGATGCTGTAAACAAGGTCCTTGTAAGCAGCGGAAATCTTAGGATACCTGTAGTATAAATAGTTAAGACTCATGATCCTGCCTCATGTGAGTTAAAAATATCATATTTCAACTTTGCTATTTTATAAGAACTCTTGATTTGTAATGGTATGAGTTTCTATAAGTTCCAAGAGTTTTGGAACTTAAACTTTAAGTTTAACATGAAAAGTAGTTATTGACACTTTTAGGTGATAAAGGATATATGAAAATGTTTTTGATTTTTTTAGTTTTGCAGTTTTCATAGATACTCTTTTTATTTAATAACATTGTTTTTAAATTTAAACTACGAAAAACACAAAAATACTATTGCAGACTAGAAGAAATAGAGAACTGTAATCAAGGATTTGGGGGAAGGAGATGGGGAGGAATCTCTTAGGTTCGTCAATGATGCACATTTCAGACAGAATCCCCCAGAATTGCTGGCGCTGCATTGTGGATGCCAGTTTGTCAAAAATCAGTGGCCAAAAAGCCTGGTTTTGTGACTTTGCAGCACCTGCAGGATGTCAAAGTGACGCAGTGATAACAGTTGTTCGAGGTAACTGAAAAATAAAAAATCAGAGGTGGCCTTTCATTTATGAAGACTGAGAATCACATCTTAAACGATATTTAAAATGATACATGAAAGAAGAGCCTACCGTTGTAGCTTTTTTGAAGGTTTTTGTGGTTTTCGTCAGTGGAAGCTCATGCCTGTGTATTAGCCCCAAGGAGGAAGGTGGTGGATCAGTTTCAGACTGCTGCATAGTTTCGTGACCGGCCGCTCTGAGTGCAGTTCGTCTGCATGGAGACCCTCCCCGGGCCATGCAGCGTGAGGGCTCCCCAGCTGTGCTCATGGGTCTGCAGCGCCGTCTGCTTCTACATTACCTCATGTGAGAAACGCTAAGGTTTCCTGAATATCGTTTATGCGAGGACATAGTTTGAAAGTCATGCTTTTTATTTTAATGCTTTTCGAGGAGATAAAACATCTGCGTTCTCAGTGAAATAAAACACCAAACTAAAGTCTGTGCTCTTAATTTTGTGAGGGGTAAAAATACTGTTCTAGTATCACAGTTAGGACACAGCCAAGAAATTTCCAATGCAAAAAATTAGTTTTAGCATAAATTATCTTCAAGTTTAATCATCCATATAACACAAATTCCATATAACACAAATCCAAGTGTGAGAGTTTTTAAAAAATAAATTTGATTTGTAATTTGGAGTTTGGTGGTAAAAGATACTTTTGTTTGCTAAATTTAGGAAACTGTAAAAGTGGTCTTAATAATAAATTTGATTTTTAAAAGTCCAAATGGTATTTTAGATAATTGTATGAACATCTTTAAAGATTCACTTTCATTTTTATCACTTTCTGGTGCTTTTAGCAATCAAGCTAACACTTCTTTCTCCTCTAAAGTATAAATTTGGGGCATCTGGGTGTCTCAGTCGGTTAAGTGTCCCACTTTGGCTCAGGTCATGATCTCACAGTTCATGGGTTTGAGCTCCACATCAGGCTTTCTTCTGTCAGCCCGGAGCCCGCTTCAGATCCTCTGTCCCCCTCTCTCTCTGCCCCTCTCCCCTCTCAAAAATAAATAAACATTAAAAAAGTAAACAACAAATTCAATAAATGTGGATATGGATAAATATTTTATTAAAAATAGAAAATAAAAGAATACCAATTTGTTCTCTTTTCTATTCAAAATTGCCTTTAGAGTCTTTCAGATTGAAGCTTGGACAAACTAAGACTTGAATGCTCATGATTTTATTTGAATGTGAATTACTTTACATTTAGTTGTGATCTTCTCTGGTTTCGGTTGATACAAATGATCAATTTTATGGCTTTAAGGATACTGTAACAATTTTGGAGCCTTTGCAAATATCTGATAATGAAACAGCAAATATTGATCTGTTTTTGCATTGTGTGGTAAGTTTGTTGAAAAGTGAACAAGATAGATATTAAATGTCAGATTTAGAGAACCTTAGAGACTGGGTATTTTACTAGTGACATACACAGCGTGATATTTGTGTTTCGTGAATTACGGCCTCTCTCCTTGGAAAGTTAGCACTGGTGGCAATTCCTTTGGCCCCCATCCATTGAGTGAGCGTGCTGAGCACCACTTTTCTACCAGAAGTACACAGGTGCACTCAGACCCATGAGAGTCCAGTTCTCCCAAGAAGGATCTCCCCTGTTGGCACTGATCTTGAAGGAGTTAACTTCTTTGGGCCTCAGTTTCTTTATCTCTTGGACTAGAATCTAGTTTCCACAGAGTTTTTTGGCCTCAGCACTGTTGAAATCTTGGAGTAGGGGTGTCTGGGTGGCTCAGTCGGTTAAGCATCTGACTCTTGATTTCAGCTTAGGTCATGATATCAAGGTTCACAGGATCAGGCCTTCTTGGAATTCTCTCTCTCTGCTCCTCCCCTAGTGGAGTGTGTGCCTGGGCACTCTCTCTTTCTGCCTTTCAAATAAATTTAAAAAAAAAACAGAAATCTTGGACTAGATAGTTCTTTGTGTTGCGAGCTGTCCTTTGCATTGTGGGGCATTTTGCAGCATCCCTGCCCTCTGCCCGCTAGAGTAACATCCCTCCAGCCCCACCCCCGTCAGTCATGACAACCAGTGTTGTCTCAAGACGTTGTCCCTTTGAATGACCAAGTATCTATTTCTTATGTATCACAGTACGGTAGTCCATCCTATGGTCCTTGAACGTGGATCCCCCTCCTCACAAGAACGCTAACAGTTAAAAGATGCTGAACTACTGGAATCTCTACAGTCATTGATAGCTGTTCATTCTATCCTTACATCGTATGCAGCTGTCTCCCAGGGCAAGGCCAGTCAGGTTTGCAGGCTTCTGTGTGATCTGGTCAGGTTCCAAAAGCAGGAGTGACCTCAGCAATGTCAGGCTTCACCCCTTCTGGTGTAATCGAGCTCAGACCATTTCTCTTGCTCTGAGCCTCTCTCGAGGTATCAGTGTAATATTGGATTTCCCTCATTACAGGACCCATTTATTCGTTTCCTTACTGCCTTTTCTTTTTCGCTCTTACACCCAAACTTTTGCACCTTTGGAAGGGATATTAGGTTCAGCCACTGCGCTGATCCGGATCACAAGCTTGTCCCCCTCAGTCCCCTTCTGTTCAGATAAGGTCAGGTCAAAAGGATGCAGAACTAGCAGTTTATCTTTATCACCAGGCAATAGGCTGCATTCACCCTTAGCCCTGATTTTGCAGATGGGGTGAAGCATATCCTGCCCCATCAGGCCCCTAAGAATTCTGACATAAAGGTTAAACACAGGGTTACAGTTTCTCAGTTAGGAATCATCCCTGCTTCCAGACCTTGTAGTTGCAGCCCTGGTCTCGTGATGGGGGGGATAAAGCAGAGGCGACTTGGGGAAGAAAAAACAAGCACCTTCCTCTTCAGAGGAAGCCAGCCCTTCATATTTCTGCATGGTCCCCCCCCCCCCCCCCGCCCCTGCTGATTTAGATGGCCAGTGTTTTCATTGCCCATTCCGGTTCTCTATAAAAGTAGTTCTCTAAGGAGCATCCGGGTGGCTCAGTTGGCTAAGTGTCCGGCTCTTGATTTCAGCTCAGGGTCATGATCCTAGCGTCGTGAGATCGAGCCCCACATCAAGCTCTGCACTGACAGTGTGGAGCTTGGGATTCTCTCCCTCTTGCTGTGTCCCTCCCCTGCTTATGCATGCTCTCTCTTTCAAAACAAACATTAAGAAAAAGTATTTTCCTAAGCTATTTCTCTCTGCCTGTTGTTGGACATTATCAGCTCTGCAGTGAATTTCCCGGTCTGAAGAAATGACAGTTGGCTGTGTAATATCTTCTGTTGTGGTTTTCTGTATCACTCTGAGTGTTTGCATCTACCACCAGGCCAGCAAAGTCCAGTCTAGCGTCAGTATCTCTTCCTGTCAGGACCCATTTGTATCCCCAGGGCTACCACATGAGTCAGTTCCCAGCCATGTTCAGGCCCTTCCCATCAGGGGCTCTGCCATATGGCCGCCTGTGGTCTGTGTCTCTCTTGTTGACAGGCAGGACAGTTGATATTGACATTTTGTGCCTCAGAGGGTGCAAGAGATTCTAGATTCAGCCCATCTCTGCACTGCTGCAGTACCCCTATATGCACTCATCTTGTGGGCCCAAGTGGCCATCTCTAGGGAGCACATGGAGGTAGCTGCATGTTGAATCTGCTCATCTTCCAAACCAGGGGGGCATGTCTTCTGATAGGTATCGACATGTCCAACATTAATACACTTCTAAAATTCATAATTATGGGGGCATGTCGGTGGCTCCCTTGGTCAAGCATCCAACTCTCAATTTGGGCTCAGGTCATGATCTCATGGTTCATGGAATCAAGCCTGGCGTCAGGCTCTGCACTGACAGCATGGGGCCTGCTTGGCATTCTCTCTCTCCCAATCTCTCTCTGCCCCTACCCCACATGTGCTCACTCGCTCTCTCTCTCTCTCTCTCTCTCTCTCTCTCTCAAAATGAATACCCATAATTATTTCCATAGGGCTGTGCCCTATATGGGCATTCCTTTAATAGACCAGGATTCCGTTACCCTCCTGCCTGACCATATGGTTGGATATTGGCCACTGCCCATGAGTCAGTAAAAACCCCCACACAGGGTTTCTTAACATTGTTCAGTACTTCCGTCACTGTTAGGAAGACAGCATGCCGTTCACACCGAGCTGGTCGGTTTTTATATTCTTCTGTCAGTGGTGGCCTTCCAAACAGGATGTTGTCCATTCGCTGTGGAACTGCTGTCCTGTTGTTGTGTAGAGAGCTGCTGATAGGGCTCCATCCACTTGATAGTGGGTCCAGCAGCTTCTCAGGCAGTCCCGGAGTCAGTCCTGTGGGGGTGGGAAAGAGATCTCCTGCTCCTAGAACGTCCTCCCTTGCTCCCCAGGAACTGCCACCCCCAGGAGGGGGCTTCTCCAGCATCATCCTAGACGTGGCATTTCAGGGTTCAAGACCATTTTCTGTCTTTCAGTCTTAGGGGTAGCTTCAGTTAATGACTCACAACAGCACTTCAAATGGGAATGTGCTTCAAAGGGAAATGCCCTTCAAAGGGAAACACTCTTGTGCAGAGTTCCCACAGTGAGCACCAGGCGTGCTCACCCGTTCCCGCCCAGGCCCCATCAGAGGCCGCACAGAAGGCCACTACACCGAGAATTGTTCCTTACGGTGCATTCATCCGGATGGTTGGCCAGAGAGGCTCACACAACTCTGGGAAGCCCTTAGGTTTACCCGTCTATTAAAGGCTGTCGCAAAGGATTCAAATCAACAGCCAGTGGAAGACGTGTGCAGGGTGAGGTCTGGGGAAAGCACGGAGCTTCAGGTGGGGCACTCTCCTGACATCTCCTTGTGGTCTACCCAGAGCTCTCCTGACCCTGTCCTTTTGGCTGTTTATGGAGGCTCATCACATAGTCATCACTGACTAAGTCATTGGCTGAGTCAACCTCCATAAGGTCTCTGGTGAAGGTAAGGGTTTGAGGGGGACTAAGGATCTCTGGGTCCGCCCGGCAGCAGCCCCTGCCTTTGAGCTCATTAACATAACAGAAAACACCTTAATCACTGTGTGTATTTAGGAAATCCCAGGGGTTTGGGGAGCTATGAGCCAGGAACTGCATCAAGACCCGGTAAGTATTTCTTATAAACCACAGTGTCGTACCCTGGAGGGCAGCATTGCCCCCACTGAGAATCCCGGACTTACTAGGTATCTGTCTCCAATTCCCATCTCCTCTTAAGCCTGAAGCCTAGTCATGTGGTCCAAGAAGATAAAGTATTTAGGAGACTGAGGAAGGGGAAGTTACGACTTGGTGTGAGGAGTGGTGAACATTAGACACGTATACTTGTACTCACGAGCTTAATGTTTCCAACGGGACACAAATCCCCACGTAGTGAATTCACAGCCCAAGCGTGTACAGTAATCTCCATGACACTGTGACATTTACGTGCTAGGCATAGTTACATTTATTTAGGAAATTGGAACATACAAGAAACTTTAGCTTTTTGAGCTGTTATGGTTTGATTTTGTATCCAGATGCTGTTAATATTTTATTTCCAAGATTTAGAAAAAAATGGATTTGGAATCAGGAAACCAGGGGGTTTTAGTTCTAGCCGTCCTTGGGGTCCTATGAATTCTTTGCAACAAAGTATACAGGAGAGACAAGGTTTATTCCTCCTGTTTTCCCCTTGGAGCTGGGTAAGTGTGTTACATGAGATGCACACATCTGTGCTTTAGTTTAGTTGTCCCAACCCCGGGAATAAAGGGAAAATGTGCAGGTAATGTGCAGGCACAAGCTAGACACTCCCAGCCAGTTTTATTGTGAACAAATTTATGAAATATCCTTTATTTTTATGTCTTTTCTAAAAGCTAAATGTAGGGGCGCCTGGGTGGCTCAGTCAGTTGGGCATCCAACTTCGGCTCAGGTCATGATCTGGCGGTTTGTGAGTTTGAGCCCCGCGTTGGGCTCTGTGCTGACAGCTTGGAGCCTGGAGCCTGCTTCGGATTCTGTGTCTCCCTCTCTCTGTCACTCACACTCTGTCTCTCTCTCTCTCTCTCTCTCTCTGTCAAAAATAAATAAAGCTTAAAAAAATTTTTTTTAAATAAATAAAAAATAAAAGCTAAATGTAGACTATGATTCATAACTAACCCTGGGTTCATGGAGTGATTCGGATTTATTAGTTAGTGGTCACAAATGCTCTTCAGCCTAGTAGCTAACCCATACTCCCTCCCCCCCCCCCCCCCCCCCCCGTTGTAAATATCAAATCAACTGGTTTTGTTTGTAGCTGTGATAGATAATTGTGCAATCTTGTGCTAGAGAAGTACTTACGTTATTCTTCAGTTTCTCCTAGGGAAAGCATTGGATTTTGTTTTGTTTTTTAATGAGAAATTCTTACGGTGGGTATGAGTTCCTCAGGGCCATTTTTGAGTAGCAAAAAATGGTTGTTAACCTGCCTCCTCATTGGGCCCTGCATCTGGATGACCCGTTCACACAGGCACCCCTTTGGAGGGAGGAGGCTGAGCAGAGTTGACCTCTTCTTCCAATTAGGCTGGAAGAGTGTGACCTTACTGTAGCCAGAGGAGCCAGTTGGCAGAGGGCCCAGCGAGGGGGTTGAGGGAACTCGGTTCTGCCCTGGCAGGCTGTCCAGAGATGCTGTGGACTGCTGAACTGGCAGATAGTGACCTGGAATATGTTTGTTTGGGGCATATGATTCAAGTACCCTCTTTTCTCTCCCTAAGAAAACCCTTAGCCAAATCTTTCTTGTTCACTAATCTTTTGTACAGATAGAATCAAGGAAGGAACCCCCAGAGGTGCTGGCTGCTTTCTGGGGTCTCTGAGAAAGCACCCAGGTCCGACATCAGGGGGCACACAGATGGAGCAGCCTGCTAGGCTGGCTGTGCTGAAGTACTGGTTGCTGCTTGTCTGGTACCTAGAACTGGCATGCACTTCATTAAATGCTTTGCTGTATATATCGTTTCTCTTTATGCTTTCAGTAGCCCTATGAGAACCAGCTTTCTTGTAGGAATGTGGAAAGGGAGGCTTGAGCGCCCTCTGTACCTGACTCACAGGCGCCTGGCTTGGACGACCAGGTCTGGCTTCTGCCAGAGCTTATCAAATTTCACATTCCTTGTTTGGGATTGCTAAATTGTGCAATTCTCTTCTTCACAAAGGCTGCTGTCTGAGGATTTTTAAGAAATCAACTTAGAAAAAAATCAGTTTAGGAGGATATAAACAGAAGCTCCAGAATTCTGAAAACTGGAATGTTTTATTTCGTTTTGTTTTTAAGCAGTGCAAGAGGTGAAGGAAGTAACTGCCACATACTTATATTCATCTCACCTCAGGAGCTTGTTCCTCCCACTGCGGCCATAAGTTCCTGCTCGCACATCACAGTCCCACCTCTTCTTGAAATTTGAGCTACTTCTCCAAGTCCTGGCCAGAAATAGTTGGGACATCTGTGCTCACATCATCTTTATTTGTTACTGCCACGTTAGCATTTTCTTTCTTCCTTCCTTGTGTTGGAATGAGTTGATCTTTCTTTGTTATATTTTTTAACAGCTTTATTGAGGCAATTCACATCCCATACAGTTCACCCTTTTAAAATCTGTGATTCAGTAATTTTTAGTATCTTTAGACTTGTACAACCATCACCACAGTCAATTTTAGAACATTTTCATCACCCCAGAAACATACCCTCTGCTCATTAACAGTTACTCCCCACTTTCCCACTCTTGCCCTCGCCCCAGCCCCAGGCACTCTGTGGTCTTTCTGTGTCTATAGATTTGCCCCTCTGGATACTTCATACAAATGGGATCAGGCAGTATACAGTCTTATGTGACTGAGTTTTCACTTAGCATGGCATTTTCGTGGTTCATATATGTCACAGCATGATGTATCAGTACTTCTTCTCTTGGCTGAATGATATTCCACCGTATGGATGGACCACATTTTATTTATCCATTCATCATCTGATGGACATTTGGGTGCTTTCCACTTTTTCACTATTAATGGATAGTGCTGCTACCAACATTTGTTTCCAAATGTTTCTGTGTTCTGTGCGAACATATGTGTTCATTTCTCTTGAATCTATATCTTGGAGTGGAATTGCTACATAAGTGAGTCTAATTTTTTGAAGAATGGCCAGACTGCTTCCCTGAGCAGCCGTACCATTCGACATCGCCACCAGCAGTGTGGGAAAGGCTACTTTCCCTGCCTCCTTGCTAATACCATCTGCTATTTGTTTGTCTTTTTGATTCTAGCCATCCCAGGGAATGTGAAAGGGTCTCTCATTGTAGTTTTCATTTTCATTTCCTCGATGGCTTCTCATCAAATTTTAAATTGTTTTAGGTTAGAAATATTTATATCATTTTTATCTCCTGAAACACCCATAGTACTTTCCAATATTCGCTCATAATAAACATTTAAATTTATGAGCCTATTTTTTAAAGTTTCAATAAAGGGGGAGGTGGTCCCTAAATTTTTTTTTTTTTTTTTACCTCTGTTGAAAGTGTGCTTTGTCCATATTGTTAGCATTTTGCTCTGTTACCCTCATACATGTATCTTGTGGTGTCACAGATGCACATGTGCTTTCTGTCTTGTGCCTTCATTGCAAACTCTATGAACCAAATGACCTCATGAATGTTCTTTGGACTGTTGTTTGTGTTCATTCTGAATTGTTGAGCTTGTCCTTAGGGACAGGTGGGTGTTCTGTTTCTGCTAAATGCTGATAACCTACCCAAAGAAATAAAGAGCATTAGGGGCTTCATTTTACACTTTATCTCCAAGACTCACCACTTGAAAACTCCTAAAATAGTTTTGTCTGATGCTTGCCTGTTGTCCATATTGTTACCGTTTATTCTTTGGGGTCCCTGCATAGGTAGCTCCCTTCTGTATTTATTCTTCATCTGAGGAACTCTGTGAAATGTTAGCCTGGTAAATCGAGAAAGGTCATCACAGAAGCTCCATCATCTTCATTATAAGGCATACTTAAGATACTTCAAAATAAAAGAATATATAATAGATGCTTCTAAGGTTTTAAAGAAGACATCAAACCTGTCCAAATTTTAAAGGAACTCTATTCAAATTTAGCGCTAATTAAGTAAATGTTGGCTGATACACATATATATCTCTAATATATCATGCTAGGAAGATGTGTTTTAATAATGCTGGCATATTGTTGTGTGCTAAATTAACCTTTTGAGCAAAGCAGTTATTTATTAGCAATTCTTTATGTAACTACAACACAAAAAGACTTTCTGTAGTGAGTTTACTATAAAACCATTTATCTTGGGGCACCTGGGTGGTTCATTGGATTCAGTGTCCGACTTCGGCTCAGGTCATGATCTTGCAGTTCGTGGGTTCGAGCCCCACATCGGTCTCTGTGCTGACAGCTCAGAGCCTGGAGTCTGCTTCAGATTCTGTGTCTCCCTCTCTCTCTGCCCCTCCCCCACTCATTCTCTCCCTCTCTCTCGCTCTCTCTCTCCCTCTCTCACTCTGACTCTGTCTCTCTCTCAAAAATAATAAACGTTAAAAAAAAAATTGATCCCAGTTAAAATGGAAGACATTGTTTTGGACAGTTGCTGAAATCTGCTAAAATATGGACTGTGATGAGATAATTTGGTGGTTTTTAGTTATCCAAATGCAGATTTCGTTGCCTTGGTGCTCTGAGAGAAAACAAAGACCAGTTGATTCCATGAAACTACATGTCTTAGATCCTTAGTAGAATGGCTTCTTTTGAAAACCAAAAGTATCCTCTGTTGCTCTAAATGGTAGGGCCAAAGAGATGGATATCGTGGTGGTAAGATTTCACACACAAGTGTGAAGGTTTTTCTGGAGGCCAGGTTGAAGAAACCAACTGACTCCTAAAGGAATGACTGCCCGTTACATGAATGTCACTTGGGGAGTCTCAACACTGTCCTCCTAGTGATTCAAAGCAGAGGGCCTGTAGTTCTCAGCTTCTAATGCTATTGTTTTCATCACTCTTAGAACAGTTACTTTTACTTGAGATGGCATACTTTGTTCTCAGCTTGATAATACTGTTATGTTGAAAGTTAAGGGTTTTTTTTACATTTTATTTTATGTATTTTGAGGAGAGAGATTGTGTGCGCAAGCACTGGAAGGGGAGAGAGAGAGAGAGAGAGAGAGAGAGAGAGAGAGAATGAATATCAATCCCAAGCAGGCTCCAGGCTGTCAGTGCAGAGCCCGATGCAGGCAGGGCTCAGTGTCAGGAACCATGAGATCATGACCTGAGCCAAAATCAAGAGTTGGACGCTCAACCTACTGAGCCACCCTGGCACCCCTCAAGTTGAGTTTTTATTCCCACTTGTCATTCTGATTTATATTTCTGAAGACTTGTATCATTTTAAGTAGGTTTGAACCTTACGTAATGATGCAGATGTTCCCAAGAACTTAAATTCGGTCTGATCTTATACTAATACGTGATTCTAGGTATTACTGTAAGCTGTCCATGTTTAGTTAAGTTTATATTGAATAATGTATAAAATCATAAATGTATACTTATAGTTTCTTGTCATTCTTAACTTCCATAATAGTGAGGGTCAATGTTTTCTTCTGTTTCTTCTTGTTCTGGACCTTCTTGTTGATCATCACGTTCTTCACTGTCTTCATCACCTTGAAATCTCCTGAAAACTTGGGTCTTCAGCTGTATTGTTTGACCATCAGTGCTTCTTTGCTCACCATAATAAATAGTGTGTAGAAGAGGGAAGCAGAGGGAAATGTATGAGCTTATTGGCTCTTTTAGTTTATTTTGGTCCATACGAATGTATGTTAAATGGTGGTAATGTAGTGGATCAATGGATGGACACATCACTGTAACATTGATATCTGAAAAATACAAATTAAAAATTAATCTTGCTGCATTACATCTAGAATCCTACATTGGATTTTGTTAAAATATGAGATATAGTTTTATTACTTAAAATACTTATAGGTGGGATTGTGTTTAATTAGTTTTTATAGTAATCAAATAATAAAGAAAATGAAATGACAAATGAATTCTATATTATCAAAACCAATGATGGCTTTAAGAGTATACTTATCTTAATGAGCACAGAATAATGTATAGAATTGTTGTACAACTGAAACTAATATAGCACTGTATATTGACTATACCGTAATTTAAATTTTTAAGAAAATGATGGCTTCGTTGGCTATTTAATTATTTAACAAACATTTAAGTGATAGTTATTAATAGAAAGAATCTCAGAGGCGCCTGGGTGGCTCAGTTGGTTGGGCATCTGACTTCGGCTCAAGTCATGATCTCACAGTTCATGAGTTTGAGCCTCGCGTTGGGCTCTGTGCTGACAGCTCAGAGCCTGGAGCCTGCTTCTGTCTCTGTGTCTCCCTCTCTCTCTGCCCCCGCCCTGCTTGTGCTCTGTCTCTCTGCCTTTCAAAAATAAATAAACGTTAAAAAAATTTTTTTTTAATTAAAAAAAAAAACAAAAAAAAAAACAACAACCTCAAAAAGAAAAAAGTGAAAATCACCTGGAGTCCCACTACTCAGGATACTCCCATTTTTTCATGTACTCTACAGTACTACTTCTCAATGCTTCAAGTGATGAAATTTAATATAAAAGAGTATAAACTTTATAGCACACCTTTCTGAGGCCACCTTCTGCCATTTCCCTAGCTACTTCAAATCAACCATTTTCAGCAATGTGTAAAGCATAGAGTTTTTGAAGATTTGTTCTTTAAAAGGTCAGAATACTATTGTTTGTCTTTAAAAAATAATGAAATTTTACATACTTTCAATTTCGTTATTTTCTAGGTATAGGTGTTGTAAATTCCTTGGAATATAGAATGCTTGTTTCAGTTTGTTGTGTCCAACATTGAGCTCTATAAGGTTGGAAAGATTAAAAATATTATATGGGATGTCTTGTAGTTTGTTGTGTGACATTCGTAGAGCATTAAGTTTTGGAAGTTCACTGAAGTAATTTTCTGGTATGGAAGAAATTGAGTTATTTTCTAAAGACAGGTACATAAGTGAAGAAGGCAGACCAGGAGGCATGGATTCTAATCTGTTATTACATAAGTTGAGCTGCATTAATTTTTTCATTTTAGCAAGTATGTTTTCTTGTAACATGGAATCTTCAAGATGATTATAACAGAGATCAAGCATTGTCAAGTTTACTAGCCCGTCCATGGCATTTGTCTGCAATCTGGAGATCTCATTGTAGCCAAGAAGAAGTCTTTCCAAAGACTTGGGAAGAGGAAATGGAAATTCTTCTAAGTTGTTATGCTGTAGATGAAGTTGTAGTAGATTTGACAACTTAGCAAACACACCATAATCAATCTTTTGAGATGTAATCTTGTTGTGGCTGAGATTGATTTCTTTAAGATAAGTTGCATTGATGAATGAATCTGCAGTCACAGCCTCAATTTCGTTGAACTGAAGATAGACTTGCTGTATGTGAGCTGGGACACGCGGGATAGTCTTGAGTTTGCGATTGTCACAGTACATTGATGATGGAAAGTTGGGTGGGCAGAAGCATTCAGTGGCACAGCCTAACATGTACCGATGAAAAGGAACTTGATAGTCCTCATTCTGATGAAATTGAAATTCTGGTTGGTAGACATCATCTGGCTCTTGATCATAATCTTCATCCCATTGATAATTTTCATATTGGCAGTATACTTTGACTCCAAAAAAGCAGAAAAGGACACATGCTGGACTTAAAAAGCCCATGTTCTTTTTTTTTTTTTTTTGTCCTATTACAAGGAGAAAGGAAATATATTGTGGGAAAAGTGACTAAAATTTAGAATAATTCTTATATAAATTGACAGTTACATAAAATGCATAATATCTGTATCTGTACTGAAATAAAAGAATATCCAGAATGAACAGGCAATGCTGAAACCAAAATTAATGTTTAGGTACAGTAAGGTAGTATCAAAAAAGTGATGGGGCACCTGGGTGGCTTAGTCCGTTAAGCATCCTACTCTTGATTTTGGCCCAGATCATGCATGATCTCACTATGATGAGATCAAGTCCCACGTAGGGTGGAGTGTGGAGCCTGCTTGGAATTCTCTCTCTATACCTCCCCCGCTCATTCTCTCTCTCTCTCTTTTTCTCTCAAAATGAATACACCTTAAAAAAAAAAAAAAGGTCACACTTTGCATTGTATCAGACTACATAACCATCTTTTAAGAGAATCCAAGTTTGTCTTGCTTGCTGTAGATTTACAATAATAACATGATCTCTCTCAACCCCACAGCTGGGTACCCCTCCACTAAAAATGCTGGGTGTTCCGTATCCATTTGGTCCCTTCAGTGGTGGTCACTGCCTATGAGAGGAGAGACTCTATGTCTTACTTAATATTAACCAACACTTTCCCACTTCTCTTTTCTGTTTCCTGATGCTCTTTTCTGCCCTTAGAAGAATATGAAACATTCCACTTTATGTAAGAGCTTGAGATATTAAAAATAGCTATCATGTTTCCTCTTAGTGTTTTCTGTCCAAACCTAACCGTGATTTCAAATTTTCCTCCACGAAACCATTTCCAGGACCCAATTATTTTGCCTTTGACTCTACTTGAATAATTGCTTCGAATCCTAAACACAACATTTACAGTCTGCAATGTTTTAGCCTCTAATAGGTTATTCTATACACGTTTCTCTCTTTCCACTAATGTTTTTATGTTAAGTTCTAGATAAACAGTATTGACAACAAGCTGGTCTCCCAGGAGTTGAGGTGTGGTGGAGAATCAGAGATGGGCAGTACAGGGAGTAGGAGGGTATGTGGAGTAAGATTTAAAGGAGGGAGCTCTCAGCTCGAGAAACCCTGTTAACTTCAAGTTGTGGCAAGTGGTGGATGGCATACTGGACAAGGAACCTGAAGACCGTTATTTCAGGCTGTCACTTGTGATGGTCACGTAACATAGCTGCCTCTTGCCTCATCAATAAAATGAGAATTGTAATTGCTTGTCTGCTTATATCAACTGGTTGTTACAGTCACATGAGGAATGTGTGTAAAAGTGCTTTGCAAATTAGAAAGTGATCCAGATGGAATAAATTTGTTATTTAGGTAAAGGTTAAAGCAAAACAAAAACAAAAACCTCTCTCTTTTGTTCTGAGGCTATTTTTCTGTACCATTCTTTTTTTTTTTTTTTTTTTTTTTTTTAATTTTTTTTTTCAACGTTTTGTATTTATTTTTGGGACAGAGAGAGACAGAGCATGAACGGGGGAGGGGCAGAGAGAGAGGGAGACACAGAATCGGAAACAGGCTCCAGGCTCTGAGCCATCAGCCCAGAGCCTGACACGGGGCTCGAACTCACGGACCGCGAGATCGTGACCTGGCTGAAGTCGGACGCTTAACCGACTGCGCCACCCAGGCGCCCCTCTGTACCATTCTTATTCAGGGTTTCATGAGAATTAATGTCAAAAGGTTACTGTGTGTCATGATATGACTTATCTCTGATTCCCCCAGAACAGTACTAGCCATTTTTCATCATTGGGATAATTGAAAAAGTCGTTTCTTAAATCATGGTCTCTAACAGACCCTATTTGAGAAAGTCTCTCCCAGACCCTAGCATCTAGTTTCTTGTTTATTTTCCTGTCAGAAACTAAAAATGTGTAGAATGTAATCATGTGTTTATGTGGACTTGAAGGCGTTAGTTAAGTAGAGTTAGGGACCCTTGATCTTTTGTTCCCCTCAGTGGTATTTCCTGCCGTGCACCCACACGCCGTGGGCCTTGTCACTTCCGGTGTGCAGCTCCTTTACACCGGACTTGTCTTCATAATTCACTCACGTGTTGATTCCAACTGCAGTAATTCCACAGTTTCAGTGGCACCTAAATACATGGATCCCACCGTGTTCTCCCTGCCCTTCGCTCATGCCTTCCAGTGTGCTCAGGTCCTCTTAGCAGCCTGGACCCACAGCACTGTTGCCCCCGTCTGCAAATGCCCTAGGCCCTCTGGCCCTTTCATCCTCATCCTCGTCCCGGGAACTCCAACCCTGGTGCCTTCAGTTATCCATCTACCCACAGCCTGACTCACGCAGCAGAGTCCGTGGAGGGAAAACAGACCACGCCGGCTGGTCTCACTTTAAGTTCAAGGGCACTCGATGCTGCTCAATGACATCTCCTTCTAGACAAGCCTCTAAAGCCTCCCTCATTCCCCACTGGTTTTGGATGATGACCTTGCTGTTGCTGCCTTTTTTTTTTTTTTTTAAACTAAGAAGATAGGATGAAACAATTGTTTATTCATGTATAGTTTGTTATCCCTACCTACACAGTATGCCAAAATAGCAATGGTTTGATCTTTTTTTTTAAAATGTTTATTTATTTATTTATTTTGAGAGGGAGAGAGAGAGAGCACCTATGCATGGGAGGGCCAAAGAGAGAGGGAATCCCAAGCAGGCTCTGTGCTGTCAGTATGGAGACCAATGCAGGGCTCAAACCCACAAACTCTGAGATCATGACCTGAGCTGAAATCAAGAGATGCTCAACCCACTGAGCCACCCAGGCGCCCCAGTGGTTTGATCTTTTAAAACAATCTGTGATTTTGAAAGTCAGTTTTCTTTTACAAATCTAAATAGACTCCATGCATTGTTGCTTTTTATCCATGGGATTCATGGAAGATGAGGCATTTGAACTGAAGTCTGAAGGAATATTAAGGTTCCCATAGAGGAAAGCAGGGAGAAAGATTTCCAGATAGAAGAGATGAGCAAAATATGTAAACAACACAGAGTAGGGCATCTGGGAAATAGTGGCTAGCTGTTGAAGGAGCAATATAAGACTGTTGCAGCCAGTCTGGACCAGAATTTAGAGGGCCTGAATTCTGAGCTGTGGAATCTGCACTCAGGGAATGAGCACCTAATTTAATTTATTCATGTAGTCAAGCCTGGTTCTCACACTGAGGTGGGAAAGAGTCCTGGGGGGAGTGTGGTCTCATCCCAGAGGGCAGTCACATGGTGCTGGGAAGCCTGGGAGCGCCCTGTAGCCTGCCGCCGTTAGTACCTGTGCTAGATGTGTGTGAACACGGTTAGTAATCCACATTACAAATATGAGTAGTTAGTTAGTTAGTTAGCTTGGTTGAGTTAACTTCAGTTAATGGTCGTCTGGAATTAACGTCTGGGGGTGAGGCATTGTGCTTGGTGGGGGAAACACACGGAAAGAGCAAAGAGCTTATGGGGAGACACAACACAGCGAACCTATTCTCAGAGGGCAATAAGGCTCACAGTAGAGACCGCACTGGCCATGGGCACAGCAGCTTAACCCTGCTTGGGACAGACAAGGAAGTCTTGGTAGCATCATTTGGTCAAATGTTGGGAGTTTAGCAAGAATGGGTATAGAGCATCCTATACATTTTACTCACTAGTTGATAATATTTTACGTGTTAAATTTGTATATTTTATTGTACTCATTATAGTCGACCATATTAACTTTTTAAAGTCCGTGTCATACTTCACTTCAGTCTCACTGCACTAGGGGTTTTGCTGTTAGGTTGCTGTGTCTCACAAGGTAGAAGCCAAGGGACAGAGATGTGCAGGTGGGGGGCAGGGGTTGGAAGCTGACTATTTCACAGATAAACTTTGAAGTGAGCATTGCTCATCAGAGCTCTGAAGTTCATCCTTGTATTAAGAACATTAGCAAGAAACAAAACAAAACAAAAAACATTAGCAATAATCAATTAGTAACCTTACATTTGAGAATTAAAGTCATGGCTGTATTCACCAATTATGAGAAATCATTGGGGAGAAAGGAAACCTGGATGATACTTTTGATCCTGCACTTAACTGCATACCTTCGATTTCAAATCAAGACCTTATGATGGGGGTGTCTTTGAAAATAAAGGGTTCTTTCGTGTTGCCAGATTTTGGTCTTGGCCACCTGTGAAGACAGGCTTTCCCTAAGGACAGGTTGCCTTCTTGGTCATCCCCTGAGGACCTTGGCTGTGTAGCCAAGTGTAGCCTGGTCCCACTTCCTTTTGACCAAGTCCAGTTTTTTGGTCTGAGATCAATCCTGTCTCCATGCATAGGCCCCATATTTTCTGTTCATCTTAATCTTCAGCTTCATCCCTGGTTAGTTTGCCTGTTAAAATTGCCTCTACTTCTTTTTATCCAAATTTTCCACTCAACTGATCTCTTCCCAGCCATTTGCTAACCATGTTTTTATTACTTCTGCCTTTTCATGTGGTACGGTTTATGCCTTGTTCCCTATGGGGCAGCTCATAGCAAACCAGCACATTCACTGTCAGTTCTCCCATTTCCTGACCTAACTTCTGGCAGAATCTAGTTCCATGCACAGGTGTATAAGCGCTGAAAGGTTTGTTGAATGGAGGATTGGATTAGTAAATTGCAGATTACATCTTGTTAGCGATGCTGGTCCCTACTAATGCTGGTTATTTCTAGGTGCTATTTTGCCACAGTGTTTTCTTTAAATGGACACAGTCAGAGAGAACATGGCTCTTCTCTCCGAGTGGCGTCTCCATCACAGCATGCTATTCCCATTACATAGAGTAGTAGAAAAATAACAGATGTGAACGGGAAACTTTAAAGCAAAGGAAAGCATATGTTAACCGTTTTTTTTTTAAATATCCACTAACGCGAATTTTTTGTATTATGGCTACAAATGTTTCTATGTTGTAACATTTCTCGTAATTGGGAAAAAGCACTTGTGTTTTCATAAGAAATTTTTAATTAAAATGAGATCAAACTTTGCTCTGGAAAGTGTAAAGTAATTGGAAAGGCTCACTGCATTTTATCATTTTAAAGACTCAATTACGTCATTGGTATGCCATACAAACTAGGGTCTAAGAAACCAAAGTGTTAGTATATGACTCAGATTTCTTTCCGAAGCAGTTTTAAATTTAACTCTATAAAAGTGAAGCAGTATACATCCCTGTTAACACCCAAGGCCTAAGGAAGTGAGAGTCTTTTGCTATTAGAAATATGAACATTTCAAAATTTTTTTAGCCAGAATACATTTAAATCTTAATTAACTGAAACCCAAAAAACTATTTCCTTTATGCTAGATAGAGCACTCACATCTTCCCTTTCAGGCAGAGACAAATGAAAGCAAAACCATGTTACTGTCAAGGATCTGGTCAACAGAGAAATTTTAAGAAAATGTCTTGGAAATTTGTACACATATCCTTCTTCCCTGTCACCCTGCTCGGGTGTATGGCTCACAGACATTTGCTAGTTTCTGTCATTTAAAGTTGAGAGAGGAGGAGAGAAAATTATTCCATTAACCTGAGAAATCTTTCATTCTGAATAACAAACAAGAAAATCTAAACAAAGATTATTTATTGGGTAAATATTAAGTTAGAAAATTAAAATCACTGTATCACTTCTTTCTCTGAATATTTGTGCTAATCAGAGTTTTAATGTAGCTTTTCTCAGATACTGTGCTTTCATGATGGCTGCCGGCTATTTTAATGTTAAACAAATCAAATCTACTTAAAAAAATTTTAACAGTAGGAATACTTTCTTAAAAAATTGAAAATTATTTTATCGTCATACCTGTTGAGTTTGCTTTAGTTTTCAGGGGTTGATGAATTTGCAAATCCTGTAAATTGAATCAGATATTCCTAAATTCTTTAACTGAGTCTCTTAAAAATCCACAGTGACTGTGTGTCCAGACAGGGCTGTCCTTGAATTACTGTAGCAATTTAAGCAAATATAATCTGCTTGGAAAACACTTGGCTTGAATTAAAATTATGTATTTCTTTTCATTATCCAAAACTTTGTGGATTCAAATTGAGATGCTTGTGCTGTGGGTCAGATTTATGTGGCTTACTTCCCCCTCTTTTCCCCTTAATTTTGGTTTGAGGTGTGGCAAGAATTTCCTCTAATATGAAAGGCAAACAGAACTAAATGAAACAGCATGTACTGATTACTGTTTTTATTTTCATTTTCATGCCAAG
Organism: Panthera onca; assembly: GCF_046562875.1. Classification (NCBI taxonomy): domain Eukaryota; kingdom Metazoa; phylum Chordata; class Mammalia; order Carnivora; family Felidae; genus Panthera; species Panthera onca. The sequence continues at coordinate 1,464,811 of NC_138351.1, forward strand.
GAATTCTCCAAATTAAGGTCCCCTGTGACATGGAGCTCAGCTTCTCAGCAGTTTAAGGTGGAACTCAGAGCTGTCTTGAAGTGGCGCTTGTCTGAACCGTTATGTTCACACTGCTGCTTCCCTTTATGAAGACAGGGAACCAAGATTAGGAGCATAAACATTCCTCTATAGAGTAATGTCTAGTTATCTTTTTAAATGAAGGAGTTTGTCATTAGTGACAGATTAAAGATAGGACTTTTCTACACAGAGAATTTTATCTTCTTTCCTGTTTGCTATCCCCATTCTCACCTTCCTGCCCTGGAATGCCTGCCGATAACCTTTGAAACAAAAATTAATCTGGCGACAGAATTTAGTGTCTTATACTCAGAAGGTAGAACTCTGATTTGCCTGTTTACAGTAGCACAAAAAATAATTTTACAGTATCGACTGAGATGGAAATAGAAGCTTCTGTTGACCAACTACTGTTGCTTTTATTTTGTAGATGTAGAAGATCTCATTTCAGTGAGTTGTCTGTCCTGAAGAGTAGTGGTAGAGTAGCAGTTAACTGCTTAAATGCTACATTTTTATACTAGTGTTTTCATATTTTCAGCAGAGAGTTAACTTGTATTTCTTGGCAGTGAACTTGGAGCTCATTGTTTGGAAGGCTCTTTAAAGTTCGTACAAAGTAATAAGGTAAAATGAATCCTGGAATTTGTTTTTGTGTCCTCAAGTAGTGTTTACCATTAGATTTTTACAAAGAAATCAGCAGATTTATTTTCTTGTACTTCAGGTTTTTTTAAAGCATGCTGTGTTTCAAGTGATGCTTGGCAGTATTGTAAAAATCTCATCTATTATTTGAGACACTGGTATGTAAGACATGGCAGACCGTATCTGGGCCAAGATTTCATCTTGTTACTGATCTTGTCCATATGTTTCCTATTAGTCTTTGTTCTTAAGGCTTCCACAGTAAGGAAGAGAGAGCAAATCTGTGTAATTTTTCCAAAAGTCATTTTATGTACCCTCACAGTTCTTTTGGAAGATAAACTTTAAATTGAAAATTTAATTGTTCTATAATTCTTCGTTTAACACACTGTGATTTGAATTTCTGAGTAATTGTGTTGTTCATGTTCCTAACAAATGTGAAAAGAATGTGTATCAGTCAGTAGCTAGAGCACAGAAAATCACACGTGTCTAGGAGATTTGAAAGAGGTGGACGGTGTCCAGGAGGCATGGGTTGGGGGCAGGGGGATCCGGGGAGTGCTGGCTCAGTCAGGCCTTAGAGGACAAAGCAGAAGCTGTAAGTGATGGTCATAGTTCACGGTTTCAGGCTGGTGGTTATAATTGCAGCCGTTTGGAGAGAGAAGTCCACTGAATCGATGAAAAGTCTAAGTTATAATCTATGATTTTAATTTAATTGAGTAGATATAGTATCTTCATAGCTGAATAGTGCTGGCAGAGAAAGGTCAGACTGACACCTGCTGAATTGTGGTAATTAAGGACTGTTTTCATTACATTCATTCAGCTAATACTTATTGAGCACATGCTTTGTTCAAGGCAGTTTTAAGTGTTAGGTACTCAGCAGCAAGTCCCTGTTGTCAGGAAAAGGAAGATAGAAAATAGATGAAGTGGTACCAAGTGCAGTAGAGGAGAATAAAGCAAGATGGGGGATTAAACAGGAATGACACGGGCACAGGCCAGCAGTTCTGACGCTCCCGTGCACACCTGTGTGGCTGATGGGGGAGCCAGATGTCCCACCTGCTGGACGGAAGTTACAGACACGCAAGGGGAGGCAGTGGGAACGACACACGCAGTGAGGGGCCAGGGCGGAGACCTCAGCATGAGCTCACGTTCGGGCTGCTCACACACAGCGGGCGCCGGGCAGACATGTTTCTAGACGTGTGTGTGCGCGCGGGCCGGGGTGCAACACCTGTCTCCTGGCTCTGTCGGCCGGGAGCGCGGAGAAGCAGTGAGTGTCCAACAGCAGCAAACAGCCAGATCTTGGCCTCAAACACCATTCTCCAGTAAAAGAAACCAGGCTCCTTGAAGAAATGACTGATTGCAGGACTGGGACACGGAGCATTCACGATGAGCTGGGAGCACCTATAGCGGCAGGAAGCAAGAGGTACAGGAAATCTCTGTACCTTCTCAGTTTTGGTGTGAACTTAAAATTGCTCCAAAAAGTAAAAGTCTGTTAATAAAAGTTTTAAGAAAGGCAGCTACTATTTTAGATAGTTTTGCAAAGACCTGAATATAGTGAAGGAGCAGGCCAAGTTGGTATCAGAATGGAGAAGACAGTATGGCCGGGGATGAGTGATCTGGGCAGGGAGGGTATCCTCAGAGAGGCAGCCAGGACCAGCATCTAGGTCTGACACGCTTGGAAGCCTCAGCCTCACAGCATCCCACGTCAGATCAGTTTGGGAGGCACATATGACCCTTCGCCGATGAACTGCCTCCATCAGAGCGACCATTCAGGGAGCCCTTCAGTAGTCTGAACGCTAGACGTCACACGTGCCCGGCAGACAGAGTCCATCTTTGTGCATCTGCCCACGCTTACTGGCTTCCATTCTTTTCCCATAAATGGTGGCCCCATGCCAACTGCACCCACTGTCTGATGGAAGCCAGAAGTCTGGGAGTTCTCTAAATAGTGCATCCCAGAGTGTGGCGCAAGAGCCATCCGTGTCTGAATTTGCAGGGGCTGCTGATTTAAAGTTCAGGTGGCAGCATCTCTGTGCCTTGGACCTGCAGAGTCAGAAGCTCTAGACGCAGCCCCAGGAACTTACACTGTTAGCATGTGTTGCGGGTGCCATGAAAACTTGAGAACCGCCGGCCTCACTGTCAGATTGGGTCTGCTACTTGAGCCCTTTGTGGTCTAGCACAGGAGTATCTTTTTGTTGTGTCTGTGTCTCTTGGTCTTCCTGCCGCCATCTTTTTTCCAGTGACCAGCAACTCTCCCTGAGATGTTGCAGTAGTGCCTTGACTTGTCTCCCTGTGTTCACACATCTCCCTCTCTAACCCATCTTTCAATTTATTCTATATAAAAGTAAATCTAACTGTACATTGCTTCTGCTTAGAATCCTCCAGTGTTGCCTCATATTTTAAAATAAATTCCAAAGATAGGGGCACCTGGCTGGCTCAGTTAGTAGAACATGTGAACATGTTTGGTATAAAACCGAGGAGGGGGGGAGGAGAAATTAAAAAATATATATAAATAAGTAAAAATACATTCCAAACATGACCTTCTCGTTTAAAGAATTCTGACACCTACCTCTTGCCCATTCTTGGACCGGGTGACTTGTCTTTCTGGCCTCCAGCTGCCTGCTCCTTCCTCTTCCTTCAGACACCAGCTGGGTACCCTAACAATTCAACTCATTTCTGACACTGTCTCTACAGAGTTGGCATCACATCCCACAGGTTAAGGGCTCACTCCCCCAAGACTGTCCCCACCTTGGATGCCAGGCACAGCACAGCGAGTAGGTTTGCAGCTTACCCACCACCTCTGTGCCGCTGGGCTGCAGGTTCCCACAGCCCCTCTTCAGGTTTTATAATTTGCTGTAATGGCTCACAGAACTCAAATGCTTATATTTATTGAATTATTATTTAATAAAGCATATGGTAAAGGCTGCAGGCATAAAGCCAGATGAAGGGATACGTAATGTGAGGTCTGGGGAGGCCCTAAGTCTAGGAGCTTCTGTCCCCTTGGAATTGAGGTATACTCTGCTCTCAGTTCTTGGATATGCCCACCAGCCAAAGATCCCTCTGAACCCTGTACTTGAAGGGTTTTTCTGGAGGCTTCTGCATGTAGGTGTGATGGATGGTTAACCCAATCTTGAGCCCCTCTTCTTCCTCAGAGGATGGGGGATGGGGCTGAAAGTTCCAAGCTTCTAATCATGGCAGGTCTTTCTTATGACCATCAGCCATCAAGGAACCTACCCAGAGTCACCTCCTTAGAACAAAAGATACCATTACCACCCAGGAAATTCCAAGGACTTAGGAGCTGTATGTCAGGAACTGGGGGCCGACACCAAATACATATTTCTATGTTACAAGGTATACCATGAAAACTCCCTGCAGCTTCTATTCCCAACCCCCTGCTTCCCGTCCCAGTAGCCACTGCTAAGGACCGATACATTGTAGGATTCCAGGGACACTGTCACGGCCCTTGAGACCTTCAGTAGAATAGTGTGGTTATTTTCTTGTGAATCTTTCTAGACTTATTTTATGCACCTAGAAGCAAATATATATATATATTTAAAAATTATTATTTTTAGAAAGAATTCTTGCATGAAATTTTTGATTTTTTTAAAATTTTTTTAATGTTTTTATTTATTTTTGAGACAGAGAGAGACAGAGCATGAGCATGGGAGGGGCAGAGAGAGAGAGGGAGACAGAATCTGAAGCAGGTTCCAGGCTCCGAGCTGTCAGCACAGAGCCCGATGTGGGGCTCGAACTCATGGACTGTGAGATAATGACCTGAGCCGAAGTCAGACGCTCAACTCACTGAGCCACCCAGGCACCCCCAAATTTTTGATGTTTTTAATCTTTTCCTAATACAAGCACTGATGCAATTAACAACTTTTTATACATCATTGCATGTGTGTGCAGCTACACTCGAGGGATAAATCTGCAGACGGGGGCACGCTCTCCACGGAGAGCATCAAGGGCACGTGTCGAATCCCCCTTGCTGTGCTTGCTTGATCAGGGTGATCTGGTGGGTGAAAGTGGTGCCGTGCTTGGAGCATCCACTTTTCTTACTGTGAGTCTGTTGGAATATCTCTGACATTTTACATCTGTGTCTGCGGCTTTTTCTGGAGCAGTCTGTGTCTTTTTACTTTTTTTTCTATTGTGTTGTAGGTCTTTTTCTGATTAAGTTTTGGGATTTCTTTATAAGGGAAGTTAGGCCTATGTGCTGTGACTTAAAACTGTTATTTTCCAGTTTGTCATTTGTCCTTTGACTCTGCTCGTGACCGTTTTGCCACAAAGACTTGACGTTGTTGAGTTTCTTCGTTCCTACTTAAGGCTCTATGGCTTTTTGTGTCAGAGTCAGAACCACCTTCCGCACTTCCCCATTATCAGAAAAATTCTCCCACGGTTTCTTCTAGGACCGCTATGGTTTCTTTCATTGTTTTTCGTTTTTGCAGTTAAACCTCTGATTTGTTAGAACTTATAGTTCCTTGGTTTCTTTCATTGTTTTTCGTTTTTGCACTTAAACCTCTGATTTGTTAGAACTTATAGTTCCTTGGTTTCTTTCATTGTTTTTCGTTTTTGCACTTAAACCTCTGATTTGTTAGAATTTATAGTTCCTTGGTTTCTTTCATTGTTTTTCGTTTTTGCACTTAAACCTCTGATTTGTTAGAATTTATAGTTCCTTGGTTTCTTTCATTGTTTTTCGTTTTTGCACTTAAACCTCTGATTTGTTAGAATTTATAGTTCCTTGGTTTCTTTCATTGTTTTTCGTTTTTGCACTTAAACCTCTGATTTGTTAGAATTTATAGTTCCTTGGTTTCTTTCATTGTTTTTCGTTTTTGCACTTAAACCTCTGATTTGTTAGAATTTATAGTTCCTTGGTTTCTTTCATTGTTTTTCGTTTTTGCACTTAAACCTCTGATTTGTTAGAATTTATAGTTCCTTGGTTTCTTTCATTGTTTTTCGTTTTTGCACTTAAACCTCTGATTTGTTAAAATTTATAGTTCCTGTACGGTGTCATCCACCTGAATGTTTAGCGGACGCTCTCCCCATGTCCCAGTGGTGTCCCTTGAACAACCGCTTTCCCCTGTTCAATGTGAAAGGCCGCTGTTCCCACAGCAGAATGAGTTTTTCCTGGACATTCCACCCTTTCCTCTTGAACTGTCTGCCAGCTATATGGTTATTTTATAAAACCATCCTTAACGTGGCCCCTGGTGTTGATTTATCTGATACCTTACATTCTACTGTAATCAGTACTTCTTAATTGATTTTTTAAATTAAAGATGTTACTTTGAGATAATTGCAGACACTTACACATTGTAAGAAATAACACAGAGAGATCTTATGTGTGCTATAGCCTATTTCCCCTAATGATAACATAGTTATCAAAACTTGCAAAACTGTATAGTATGTTAGTTACCACAACCAGGATATTGAGGGTGCGGCCATCAAATAAAGGATGTTACCCTTTTATAGCCACAGAAATGTCTTGTTTGTCTCCCTCCCTTCCCTAGCTCCTGACAGGTAATCTATTCTGTTGTTCCAATTTTGTTATTTTAAGAATATTATATAGGGGTGCCTGGGTGGCTCAGTCGGTTAAGCGTCCGACTTCAGCTCAGGTAACGATTTCGCTGTCCGTGAGTTCGAGCCCCACCTGGAGCCTGCTTCCGATTCTGTGTCTCCCTCTCTCTCTCTGGCCCTCCCCCGTTCATGCTCTGTCTCTCTCTGTCTCAAAAATAAATAAACGTTGAAAAAAATATTTTTTAAATAAAAAAAGAATATTATATAAATGGAATAATATAATACATAACCTTTTGGAATTGACAGTTTACTCAGCATCAGTCTGAAGATTCATACACGTTGTTGATCAGGTTGTATATCAATTTATTCTGTTTCGTTACTACTGTTCCTTAAAAAGGATGTATTTATGAGTGGTTTAACTGTTCATCTGCTGAAGACTGTGGGTTGCTCTGGTCTGGGGCTATTGCTAATAAACATACTGTAAACACTCCTATACAGATATTTATGTGAACATCCGTCTCCATCTCTCTGGGGTAGATGCTGAGGACTGTAACTGCTAGGTCACATGGTAAGCCCATGCTTAGTTTTAAAACATCTTATGAACTGTTTGCCGTTTTAAATTCCCACTGGCCAAGTATGAGAGATCCACTGTCTGTACATCCTCAGCGTTTGGTGTTACCTTGAAATCAGATAGAACGAGTCTTCCCTTTCTTCCAGAATTATTGTGCCTATTCTGGTTCCTTTGCCTTTCCACATAAGTTTTAGAGTAACATCATCTCTATCTACAAAAAATCTTGGTGGAATTTTGGTAGGAATTACAATAAAAATGTATAGCAAATTTTGCCTGTTTCTTTAAAGGTATATTTTATTTATTTATTTTTTTAAAGTTTATTTATTTTGAGAGAGAGAGAGAGAAAGCATGAATGGGGGAGGGCCAGAGAGAGAGAAGAAAGCAAGAATCCCAAGCAGGCTCCACACCACCAGCACGGAGCCTGATGCGGGCTTGAATCCACAGACCGTGAGATTATGACCTGAGCCTAAATTGGATGCATAACTGACTGAGCCACCCAGGCGCCCCTAAAGGTTTTATTTTTAATTAATCTCAGAGCCCAATATGGGGCTTGAATTTACAACCCTGAGATCAAGAGTCACATGCTCTACTGACTGAGCCAGCCAGGCGCCCCTTGCCTGTTTTAATTAGGTTGTTTGTCTTATTATGAGTGAAGGGTTCTTTACATATTCTGAATACAAGTCCTTTTATCAGATATATGGCTTACAATCTTTTTTCTTCCAGTCCATGGCACAAGTTTTTCATTTTCTTAATAGCGTCTTTTGGTACACATACATTAATTTTGTAAAGCCCAAATTATTTTTTTTTTCTTTTATAGTTTTTTCATGCCTTTTGGTGTCAAATCTAAGAATTAATTGCCTAACTGGTTAAAGATTTCTTCCTATCTTCTTACAGAAGTTTGTAGTTTTATCTCTTAAATTTGGGGCTATGATCTGAGTTAGGTGTTTGTTGTTTTTTTTTAATGTTTACTTATTTTGAGAGAGAGAAACAGAGCGTGAGCAAGGGAGGGGCAGAGAGAGGGGGAGACGCAGAATCCGAAGCAGGCTCCAGGCTCTGAGCTGTCAGTACAGAGCCCGATGCGGGGCTCAAACTCACAAGCTGTGAGATCGTGACCTGAGCCAAAGTTGGATGCTCAACTGACTGAGCCACACAGGTGCCCTTTATTTTGAGTTTTTTTTTTTTTTTCAACGTTTTTTTTAAATTTATTTTTGGGACAGAGAGAGACAGAGCATGAACGGGGGAGGGGCAGAGAGAGAGGGAGACACAGAATCGGAAACAGGCTCCAGGCTCCGAGCCATCAGCCCAGAGCCTGACGCGGGGCTCGAACTCACGGACCGCGAGATCGTGACCTGGCTGAAGTCGGACGCTTAACCGACTGCGCCACCCAGGCGCCCCTTGAGTTAGTTTTTGAATGCATTGTGAGGTTAGGGTCTAATTAGTTCACTTTTTTTTTTTGCATGTGAATTTGCACGTGAATATTCCAACTCTTCCAGGACAATATGTTGAAAAGATGATTATTTCCCCATTGAATTACCTTGATATCTTCACCAAAAATCAGTTAACCATGAATGTACAGGTTTGTTTCTAGATTCTCAGTTCTGTTCTATTGTAGCCTTACTGGTTACAACAGCTTTAAATTACATTTTGCCATTAGGTAGTATACATCCTCCAACTTTGTTCTTTTTCTAAATTGTTTTCATTGTTGCATGCTTTTTTGTGTTTCTCTGTGATTTGGGGAACTGGTGTGTGTGCATGCGTGTGCTGTCATAAGGTAACATGATGGTTGAGTGCTTGGTATTTGAACATTGCATTTAAATGCTTAGTTTATTGTTGCCATATGGTATGGGCTCAGTAAATGCTAGCTACTGTTCTTCTCTTGTAAGATTTAAAAAAATTTTTTTAAATGTTTATTTATTTTTGAGAGAGAGAGAGAGAGAGAGGCAGAGTGCGAGCAGGGGAGGGGCAGAGAGGGAGACACAGAATCCAAAGCAGGGTCCAGGCTCTGAGCTGTCAGCACAGAGCCCGATGTGGGCCTCGAACCCACAAACCTTTGAAATCATGACCTAAGCTGAAGTTGGATGCTTAACTGACTGAGCCACCCAGGTGCCCCTTGCTTGCAAGATTGTATAGTCTTGTGAGGATACTTAGATATTCTATAAGTATATAAAGCATAATTCTGCTTGTCCATTTTTCAGATATTCCATTCCTTTGTTTTCCTAATTCCTATTAGGAAATTAGGAATTTCCTATTTTTTATTAGACCATGTGTGACTGCTTCTAGGTAGATGCCCTTGTTCACCTTTTTTTTAAAGATTTATTTTGAAGTGATCTGTACCCAATGTGGGCTTCAACTTATAACCCCCAAGACCAAGAGTCACATGCTCTAACAACTGAGCCAGCCGGGTGCCCCCATCATGTGTTTAACTTTTTAAAATATGAAAGTAGTGTTTAAGATTATTTTTTTTTAATGTCTATTGTCTGTATTTTCAGGCTTGCACAGTATATTAGAATAAGACTGCCCTCCCATGGTGAAAATTCGGTAATTGTCTAATAAATTTAAGGGGCTCTTTTTTTTAAAATTTTTTTTTAATGTTTATTTATTTTTGAGAGAGACAGAGATAGAATGCGAGTGGGTTAGGGGCAGAGAGAGGTGGGGACACAATTGGAAGCAGGCTCCAGGCTCTGAGCTGTCAGCACAGAGCCCGATGTGGGACTCGAACTCACGAGCTGTGAGATCATGACCTAAGCTGAAGTCGGACACTCAACCAACTGAGCCACCCAGGTGCCCCAACGGGCTCGTTTTGGGGGGGAACATTTAGAAATATGTGTCTTTTTTAAGGTATGTGAATTAGAGGTAGGCTGTTCTGTGGTCTCAAAATGGGCAGAGACCGTAGACTCCCCATAGCTGTAGGGTCACAGTGACTAACCAGCCCCAGAGGCTAGTCCGCACACTTGTCGTAAGTCACGGGTCTTAAGTGTCCTGTTCTCTCTGGGGAAACAGTTTGCTCATCTGAGGACCTTGAGTGAGGCTGTTTCTAGTTGCAAAGTTCTCTTGGTCCCTTTGCTCTGGATGCCACTCCATCTTTGTCCTTCTGTTTCTTGGGGGTTACCGTTTTATAGCCAACCCTTTCCTTCAGTCCCATCTTCGAATTCTTAAGAGTCACCTTGGAGACTTAGTCCAACATCCTCTGTGTTTTCTGTGGAATTATATAGTATTGCTGCAAGTACCCTTTAGGTGAGAGGAACACTTTGGTTTCTTCAAGGTGTTGAAACGATTAGGCATATGGGTGAGGGGGGGATTTACAGACCCAGGAAGCAGAACTGCCCTTATGTTTCTCAGGTTAGCAGTTATTCAGCAAATTTATAAAAAGAAACTTTTAAGGAGTGAGCTGTGCTGCTGGTGGCCAAGTTCTGATTGGAGGAAGGAGTTAATGAATGGATGTTTGCTGGGGTGGGGAGGGAGGAGGGGGAGGTGGAAGTGTGGCCTGGGAAGGGCTTGGACGAGCCTCTGGGGTGACGAACATAGTTTGCATCCTGATCTGCTTCCAACAAAAGGTGCTAAGACAGCTGGATATCTGGGGCGCCTGGGTGGCGCAGTCGGTTAAGCGTCCGACTTCAGCCAGGTCACGATCTCACGGTCCGTGAGTTCGAGCCCCGCGTCAGGCTCTGGGCTGATGGCTCGGAGCCTGGAGCCTGTTTCCGATTCTGTGCCTCCCTCTCTCTCTGCCCCTCCCCCATTCATGCTCTGTCTCTCTCTGTCCCAAAAATAAATAAAAAACGTTGAAAAAAAAAAAAAAATTAAGACAGCTGGATATCCACATCATACCACATGCAGAAATGAACTCAAAATGGAACACAGACCGAAGTGTAAGAGCTAAAACTGCTGAATATTAGGAGAAAACATGGGTGTCAGTTTTTATGACCTTGGATTACACAGCGGTTTCTCAGCTGTGACACTAAAAGCACAAAAAACAAAATAAATTTAATTAAAATCAAAATTTAATATTTTTTAATGTTTATTTTTGAAGGAGTAGAAGTGAGGGAAGGGCAGAGAGAAGGAGACAAAGGATCTGAAGCGGGCTCTGCGCTAACAGCAGAGAACCTGATGTGGGGCTTGAACTCGTGAACCGTGAGATCATGACCCTAGCTGAAGTCAGACACTTAACCGACTGAACCACCCAGCTACCCCTTGAGATTTTTTTTCTATCTTGAAGTCCTTAATAAACCCAGTAAGTTGTCATGATTCATCTGTTTCCAAACTTTAATGGATTTCAAGTGAGTAATATTTTATATTCACCATAAAATGGGTTTGTGGCAAAAAACTTTGGTTGTTTATAATTGTTATTAGTGATTTGTTTATTTGTAAACTTATAACCAAAAATGGTTAACAGCTGTGGGATGAAGAACAAACATTAACAACAGGAAAGTTATTGCAGTGATTTCAGGAGTCATTTCCAGCAGTTTGAAATTTTTTGTTCTTTTTTAGAAAAAGGTTAACTTAGGGGCGCCTGGGTGGCTCAGTCGGTTGGGCGGCCGACTTCGGCTCAGGTCATGATCTCACGGTTCATGGGTTCGAGCTCCGCGTCGGGCTGTGTGCTGACAGCTCAGAGCCTGGAGCCTGCTTCGGATTCTGTGTCTCCCTCTCTCTCTGACCCTCCCCCGTTCATGCTCTGTCTCTCTGTCTCAAAAATAAATAAACGTTAAAAAAAGAAAAAAAAGGAAAAAAAAGAAAAAGGTTAATTTAGCTACTTTAAATTCTGCTACTGAGATAATAGACTGATTTGTTTGTTTAGGTAATTTCTTTTTGTTTTTTTTGTTTTTAATTTTTTAATGTTTATTCATTTTTGAGAAAGTGTGTGCATGTGCATATGTGCACATGAGCAGGGGAGGGGCAGAGAGAGAGGGAGACACAATCCGAAGCAGGCTCCAGGCTCTGAGCTGCCAGCACAGAGCCCGATGCAGGGTTCAAACTCATGGACCGTGAGATCAAGACCTGAGCTGAAGTCGGACACTCAACCCACTGAGCCACCGAGGTGCTGTTTAGGTAATTCTAACCTTATGAATTTGATTATTAATTTCAAGACCTGGATTTTTACAATTTCAGTGAACTTTGACTTTTCTTATGTTCTTGTAAGTGACATGATATCACAGTTTTATTTTTATGATACATTGTAGTAAAATGGGTTATTGAAATCATTGGAACTTTAGAATATTTTAATTTTAATATGATTATCAATGTAATACAATCTCTTTAAGGACATCACAGTCTTTAATTTTTCTCATCAGTCAGTAATTGTCCAGTATAACAGTTACTCATATTTTATGAAACTTTATGGTTTACAAATCATTTTCACATACTTTGTTTTTGTAACTGATGTATAGTCGACATACACTGTTATATTAGTTTCTGCTGATTGGATAAGTCTTTACAGCACTCAGTGTTCAGTGTGGTAAACATACTCGTCATCTGTCATCACACGTTACTGCAGTATCATTGACTATATTCCCTGTGACTTACTTATGTTATAACTGGAAGTTTGCACCCTTAATCCCCCCACCCACATCTCCTCTGGCAACCACTAGTTTGTTCTTTGTATTTAAGTCTGTTTGTTCTTTTGTTTGTTGGTTTGTTTCTTAAATTCCACATATAAGTAGTCATGTAGTATTTACCTTTCTCTAACTCATTTCACTTAGCATCATACCTTCAGGGTATATTCATATTGTCACCGATTGCACGTTTTCATTCTTTTTTATGGCTTAGTAGTATTCATCTGAGTAGTATTCAGCCATAAAAAAGATGTATACACCACATCTTCTTTAGCTGTTCATCTATGGATGGACACTTGGACTGCTTCTGTATCGTGGTTATTGTAAATAATGCTGCAGTAAATGTATGGGTGCATCTATCTTTACAAATTAGCGTTTTCATCTTCTTTGGGTAAACAACCAGTAGTGGAGTTAACTGGTTCATACGGTATTTCTGTTTTTAATTTTGAGGGACCTCTATACTGTTCTCCACACTGGCTCCATGAATTTACATCCCCTCCAACAGTGCATGAAGGCTCCTTTTTCTCCACATCCTCCTCCACACTTATTATTTCTTGTCTTCTTCATCTTAGCCATTTGGGCAAGTGGGAAGTGATACCTCATTGTGGTTTTGATTTGTATTTCCCTGATGATGAGTGATGTTGAGCATCTTTTTATGTGTCTGTTGGCATCTGAATGTCCTCTTTGGAAAAATGTCTCTTCAGACTCTTGCCCTTTTTTAAATCAGATGTTTGCTTTTATCGTGTTGAGTTGTATAAGTTCCTTATATATTTTGGATACTAACCCTTTATCGGATATGTCATTTGCACATCTCTCCTCCTGTTCAATAGGTTGTCTTTTAGTTTTGTTAATGCTTTCCTTCGCTGTGCAAATGCTTTTTATTTTGGTGTAGTCCCAGTAGTTTATTTTTGTTCTTGTTTCCATGGCCTGGGGAGACCTATCCATAAATATGTTGCTATGGCCAATGTTCAAGAGATTATTTGTCTATGTTTTCTTTTAGTTTTATGGTTTTGGGTCTGACATTTAGGTCTTTAATCTATTTTGAGTTTACTTTTGTGTATGGTGTAACAAACTGGTCCAGATTCTTTCTTTTGCACGTTGCTGTTCAGTTTTCCCGGTACCGGTACCATTTATCGAAGAGACTGTCTTTTCCCCATTGTATATTCTTGCCTCCTTTGTAGTAGACTGATTGACATATAAATATGGGTTTATTTCTGAGCTCTCTATTCTGTTCTATTGATCTATGAGTTTTGTGCTAGAACCATACTATTTTGATCACTACAGCTTTGTGTAGTTTACCTTGAAATCTGGTGTTGTGGTACATGCAGCTTTTTTCTTTCTCAAGATTACTTTGGCTATTCATGGTCTTCTGTGGTTCCATACAAATTTTAGTATTATTTTTTCTCATTCCTTGAAAATTCACATACATTTTGTCATTCAATCTCATGGCAACATAACTGATCAGTATTGTCACCACTGCCCTTTGCAGATGAGGAGACTGGCTCAAAGAGATATTGACTTGCCAGAGCTATAAATGGAGCTGGATTTCTGGGTTTGTTCTTCCAACTCAAACTCTGTATTCCTGGGCTCATCCTGTTATGTCACTACTGGTGGTTAACTTTTATTATCTTAATCACACTTGGATCTTATCCCTACAGCTTTATAAACAAAACTAACTGTTTGCTTTAGGTTTCCAAACTTGGGTCAGAGTTTAGAAATTACGTAAATTTCCTATAAAGCATTATTCTCAACCAGCTGCAATTTGACACTGGCGTCTCCTGGGGAGAGACTTTCCACACCCCCCACCCCCTACCAGTACAGTCCAGCCCAGGATGCCAGCAGTGCCAAAGTTGGAGACCCTCACTAGGAAAAACAAGACCTATTTACCCATTCCTGACCTGGATTTTCAAACCCTCCACCCCATCTTACATACATGTAATATTTTTCTGCTACCCTCAAAATTACTTAAAATCTAGTTTTGGGGGTGATTTAAGATAAAGCATTATCTTTCATAACAGGCATAATTTAGAGTATTTCAGTAATGTTACTATGAAAAAGCATTAATACTGTGCCAAAAGTGTCATATATAAATTAGAGTTTTCTGAAAAATAGTTTATGTTACTGGGCAGGAGGAGAAAAATTAAACCAAAGCACAAATATTTTACTTCAAGCCAATATTTTAATTTTTTTTATTTTCTAGTTTTGCCTATGTTGAATGTGAATAAAAAATAGATAAAGGATTCTTTTATGCAGAGCTTTTAGTTCCTTTGTGTTTTGTTTACTATTCTGCCTGTTCATTTATACCAGCTGGGTTTTCAGAGTTGTTCAGTTTGTCATATTTGAGTAGACAGTTTTTATAGAATGGACAGTACCCATCTAGGCTCTTCCAACTGAGGTCTTAGAAGGGACATCTTGAAAGTACTCCTTACATACAAGGTGACATTGTCATATAACGCAATAATTGACATATTGTTGAAAGCTTATAATAACTGAGATAATAAACAATGTGAATTACAGATTTATGTAAACACTTTGCTTTTTCGTAGAGGTTTTATAATGCGGTAATAATCATTAATTTTAAAAAGCATGTGCTGTAGTCTGAAACCAGATGTTATGAATAGCATCTGTCAAGTTGATAATAAACACTGAAGGCTTTATTATAAGGAGTTAGTTTAAACATATAGACAGTAAGCCTCTAAAATATGGGAATTTGAATAAGATTATATAAAACCATACTTCAGCATTAATAGAAACATTACAGTACCACCCAAGTTATTAAAGAAAGTTTAAGAATAGTATAATGTGCTCTCCATGAAGCCATTCTTGTCAATTTTGGTTTGCTAACAGCAAATGAAAGAGCACAGATTTTGCTAAGTCAAGCATTCCATTTACAGTACGGTTCTTTTTAAAATGCACTTGATAACAAAGTGTTAAATACTGATTGTATTATTTTTTTGTTACTGAGAAAAGAATGTTCAAGCATGAGATTTATGCAGAATCATTTGTGTACAGAAGGAAACTGCAGTACGTGCTTGTTTTTCTTGATCCTCATGGAGCAATAGTTTTGCAAAATTCTGTTGAAATTTTTTGTCGTAAAGTAAGTCAGGGGACTTACCATGTAGGAATAGATTTTTGCTGATTTGCATAATACCACCATTTTTAACAGAGTTCAAGTATTCCAAATGTATTAATTTCTAAATTTTATATTAAATGGATATTACTCATTACTACTTTCTGAAGTTCCCGAGCTGCACGCTCATTCTGCCTGCAACACAGCGAAAAGCCGCGGGCTGCACTTCCCAGTACCTCACCGGGTTGTTGAACAGACTTATCGCACTGTATAAAGATTTCTTCATCTTCGGTACTGTTGGGCAGAAGTCATTCACTCCCACTTTTGTAATTGAATTAGAGTGAAGAAAGATGATCTGTGGCAGTAGGAGAAAGAATGGATTAAAAGTACATAATAAATGTAAAAAGAAAACGTTCTTTTTATAGTCCACATTTGTTCATGGCTTTATTTGTCCATTTATTTTATACTGATTTGACTGTATTTCATCAAAATATATGTACTTGTCTGTTTATGCCTGTTAAATACTTATTGTATCAACACAGTTTGGAGGCTGCCTGCCGTGGCCCAGAGCACGAACGCCCCACCCCCACCCCCGCCCTTCGGCACATAGCGGTGCATGTGCGCTGCAGTGCCATATTTACAACTCTGGGTTTGCATAAGAAGTATTAGATGAGCAGAAGAATAGAATTCTCCTACGGTTAGGCCTGCAATGTGACTATGAATTGTTAGCTAGCATTCTCTGTGATCAAGGCAGAGAAGTGTAGAGCTGCTCTTTTTGTAAGTTGTTTTATAGAAAAATAATGTCTGTCGACAGCTCGTATACATATCTGTATACAGCATCAACATTTGAATCTTTAAATTATTATTCAGAAAGAATGGACAGTATAGGAACTTCTCTGCATTCCCTTTAATAGCCCTTTAAATTCTTCCTTGGTATTTTTGGGAGCTGAGATTTCTGAGAAGTAAAAGCATTCTACTGACAGTATGTTGGCATATGAAAAAGTAGAAGCCTTTTTAGCCACAGCTAAGGTAGTGGTTCTGGCTGTCGTTACATTTGCCTTTACATTTTGGTGAGACTGATCTGAGCCAGTCATGAGCACTTGAGACATTGTTAAAAGCTTTAAGTTTGGTGTTGGAGCCCCCTGTGCCCTCTGTCTGTCTTGGGATGTTGTGACAGGTGCTTTGTGTGGTTCATGCATGTTTCCCAGCAGCTCAGGGTCAGTGCAAGGTACAGATTTCTGCAGCATTGACCTCACTGGGAATGAGAAACAGTGCTGGAAATGGACGTGTTTGCTTTGTGAACGTTGGCTGAATTGTACCCTTCTGACTTGTGTTCTTCTTTATAATTCTGTTTTTTGTGTTCTAATTCTATTCATTAAAAAAAAAAAAATGCTAGCAAGAGTATAGGTAGGTTTAAAAGCAGACAGAAGCTGGAATCAGAGTAAATTCTGGTGGAATAAAGAACGCAAATTGGGGATAACTTGAGAAAGGAAAAGACTCAGGTTGTACTCACTGGTTAGACATTTAAATACAGCATTTGAAAAACTCAGAGTAAAAGTCAACCTTGAGATGAACACCTGTCTCTAACCACATCCATTTTGATGGCTTTTATCTCAATGGAGTGTAGTGAACAAAACTTCTTTAAAGATAAATCGGGAAGAAATCTAGAAGCAGCAGTGACTCAAGGCCCATTTTTTTCTCAATGTGTTTTGCTTCTTGGAAGATGAGGATGTTGTGTATCGAGGAAGGCACACGAGAAAAGTGGACTGAGGTCAGAAGGGATTAAGTAGGGATTCTTGATGGGAAGACCGTAGATGAGAATCAGGGGGATCTGTGAAACTCCTAAAAGCATGTACAAAATATTGTCTTCATTTTTTGTTCTTGGAATGATCTAAAATTTTATCAGATACTCCAAGGATTCTTGGGCCCCCTCCCACCTAGTCAAGACTTGTCAGATTAGAACAAAAAAGTTTCTAACAATGAAGAAGAAGAAATGTGAACCCATGACGCTCCAGATACTGACTTTTGATTATGTATTGTGGCCTGCATTTTTTTAATCATACACATTGCTAATCTAACACTTGATAAATGAAAATACCCGGGACCTTGTCTCTATGCTCTTTGTGAAATGTTTCCAGAATGAAAAGATATGTGATCCTCCTTGGATTCCTGGTGACCAGTCCTGCCTTTACATAAGCATCCCCTGCCGCCCCTGAGACCTGAAAGTAGCCAGGCCAGTAACTTCACCATGGTGGCTTCAGAGGCAGGAGAGACTGCAGGTGGAAATGGCACCTGACGATATTTTAGCTAACATCTCCTTAGAAGCCCTGTCTTAGGACACCTCAGGCAACTGGACCGTCTTTGCATGTGCGCTACCCTTACTTCTGGTTTCGTCTTTGCCTCAGGTCCTCACATGTTTCGCAGAAACAAAGGAAAGTACTAGTATCTACAAAACAGCAGTGGAACGTTTTACCTGGAGATATTTCAACTCCTGTAATCCTGAAGGGATTTTTTTTAGTTTGTTGTTTTCCAAGTGTATTTCTCTCACTCGTGGTATGTTAGCAAGACTTCCATTTTCAATGTCAGTGATTCTGTTGTTTCCTAGGCCCAGCCTAAAAATGGCATAAAGTGCATCAACTCTTTTATTTTTTTATTTTTTTATTTTTTTAAACAAGTATTTATTTTTGAGAGAGAGAGAGAGAGAGAGAGAGATACAGCGTGAGTGGGTAAGGTGCAGAGAGAGAGAGAGAGGGAGAGAGAATCTGAAGCAGGCTCCAGGCTCTGAGCTGTCAGCACAGAGCCCGACATGGGGCCGGAACCCATGAACCGTGAGATCATGACCTGAGCTGAAGTCGGATGCTTAACCGACCGAGCCACCTGGGCGCCCCAACTGTATCAACTCTTAAGCAGATCTTGTGACAGCTGAACACACCACAACTGAGTGGAAAGCATACACCTGACCTATTTGCATGTGTGTTCAGAGAAAGGTACTTCCTGGTTTCATTTAATAACCCGTTTCAGGGTGTAACAGCTGTCGGTGTTTTCCACGGTCACCGAAGTCTTTATCTAACCTGCATTAACAACAGGGACATTTGAGAAGTATTCTTCTCCTTCCACTTGGTTTCCCTCTTGGTTTTCCCTTCACGACAATGACAGACTTGATTAGGGCCCTTCAAGGGGTCTCCAAGGGGTCTCGCTAGTATCTCCATCATATCACTACCACTTCTGAGTTGGGATTTAGAGAGCTTTTACCTTTGTAGGTCTTTGTATCGTTTAAAATCCTCGAGTTCCACGGTTGAAATTTTATTATAGTCTAAATGAAGCTCCAGTAAAGTTGATGGAAGTTCTAGAGATAAGAAAAGTAATAGGCATGTTAGGTCAGGCAAAACCAAGCCCCATTTATTATTTATTTACTTGTTAAGTTTCACATTGTAGACTTTGGCAGTCTTTTAGAGATCTGCTTTTTTGTTTTGTTTTGTTTTAACTATTTATTATGGAGAATTTCAAGTATACACAAAAATAGAAGCTAGTTTTAGGAGCCAACACACTGCTGTCCAACATGAACAATTATCTCCATTTTTCCAAGATATTTTCATCTACCACATTAGCTATTTGTCATTGGCTGCCTTTATTGATTTGTTTTTCTTCATTTACTTGTTTTTTTGCTAGAGTATTTAAGATTTAAAAAAAATTTTTTTAATGTTTATTTTTGAGAGAGAAAGAGCATGAGCAGGGGAAGGACAGAGAGAGAGAGATACAAAAGCTGAAGGTCTCCAGGCTCTGAGCTGTCGGCACAGAGCCCGACGCAAGGCTCAAACTCACAAACCATGAGATCATGACCTGAGCCGAAGTTGGACGCTTAGCTGACTGAGCCACCCAGGCACATCTTTTTAGCTG
The DNA here is from genome assembly GCF_046562875.1 of Panthera onca. Classification (NCBI taxonomy): domain Eukaryota; kingdom Metazoa; phylum Chordata; class Mammalia; order Carnivora; family Felidae; genus Panthera; species Panthera onca. Next base: position 1,484,078 of record NC_138351.1, read on the forward strand.
GAGTATTTAAAATCAAATTCCAGGGGCGCCTGGGTGGCGCAGTCGGTTAAGCGTCCGACTTCAGCCAGGTCACGATCTCGCGGTCCGTGAGTTCGAGCCCCGCGTCAGGCTCTGGGCTGATGGCTCGGAGCCTGGAGCCTGTTTCCGATTCTGTGTCTCCCTCTCTCTCTGCCCCTCCCCCGTTCATGCTCTGTCTCTCTCTGTCCCAAAAATAAAAAAAAAAAAAAAAAAAAAGGTTGATAAAATCAAATTCCATATATAATGTCATTTCACCTGTAAGGTGACATTTCACCAGATGTCTCTAACTGACAAGGTCCTCTTGTTTCCACATGGCTGTCTCATCCGTGTCACAGCTGACAGAATTAGAGCGGCTCTTTACAATCACTGAATGTTGCTTTCCCGAATGATCTCATATACGGTGTTTCACAGTTGATTTGTTCAAGTCAGGATCCAAATGTAAGTTTACAGAATGCATTTGTTTCTCCCATCTCTTAAAATTTCTTCTAATATTAAGTACATACTTCCTCCTTTTTCCCCATCCTGCATGGATTTCTTTCAGATAATGAGTTGTTTGAGATGCTCACTTGTGTATTAGACTGATGGCTTCCACATAGCATTTGTCTTAGTCGTTTAGCCCCTATTTCTCATGAGCTGATGGTTAATCTAGAGACCGATTAGAATCAGTAGATCAGCCCTTTCTACAAGGTCCATTATTTCATTAAGAATGGGAAAATGGTGATTTTCTGACTTTGTCATGCTTAATGCATTTATTAGGTAGGATTCTTCTCTAAAGAATTTTCCTTCGTCAATTATTTAGTCACTTTGTAATACAGTTTTTACAGAAAAGACAGCATAAATGCTTTCTTCTTTTAAGTAATAAATTGGTGTGATGCCCAGTGGTGACCAGTGAAATTTTTCTTCGTATCTTTATGAACACATGGATTTAGATCCATTGAAGTATTTATTCTCTTCTATTAGTAGTAGTTTCTGCATAAATTAGGAGGAACATCTCCAGTGTAACCTGGCACATGCCAGGTACTCTGTGAATGAATGTGGGCACCTTCTCTTCTCACCCCTGCGTGTTCGGACCCCAGCCCTCCCCAGATTAACAGAGACTGGAGCGAAAAAGATAGCCAGAAAATTAAATCACACTTCATTGTATTAGGCTTCTATATATAAAGTATTATTTGTTAACCATAGGCTCTACTTAGCTAGCTAAGGAAGGCGTTCTTTTTTTCAACTCTTACTGAAACATTTCCTTCCTTTATTAGTGGTAGACTGTTGACAGTAATTGAAATATCCTTATAAATATCAGTATTCTTCCTGGCTGAATTTATGTTGATTCCAGAGTCTATTTTGGTTTTTAAAATTAATAAAACTAGAGGGCAGGAAAACAATTCTAAACTGAAGAGGGTTCTAATTTCTTGAATTCTAATTAGTTGAGCTTAATTATATTCATGGAATGACTACTCCAATATGTTAAAAAAAAAAAAAAAAAGAGGGGGGAGGTTCTGTCTTCAGAGATTTTATGTACTTACTGAGCAAATCCATCATACATATAGAAATCACTAAAAAGGTACCATAGAGTGTTCCGGCCTATTCTAGAATATGCGGTAGCAAGTCAAAGAGAGAAATCTGTTCATGCTGAGCAGTCAGGGAAACTTTCTGGAACAGGGTTTGTAGAACTTGAGGGGACTATTCCCTTTCCTAGAGCATGGAGAAAGTGGATAACCAAAGAGAACAGTATAGCCTCTACTGGGTAAATGAGCGATGTATGAATTTGGGGGCGTAGCTCAGTGACTGTGCACAGCACTGGCATGCTTTTGTGCAGGTATACTGCAATTCCTACCCAGTGTGCAAACAGCTGTCTTCCCCTTCCATGCAGTGGTATTATGTAGCCGAATTTTCCAAGTGAACTGAGAGGAGAATATGTTTCACTCTCCTTATGTCAATTTGTCAGGTCTGGTAAGGACCCTTTGGACCTCTGCCTAACTTCATCCTGCCACAGGGCGGGGTGGGCAGGGGTGGGTAGTTATGATTGAATTACATTTCAGCAGTCAGCCTTAACACGTTAGCAAATAAATTATGAAAAAAAAAATTTATCTGGTTTTTGAATGTCATAGATATCTTGAAAGAGTAGTTCTATAAGATGAGAGATTTAATTCCAATTTAAATTTCTAGAGATGTAATATGTTCCTTAAGGCTTTGGAAGAATCTTGAAAGCACTGTGAGAAGTTAAACCTTCATTTTTAAGATACACCAACATCTGAAGAGAATTGCTGTCCAGATACTGCGGCCTAGGAGAAGCTTCTGGGGAGCGCAGCTCTGGGGGACAGCAGCCTTCTCTCTCCTCCGCGGCCCTCCTGTCCTGCTCTCCACCTGCCCCTCGACTGTGTCTGCTTTTAGCACGTACAAGGCATTTCTGTATTTAACTTGTCAAGTGGCATGTATTTTTGTTGGTGTTTTAAAGATGAGAAGGTAAATAAAACATTTTAGGTTTCATGTTGAAAAACAGCCACCTTACCGAAAGCCAGCTAAGGTGGTTTTTTAAATTGTGTCGTTCTGAATTAAACTGATTTTTCCTATATAAAAAAATTGTCTTTCCACTTTTACTTTATGATTTTTCTCCTTTGTGAAAGATCACCACTTGATTCATAAAAACAGCTTTGCTGTGTTTTTAACTTAACAGTTGATGTTCGTTTTGTTAATCTTCTGAGTCAGGTGTGCAGTAGAAACAGGTTATGAAGTGGCTGCTTTTACTGTGGACACTGAAGGACAGAGCTGTTTGAAAGGAAACTGTAGTGTTGATCTTAGGTACTGATCTTTCTGATTCAGGCAGTCATCATAAGTGAGAGCGGGCACCCTTGTCAGAGACAAGGAATGGACTCTGAGCAGGAGTCCTGAGAAAGGCGAACTTGTCCAGGTTATTGCCAGACTGGGAGCTTGCAGGGAAGCACTAGCAGGCTCTAGATGCATCTCACTTTGAGGCGCTGGCTTCAGGCCACGTGGTAAAGGACAAGGTGCCCATTCTGGCGAAAGGGTTATGTCAGGACAGGGCATTCGCCCGGTGCCTCACACCACCCTCTGACCTCTCTGTTCACTGGCCCGTTAATCTGCACAGCACCCTAGTGAGGAATGGGGTACAGGGTGCATACATACCCCTGCCAGAGCCAGCATCTGCCCCAATCTGGCCTGAAGGCTGCACCCCGTATTACTGCTGCATGGCTGGGAGGGGTCTCCGGCCCCAAGCATCTTCCCCAACCTTCTTCTCTAGAGAACGCCCACCCCTAGCAGGTACTTCACAGAATGACAGGTACAGATGAGTAAATGTCAGGGACGAGAAGGAAAATGAAAAGTTCATTACTTCTTCATGTTTGTTCTCACTGGGGAAACAAAAGATTCTGGTTTTACACTGGTTGGGGGTGGGGGGCAGGGGGAAGCACATATGGCTCTTTGTGTGTGTGAGAAAACAGTAAATTCCATCCTACCCTGACCAAATACGCAGGTAACGAGGGTTCTGACTGCAGTGTGGTTTTGACGTTGCATACAGCTTATATCAGTACCTTTGATGGCCATTTAGAAATGACAGTGTTTTAAAAGTACTTTATCTTAAATAAATACAAACCTTTAGGAATTGAGGTCAGTTTTGCTTCTGCGATTCTGATATGGAATACTGTCACTCCTTCAAATGCCCCCGGTTCAATCCCATTATTATCGAGAGGGTTTGCACTCATTTCTGTGGGGGCAAATGACATAATTTAGCGTGCATTCATTGCGTATGAAGGAGAGCACAGTGCAGAGACGGACATCCCAAGAACATTCTGAGAAGTGTGAACTTCATCCTTTACCCTGCCTCACTCAAGGTGTTTGTTTCTGTGTCTGTCTGTTCCCTTTCTGTTCCTCTCAGAGAAAGACTGCTTTGTATTATATAGCCTGAAATAGCAATATGCTTATATTATAGTAGATTAATACTAAGATAGATTTAGTATATAATAGAATTTTGCTTTGAATTACTAAGTCCGTGACTTGTTATCACTCTGTTCTCACCACGAGCATATTTTGTTAATATTACATTAGAAAAAAAAAAATCCTTCATATAATTTAAAACATTTGTGTTTTCCAGTATGCATTTGTCACCTAAGCTTTTAAAATTATAAGTCAATTAGAAATTGTTACTTGATAAACAAATATAATTTTGAGGAGATGCCAGTAAGTGGGGCTATTTGGTAAGTGCCAGCCATCTGACTGAACTGAATATGTGAATAAATGAGAATATTGATTGTGAACTCTGAATGAATATTGTGGAGGGTGGTGGTGGGGTTAGACCGTGGGTGTTAGAGGTAGGATAGGGTGGAGCTTATGATGTACAACAAAAAAGCCCTTAGCTTAGCAGTCTTAAAGCAGATGATATAAATTAGATGTACATTCCAATAATCACCGAATTAGTTTTGTGCATTGCATTTGAGTAGTTTATACAGTACATTAAAAATACTACCTTTTTTTGGTGTAGGAGTAACTTTCTTATTTTTTTAAAATACTACCTTTAAGTTAAATTTGAGGAATAGATTTTTACCAGTTAGGGTGCAGTCAGAAAACTGAAACCATACTAGGTGCTTCAAAGGGGATTCCTGAGAGCATGTGTTACAAAAGGCAGGTTTCTTTACATGATATGAATTGTGTGTTATACTTTGATTTGTAAATGGCTTATCTAGATAAAGATTATCAGATTTTAAAAAACTGATTTCAGAAATTACCAGTCTTAAAATTATTGATAATGGTAAAGATCTCTACATTTGCATATTGCTTATAATTCCAAAATGTCCCATTCATTTGCATAAACTTACCTAGAACATGTAAAGTATTCATTCCTTTGAATGTCTCCTTTTGTATTTTCTTAACTTTATTATCATGAATTCTGAGTTCTGCTAGCGATTTGGGAAGATTAAATGGTATTTCGCTTAGTTGATTGTGGGACAGGTACAGCCTTCTCAACTTCTTTGTAGTTAGAAAGGCTTTTGGGTGGATCTTTGTTAGCTTATTGTTGTTCAGAATCAAAGCCTAGGTAAAGCATAAAGAGTTACACCATATTGTGAAGTGGATTTGATTTACCAATTCTGCAGTGATCAGTGTGTTCATGGAAACCGATATGAATTAGATCATTCATATACTTTATTAACTATGTAAACAATTCCCCCAGCCCAATCTAAGCTAAAGAAAATATTTACTACTGTGTTAGAACAGAGTGATTTTGAGGCTTTAGTTTGTCTTTCAGCAGGTGATGTGTTAATACAGTTAGCCCGCCTCCCACCATTTCCCTGCATGGAAGTGATCGATGGTATTGTATCTAAAATTCTATTCTGTCACACCAAATGCGTTTTTGTATGATTTTATCTACTTTTAAAACCTTATTTCTTTTACGTTTTCTGACGTTAACCATTTTTCCCAGACTGGAGACCTGTAGGAGCAAAGTCCTGCAGAATGTCCCCAGCATTTGGCATATCTCAGATACTGGGGAGACCCTAATGTGTCCTGAGAGATGCTTCAGCCCTTCTCTGTGCCTCAGAGGCTGCAAGCCCAGGGAGCGACAGAGCCCCCTCTTGAGTGTGGAGGGCGCCTGGCTGCTGCCCCAGGGGTGCTGGGTGCGGGAACTACTCGCCATTCCCAGGGGCATGGCAGTGGCTGGGGCTCTGTTCCCTGTGACCTTCCATCCCCCTGCTTCCTTCAGAGGGCAGCTGTAGGGTGGTTGTGCTGACGACTGCTGTAACCAAGCCCGGTCCACACCCACCTTCCTGGTGTTTCTACACTGACTTAATATGCCTTCCTGGTGTTACTTATGTTGTGCTCCTTCCATAGCAGAAATACAAAGACTTTGGCAGCTAAACTCCCCTTTATTGTTGTTTCCTGTAGGTCCTTTCCTTACCCTTTTTTCAGATACACCATCTGTTACATACCTCACCAGAAGTTAGATTAACCCTGGGAGGAGAAGAAATTGCATTTTGTTACCACGTGGTAACACGTATGTTTTCCTGTGTGCCGCCAGTTAAGTTTGTTCTCCTTCCTTTGGTAACACTAGGGTGTAGGGCAGGGCGGGGCAGCGACCTGGTGAGTACTGTCTGCTCCGGTGGGCACTTGCCGTAGGCCCCCACTGCCAGGGGTCCCAGCGGGAGCGTGTGTGGGCTTGAGGGCAGCCTCCTGCTGGGACATGCATCTTCAGAGCCACCAGGAAGGTGGAGTGAGGGGTGCAGAGCGGAGTGGGTGTTTACCTGGGGCCACAGAGGCCACCCCAGCAGGGTGGACTGGCAGAGTGTCTCCAGCTACACTGTGCCTTCAGTGCTGGCTTACACACGAAGGTCCCAGAGCCCCACGTAGTATGGTTATATGTAAGGACAGGAGACAAGAAAAGGAGAGCCTTTGAGAAGCTGGACAGTGAGTCCTCGTGGTAAATGAGGCTGTAATAGCTAGCTGGCAGAGGGCTGGACATGCATGCAATGATCTCACCCTCTTTCTGCTGCTGGACTGGCCTTGGGTAAGAACCAGAAAGCCAAGCAGGCAGCTAAAACACACAGAATTTGCAGAATATCTGAGAAAGCATTTTGGTTCTCTTTAAGGGTAGGTACCATATGAGTTGATATTATAATTAAATGTCTTAAAATATGCAGCATGCCTATAATACAGGTATAAAGTGTGTGTCCTAAGAAGTGCTTTTACATTGAGCCAGTCTGGAAGCACTGGGCTGTTGGCAGCCCAGTTAATAGCTGTGTGCTGAGCACCTGACATGCATTCATCCCTCTAAATAGCCTCTCTGACTTCCATATCGTTATTACAGCCCTTTCACAGCACAGGAAGGCCATGCTTAGCCAGGCGAGCCACTGTCCCAGTGCCTGCTTCTTCTGCTGGGGCCAACGTTTGAGCCCAGGCCTGCCTGACTCCAGACACAGTGCCACATAAAACTGACCAGACAGAAATTGAGGCCTAACACAGCTCCTGACACCTTTCAGACTCTCCTTTCCCAGTGAATAATGGGAGTACAAGTGGGCTGAGTCCCTGGGATACTCCTAAAATGCCACAAAGTTCTATGACAAATTAAATTTAAACTGTTTATGATTTTGGTATTAAATAGGACATTGGGACACCTGGGTGGCTCGCTTAGTCAGTTGAGCATCCGACTTTGGCTCAGGTCATGATTTCGTGGTTCATGGGATGAAGCCCCGCCTCAGGCTTTATGCTGACAGTGCAGAGCCTGCTTGGGATTTTCTCTCCCTCTCTCTCTTTCTCTCTGCCCCTACCTTGCTTGCTCTTTCTCTCTCTCTCTCTCTCTCTCTCAATCTCTAAATAAATAAAGTTGAAAAAATAGGACATTAATTATTCTTGTGGTTGTGTAGCTCAATATAAAGTTGAAGAAGGGGTAGAAGCATTCATAGGCTGTATTTCCAACTTCTGAGAGTTAGTAATGGCCTTGCCATTCTCCATGAGTTCCTGTGGTCAGAAGGTGGTGGGGTAGACTAGACAGATTCTTGGTGGGGCTGTTCTCATATTTTAGTGAGGCCTCAGTTATAAGATAAATACATGCTCTTCCAATCATTCTTTTTTTTTTTTTATGAAAACTTTATTATATACGGAGCTGAATCTAAGCTGTCTGCACAGCACCCTTGGAAGGGAGGGGAGCAGTCACGGCCCCGAGAGCCCACACCTGGCAGCACGGAGAGGCGTGTCTTTGCCGGGAGGCTGGCCTGGCCCCCCTCAGGGTGCCCCTCCTCGCCAGGCAGGCGTGGCTTGAGGATTGAGAGAGAGCCTAAGGAAGGAGGAATGTTCCTCGTGGTGCCTAGAACATGGCCGGCTTCCATGTCCTCACTCATCCAGCTGACAGCAACTGTGCTGGGACTCAGCTGGTCCCCTTCCACTGCCTACTAGGACGGGTCATCAGGGTCCATGCACTGACCCAAATGTGACGAGAAGGCAGGGTGGCCTCCAAGAGGACAGGAGGAGAATAGGCCTACGTGGGTGGCCGCAAGAGAATGATGTGGCCGTGGTATCTCTACCTTCCCCTTTTAGTGGGATACTGCCCTACAGGTGACAGGCCTTGCATTTCTTTCCTCTAGCACAGCATGAGAATGTACACACGTGGCCTTGAAGGCAGCACTAGTTCATATTGGCTTGCCCCCACAGCCTGGTGCGGAAAAGGGGCCCCCACCCTAACTCCGTGCTGAGGAGAAGAGAGGACACCCCCATGGCTGTGACAGTGTGGAATCAGGCTCTTCCCACACCAAATTCCAAATTAGATTAGAAATTTTACTTGCTACAATCTAAAGGCTCTAAGTATTAAACACAAAAATAAGAATCCTCTAAATCTTAGAAAATTAAAATATTAACAAATATTGTAAGGAAAAATTAGTTTTCATTTTTAAAGTTCTAGAAGAAAAGCCATACAAATATATATTAATCAGTTAGCTATTAGATATATTGCATGTGCTGCTCTCAGACTTATGGTGTCTTCCAGTAAGTCAGCAGCTTAGGGACGCATTTCCTCATACTGTATGCTAATTGCGTTCCTGTAAATCGTCATCATCATCATCTTCTTACTCATTTTCATGCACAGTGACTGTGATTACCTGAATAGATCATGAGCCCTGTAGGACCATTTATTTGTAGTCTTACCTCATCACCTTTCCCCGGGCCGCTGCTTCAGTTAGCTTCACTTGAATTGAATTATTAACTAAATCTATAATTTCTCACGAGACACTGCTGAGTAACAGGGATTCTGTCATTCTTCACACACAGAAAAGTAAGACTTGTTGACACAAAACAAAATACAAGTCATCCTTCTAGTAGCAATAGATTTTCGCTTAAATATGAATATATGTTCTTACATAAAGTGAGGTGAGTCCTTTAAAATCATTTTCTTTGATTTCCTTAATTTTATTGTTTTGAAGGTCAACCATCTGAGTATCAAATGGAATGTTGCTTGGGACGGAGGACAAACCTGAGAAATAAACAAACATGTTACACACATACTGTATGCTAAAGAGGAGTTTTCTAATTTGACACCAATGCAGGTTAAAATCCATGATTACCAGTAAGAAACAGATAGCAATAACATTGCTCTTTGAAAAGTCCTGAAGACCTTTTCAAGTCACTTACTTATTTTTGCAAGGTTTCTAGCTGGGTCTAGCTGCCTCTGCTCATCTGCACAAGGAGATGTGAAGTGGAGGCACATGAGGGTGTGCCCCCATGACTGCAAGGGGTGACCACCACTGAGGGGCAGCTCCTGCCCAGGCACTTGGCTGAGAAGTATTCACACTCTGTGCCAGTTCTCAGGCGCTTGTGGTGCAGAATTGTAACCTGTGGGTTTTCATCATTTTAAGAAGCCTCAACATGTGGAAAGTTGTGCTTAGAAAATAAATTATATTATTTTCATGGGCATTATAAAAATGTTACATGTATTTCCTTTAATAATGAACTCCTCTACTCAGTTGTAAATTATTTGATTTACACAAACTTTCTCATCTGTATCTCACTGTTGATGCCTGGGTGTGTGATAGACCTTTCCGGAAACTCTCCCCCCTCAGCACTGGGTCTCTCCCAGCCATTGCTCTGGCCAGAGGCTCCCTGGGTGCCTGTCAGCCTGCGCTTCTCAGCCGGTGCGACAATAGCCTTCTTTCTGTCCTCTCAGATAAGGCACAGCTGCACTGTCTCCTTGTGTACGTACTCAGTAAAAGACTTCAGTGTTTTTTCCCCCTCTTGAATTAAAAAACAAAGAAGAGCAGGAAATTATAAGAGCTGACGCAATGCATTTCTTCCTTTCTTTTCTTGCTTTCCCTGGATGGCTGAACCTGCCCACCCCTGCTTGTTGTCAGACAGGCCATATGGCAGTTATGCTTGATGAACATGGGGCCTTCTTGGTTTTCCCCAGCATTTACCGTCAAAATGTTCAAACATACAGAGAAGTTGCAAGAATTTTACAGTGAAAACCCATACTCTCTCTACCATCAACATTTTACTACACTTGCTGTTCATCCTTCAGTTCATCTTTTTTATGCATCTTACAGGGAGTTACAGCTGTCAGTATGCTTTTGGGGGAGCCATCCTTGCTCCTGAAGAGCAAGGGCTCAGTATCCAAACACTGAGAGTGTCAGCACTGCCCCCTGTAGCCCTCAGTACTTTCCCCTCCATGGTTGACAGTGATGACTCACACTCAGTTTGACCATAGACAGGAAGAGGCAAAGGGGGTAACTTGGTAGGTTAGCGAGGTAGCGGTTTTGTTAGGAGACGATTTGGGTCTAAGGAAATGAAATAGAAAGTCTTGGAGGAAAGCGGTGGTGGCTCTGCCGAAAGCACCAGGTAATGTGGACTGGGATGGCCTCGCTCAGCCCACCCCTGGTGAAACTGGGAGCTCTAAACAGAAACTGATTTTCTGAGGGAGAAAGACCCTCTTCATCGTCGTGGTCACGTGGGAGAGTGAAGTGTGTACCACCTGTGTCGGACTATTACAGGTTATTCTTGGGTAAATTTTGTCTAGCAGGGTTTTTCAAAGCTAAATATATAGGAGGCTGTGCAAGGAAAACACTGTTTGCACCAGCTGGCTGTCAGAAGGTCACTGGGTTTTCTCAGCTTTTTGATGGCAGTCACTGTCCTGGGACGGAGCTGGGTGACGTCTCCTCCCAGGTCTTCACGTGGAAGCAGGTAACATTGTTCTGGAGCGAGTGTGGAGGCCGCCCCAGAGGACTGTCTGTGCTGAAGGTGAGTGCCTCCTTGGTCACTCTTAACCCAGAGCCAGCCCCACTTACATGAGCCTGTCCTGCCTGGGACGCAGTTTATAAATAACAGCAGTTTAGAAATAATGGCAGCACATTCTGTTGTTCCCTAACCCCGACCTTTCTTTGCCCCATCTGCCCTGGCTTCTGTTTCCCTTCCCGCTGCCCTTCCCTCCCCGGTGTGCTTCCAGTCGGCCGTTCTCAGGCCCTGCTTACAGGTAGTCATCTCTTCCTCACCAGAATGCCAGAGATAAACTTAAAACCCATTTTTCCTAGCCTGCATATTCCATCAAGACCTTCCCAGTGATGCTAGCCCATCATAAGCTCCTCTTTTGTGAATGCTTTTTGTTCCCCTCTCTTACGTTGTCCCGCAAATGCGTACTTTATTGAAGTCTCTGCAGTGGATTGTAAAAGTGCCGTGGCAGAGGGAAGTGAGTCTAAAGCACTCAGAGGCACCAGCTGCCCATGTACACCCTGGAAGTGGCCCTCTTGGGCCTCTAGGCCCAGAATGACAGGCGTGTGCCACACCTTAGCTTCCTGCAATGGGGCAGGTCTGAGTCTTCCCTCATCCTGGAAATAGCCCAGCACAGTAACCCCTGATGTGTATTCCCCATCACACCCTCCCCCTGAGCAGGCTCTGAGTGCAGGCCTCTATTTGAAAGCATCTTCATTGGAAGTATTAAAAAAATAAAGTACTCCGAGAATTACACATTTTTAAGACTTTGGAAAGTGATTTGGTTCAACCATTTTTCTAGACCATTCTAAACCCAAATCATTCAAAACAGAATAGAGCACTGACTTTAAAATGTCTAGATTAGAGATTTCACAAACTCTATAACCTGTTCTAGACAGGCCGTTTATTTTTTGTCATTGTAGAATGTTACTAGAAAGCACAGTATCAATCTGCTGACATCCTGAAATGACACCACAGTGACATCCATTCTCTCTGAAGGGAATTAAAAGGAAGCATTTGTTTCAAATTTGAGAAGAGAAGGAAGTGTTCTATATATGAAATTCCCATTGCTTTTCTCTGGTTTTCTGGATTTTTAAAATAAGTGTGGATATACTTTGAGTTTGTTATATTTTCAAAAATCTTAAATGAAAAATTGCTTTATAATTAGTGAGCTAATTTTTGAAATTTCAGTGAGAACTCTCCCTATCCTTTAAATTTTGCCAGAATGACATTTTCTCGAAAACAAGTTGATGTGTGTTCTTACCTAGATCAGAGCAGTGTACAACTCTCGAGTAGCACTGGCATCCAAATGGACACGTTGGGAACAGATCGAACGGGAAGAAGGGGTTAATTGGCTCTCTTGTTGGAAAAAGAGAGTTGTCCGCATCAAGGTCACTGTCCCCTTCGTCTTCCATGTCCTTCAGCATCATGTTCTTCAGTGTCACATATGAAGGGTGAAATAAGGGCTTGGCGGAGCACAAAGCCAAGAGCACTAGGAGCACACACCCCTTCATGTCGCCTGGTGAGGGGTCAGCCTTGGACTAAGGAGACAGTGAGACTAAGTTAAAGTTTAACCAGAATCGGTTCCTGTGTCCATGCATTTCTCAGAGCAGTAAGAACACAACAGAATGGCACTCAGACCCGTTGCAAGGGTGACAGTGAATTTTATAAAGTGTTTGGAAAGCAGTTTGGCAATATGCATTGGAAGTTTTAAAAATATTTTTCTTGTCTACTAATTCTACTTTTTGTAATCTAGTCTTGGGAAATAATTCTTTTTTTTTTTAAGTAAGTATTTATTTATTTTGAGGGAGAGAGAAAAAAAGGGAACAAGCAAGGGAGGGACAGAGAGAGAGAGGGGGAGAGAGAGAGAATCCCAAGCAGGCTCAGCACTGTCAGCACAGAGCCCAACGCAGGGCTCCACTTACAAACCATGAGATCGTGACCTGAGCTGAAACCAAGACCCCATTACTTAACCAACTGAGTCCTCCAGGCACCCCTCAGGAAATAATGTGCATAAAGATGTCCATCACAAAATTACATATAATAGTAAAAACGTTAAGGACCATATGAATGGTTAGAGGGAAATAATCAAAATAGGGTATATGTTTTCCCTGAAATACTTTGGAGCCCACAAAATATTTGCAAAGAAGTTTAAAAATATGGAAAATTGTAATTTTGAAATTACAAAAAAAAGCAAATATAAAAAATCAATGCATAAAGTATACTTACAAACACTCAAACAAAAACCTAGCACAAATATAGCTAACTGATGATAATCCTGGGTGGTGGAACTATGACTGATGTGTCTTTTTTTTTTTTAATTTTATAATTGCCAATAAGTACTACTATTATACTTAGGAAACTAATAAATGCTTTTAAAAACAAAAACATCATGCCCGACTCCCTATTCCCCAAATCCTTCCATTGCCTTAATATCTGTGTCCCTTTCAAAGCAAAGCCCGCGTGCCCCCTTGGCATCACATCTGGAAGTCTTCTGGAACTGATCCCCACCCGCCGCCAGCCTCACTCTTAGACTTGGTCACTGTTTCCACAGTGTCACTTGGATTTCTTCCTTCTAGTCTGTTCCATTGTCCAATACCTGATCCAGAGCATCTGAGGGCCGGACTTTCTTACTCTTTCTCGTCTTTCCACGGAGTTCTGTTTGTTTTCAGTTGTAATTTTTAAAGCCCACACAAAACTGGAATGAATAAGAACCTTCTGAGAATAGATTTGTTGTCCTCTTACGGCAGATTTTCGCACAGGCATGTTTACATACCATATATGTACATACATGTTACATATCATGGTTTCTTAACTGTGTGATCCTTGTGAGGCATCCATTCTTTGTAATTTTCAAAAATGGAAAGCATTATGAAATTATCTAAAACAGACTAATGGCAGTCTTCCCTTGGGGTGTGCAGTTGGCTGCATACAGTTGGTGAGGCTGTGTTGGCCATCCCAGGATATCCCTCAGCCCGGTCCCCAGGAGTGCAGCCAGCCTGTGATAGCTGCACAGGACTCCCAGAGTCTGTCACAGGTGGTCCAGCCTCAGGAGGACCCAGTCCCCCAAATCCTTGAGTCACACCAGCTGCTTCCAGTTTCTCAGAACCCAGAAATCAGCTTTAACCTCTCTGTGTGGCCTTGCTCTTTTGGACTTAGGCATCAGAAATGAATTAATTATCTTAATGAAAATATTCATTTATATGTGGTATGTCTTTTAATCACCAAAGGAAGGTGAAAAAAAAAATCCATCATCAGTTATTAACCTGATAATGAACATTATTTAAATCTTAGAAATTTAAATGGCAACATGAACATCTTGTCCACTGGGTAGCTGGACATCACTAACCAGATACATGAGATTTCTCTGTGATAACCCACCCTGGATTACGTTAAGGATAGGATATACACACTTTTAATTTTAATAATTCACTTCAGAGCCAGCCCTGGCCTCCCACCTCCTCCCTGCCTTACAAAGTGGTCAATTCAGTTTACTCTAGACACGTCCTTCACCTTAACTAAGAGGGGTGGGAGGCACAGAGAGCGTCTGTGGCCTCCGAAAGAATTAGGCCCAAGTTACAGCTCACATGTCCCAGCCTGTTGTCTGCATTTTCTGCTGCAGCCCATGAGGGAACACGCTCTTTCATCCTGCATTCTGGTGGCCTTACAGGCACACTGTCATCTCCTCTTCTCCAGCCAGTCTACACATTGCTGCTGACATACATCTGCACAGGAAGGGGTACACACACAGCCTGGACTGAGGGGGCATGGGAGGGGGTGGTCGTGTGGTCAGATTCATATGGGCAGGGACCCTGTGCTGGCAGCATGAGGCCCAGCAGCGTCTGTCAGCTGGCTCAGGGACAGGCAGGTTCCCATTCTGTGTCCAGTCACCCAGGAATCCTGGCGTGGGTGCCTGATAAGGTCAACTGGGCTTCATTTCCACTATCACTTTGTCTCTGGCACATTATTTCTGCTTTCCAGCTGCCTGCCCAACTTTGATTCCCTATCCTTCTGTGGGGCTCCTGGCTCCTGAATACTTGGTTCCCAGCTTTGTGTTGACCTTCTGAAGCTCCCTTTCCCTAGCTCATTCAGCCCTGGGTGGGTCCTTAGCCAAACCAAAGCTTGTCCCTGGTACCAATTTACTCTTTAACATTGCTCTGCGTTGTAGCTTTGCCTTCTGTGTCCATAGCTGCCCCTCTTGAGTTAAATGCCATTTGCAATCCTATCTTCTGCCTTCGTTTGAGGTTGCTGCAGTTTTTCAGTGGGCATTTTATCAGGGACCTGTTGTGTACCAGGCACAGTATTAGGATGCAGAATCTGTGAAGTAGAGGCTCTTCTGTCCCTCGTTTCCCTCCTTAAAAAATAAAACCATGGCCCCCAATCTGCTGCTCTCAACCAAGCATGGGCGTGTTATAAAAGCCAATGCCAGAATATCAGGGGCATTCATAGAAACACTGAACCATAAATGCCTGTCAGTAAACAGAACTGAACCGCAAATAGGCAGCGCCAACTGTGTGCACCATGGCTGGCACTCTGGAGAGATCTCCAGGTGTGTGGTCCCCAGATTCGTAAAGGAAAATTCTTCACCAGAAGTCTGTTTACTCCTCATATCCTTAGTTTACTGTTTGAGACCAATAAATATAAAACCATCTGTAAAATATGCACATGTGGAAAAAAGATTAAAATAGAATACGCAAAACTAGTAAGAGAAAGAGTGGGCTATTGAGTGAAGGATTGTTTTACTCTCTCTGGGGGTGTAATTTTTAAGTTATTTAAATATCAGGCTCTGGTCCTCCATATACTTTTGCCTTTTCCCACCACTTCTGTAGCAAAAGTCAAACAGCAGTGTCCACATGGGAAATCTTTTGAGGCCATGGTTTCCTGAGGCCAACTCCCCTTCACTCCTGCTGCTTCCTGCTGCAGTCCTGCTGCCCCCTGACCTAGGTGAGCCCAGGAGCCAGGTGGAGGCAGGGACCAGGTGTGACTGGTGTTAAGGGACAGCACTGTGAGGAGCAGAGCTGGGAGGACTCAGAGGGCCACGCACAAGCGAAGGGGAAGAGGACACCAGGCATCAGGGCTGCAGACCAGCCCACCTGGGGGTCAGGAGGCACATCAGCCAGTATTCCCCCTTCCTCTCTCCTTGTCTCGGAGGAGGTGGGCCTTCTGGCTGCTGGCTGATGGAGCAGCACCCCCTTGTACCTGCCTCCTTGGGGTCCTTCTCCTGCAAGTGAGGGAAGAGACTTGTGGAGGCAAGGAATGTCATCTGGGTGGACCACCTCCCTGTGTTGGAGCTTCCCCAGAACATTCTGGGTCGGTTAGCGTGTCCAGAACATTCTGGGTCGGTCAGCGTGTCCACTCTCTGCTTGCATGACTCCAGGGAGACGACTCAGGAAACGTACTCCTCGAGAGGCATCGGCTCCACTGCTGTCCATCTGTGCTTCATAGGAAATTCTCTGTATTGAGACCAAAAGTGCCTTCTGGCATATTCTTCTCTCTCTGCTACTTCTGACTTCTGTTAGCCATGTAAAACTAATGTGATCTTTTTGCATTCTTTTATCCTGTTTCCTTCTTTAGAAAGAGAAGTCAGGCAAGCCTTGGTTCTGTGATTCCTTTATCTGAGGTGATAAAGCCACAGTAAAGTACAAGTGATTATAGACCCCAAACCTTGCCCCATTCTAGCCGACCAGTTTCTTACCCACAGACTCTGTATAGCAAGCAGTGTTTTTCCCTATTATTCAGAAAGAATATAGAGAATACTATTTCTTATTTAAAATAATGTGACTTTGCCTTATTTTAAAAATCTGGAGTTTATTCATATTTAGGCTTAAACTCTTATTTGATTAGTGTGGGCAATGATTAGATTGTGCTATTTTTAAAACTTTTTAAGACGTTTGTGTCTTGTTCTTAGGAAGACTCAGTATTTCCCCAGTTTAGACCAGTTTTGCCAGAGTTTCTTACTCATGGAAAGCTTTGGACTTTGGTTTCAAGTTTCTTCTAATCAGAATAATATCTGGAATACTACTTCAGTGCTACTGCTGTTATTAATAAACCACGGCACGTTGGAGCCAGGAGAGGCCTGGGAGGCTTTCTTTGCTCCCACTGCTCGGCCCCTCCACACAGGCCTGAATCCCACAGTGACTTCCAGACAGTAACCAGACTCTCCTTGGAGAGGACGGGGCAGGCGGTTTGGCCAAGTTCTCAGGACTGGAAATGGAGCTAAGAAGTGTCTTTCTGAATTTGCATAAACTCCTATTTTCCACTTAAATGTTCCACAAACTTAGAACGGAAAATTTGTCTAAGTGAAATGGTATTTCCTCTGACACTATTATTAGGAAAATAAGCCACTATGCTTTTAAATCCCATGCTTAAAGGTCTGCTTGGCAGCCGTCCCCCTTGGCTGACATGTCCCTATCCGCTCACAAATGCTGGTAGTAGTTTTCAGTGTGTAAATGTGACAGGACGTGCTCCGTGTGTCCACAGAAGGCATCCAAGCTAAATCCAGGTACAGTCAGAGCTCAGCCCTGAAAGTGAACGTCCAAACATGCATTTGGAAACTTACCCACAATACCTTTTGGGAAGGAAACTGACGCTTTTAAAGACCACACTGCCTTTAAAGAAATAGGCTTTACTGTAGAAGTATAAATCACATCTGATAAAGAAGTTGCTGGCCTCTTTTCCTTTCATACCAGTTTTTGTCCTTCACCAGTTTTTCAGGGCATCTTAAGAAACAAAGAACTCCTGCCTCTTTATTTTCTACTGCCTCTTACGGTGCCTAAAGACTTGTGCTTGTAAAGTTAATCTATTTTGTCTCGAACCTCAGGTCAGGTACCCAGATTTTCTTTTTTAGTGTAGTAGCTAGTGGTAACGGAAGACTCCTTTCCACCACACTGTATTGCGAAATACCGAAAACAAAAACATCAACATGCTTTCACATGTGTGTGGGCTTATGATTTCTTTGTATTTCCTTTTTTTTCTTTTTAAACAACTCAGTGATTCTTAGTGGGATTGAAAAGAACAGCACTTTGTTTTTAGAGAGATCTAGACCCCTCGGGTTTCTTTGTGACTTAATCCTACACCATGTGTCCACTGCTGTCGCTGCCACACCTCTGAGCACATGAACAAGGAGGAAGCTGTGCTGCTGAGATTAGGAGGAAGCAGAGTATCAAGTACTCTGTTTAATCTTTTTAAATCTAAGATTCAGTTAAAAATTTACTTTGGGAGGGGACAAAGGAAATCTTTATTTTAAATTCTGATTGGAGTTTTGTGAAAAGAAAACTGATCTCTCATATTGGATATAGACCTAGTTGAAGTATTGCTGATAAATATTCTTTCTTGGAATTATTATGGATTTCCATGTTAACTGTCCAGTGCCATCTCATTACATAAGAATAAGGAAGACATTCATCAAGGAAAAATATGAATAATTCAAATGTGTGACATTTGAATAATTCATACATTTTGAAAACACTTAGAAAATAACAGTTTTAATATTTACTGTTTCATTTAATGTATTTGGGATATCCCCAGACTTCATATCATTAATTATTTTAAGGTAATGTTATTTTCCTAAGTTCTTTAAATGATATTTAAAATCAGCTATGTTAAACATATGGTAAAGCATAATAACAGGTTTTCATTTAACTGTAAAAGTCACAATTACATGAGAATAAATCCATTCTATATAAAACTTAAAGGCTAGAGTAATTTTAGGGTATGTATTTAAGTGCTGATTTTTAAGGAATTATGCAGATACACTTTATCATTTAATGTACAAGCATTTATGCTAATAACACTAACGCACCCTTTATATCAACTACAAAATAATAGTACCCTGTCCATGAAAGAAAGACTTGGAAACATACCTCGTAAACAGAGAGTCAGCCTCTTGAGAGAAGTTCCCACCGTGTACTGCTTCTCCCGAATGCCCCTGCTCTCAGGTGCTGTTTGAGGAGAAGAGATGAGAAGGTGTTACGTTCAAAAGAAAGACGCCCTCGCTGCAGCCTGATGTGGCGGCACCCTGGGTGACACTGGAGTAAGCTGCCTCCACACATTAGCCCATGTTAGGACTGAGGGGCGAGATTAAAACTTGTTACTGCTCATGTGTTTTCCATCACTGTTTGTACCGGAGCCAAGACTTCTAGCTAAACCCTAGACGTCTACTGGAAGATTCTGAAGAAGAAAAAAAAGAGAGTTGAATAATGCATGGCTGCTGGCCATTCAAAGTGCAGTCAAAGTCATTCAAGAAATACCTGCTCTGAAAATATACTTTTTGAAATTCTTAAATGAACGAATACTGACCCAAATTTAAAAATTTGGGTCACCCTATATAGACTAGCACGATCACCCTATATAGACTCACCCTATATAGACTAGCACGATCGTTCCCGGCTTGGGTGAAAAAGTACCCACGTGACTGAAGGGTCAGCCCCAAGTCCAGGTATACCTGAGGAAGGAGCCGGGCTGCTGTGCTCTGCTGGTGGCCGAAGCCCTCGCATCAGGGTTACCGGTCAGGGTTTCCCTCGGAAGCTTCCGGCCCTGCCCCAGGGACACGGGGCGACGCGGCCCAGGCCCCGGCGCGCTGCGGCGCAGACCGACCCACGGACCCACCAGCCGTCACCACGCGGCTTCCGGGACACGTGGCAGCAGGAGGGCAGCCTCCCCTGAGAAGAACGGCATCGTTGGCACACCGTTACCTCTCCCCCCCCTGCGACCGCGTCCGGCTCCCACGGCGGCTAGGGCCTCTTCCTTCCGGGGAGGACGCGTCTCTGTCTGCGGGAAAGAGCCACCGGGCCCGGCGCTGGCCGGCTGCGGGGAGCGTCCCGACACGTGGACGCGCACAGTGCCCCCCGCGGGCACGCAGGGCCGGCTCTCCCACGCCGGCCCCCGGGGAGGTGGCTCCTGGGACCGTGAGGCAGCCGGGCCGTGCCGGCGCGCGGGGTCTGTGAGCAGCGGGCCCCACGTGCGGGCGTCTGCCGCGTGTGGCTCAAGCGCGCGGCCGCACAGGGACGGGGGGGGGGGGGGGGGGGGGGGGGGAAGCCGACGACGGCGTTTGTTCTCCCGAGTCCGGAGCAGCGGCTCCCCGCGGGAAGCCCCTGGGCACGGCGGTGGGTCCCGCGCGCTGTCTTGTGTCGTTCTGCAGCTGCAACGGGTGTGGGACTGGACACTCGCGTCGGTCCCGTCGCACACGTGGAGCCCCGAGGCCTCCTCAGAGGACGCCGCTCACTCTCGGGCCCGGCTTTCCTCCCCTCGCGCGGGGTTTTCGAGGTCCAGCCGGCTCGCCGTAGTTCCGGATCGTGCGGCGGTCGACGTGTGAACGTGCCACCCGCCGCAGGTCCCGGGACGTTCAAGGGCGGCGCACCGAAGAACGTGGAGTGGCCGAAATCTGTCGTGCGAAGCCCGTGTGTACATGTTTTGCGTGGAACTGCTGTACTCGCACTCACGAGGTTTCCTCCGCCCGTGTCCACACGTGGGCCCCGGCCCTGCCTCCTCTCGAGAGAGCGGAGCGCTCCCTGCAGCGCCGCTCGTCTAACGGTGCAGCAGCGCCTCTCCCTCTTGTTCCCACCTTCCCACCGCGGGCCGGGCCCTTTCTTCCTCCAGCACCTCACTTTCATCTTCCGTCCAAGGGCCCGGGAGTGGTGCCGGGGACCAATGTCCCTGGTCCTGCAGACGCTGCCCCCACCTGGAAGGAGGCCCGCAGACACCGTGTGGGAAGGAGCTGCGGAGCCTCTCCGCGGCCTTGCCGGCCGTCGCTCCAGATACAGCAGTGGGCCTCCTCTGGCCCACGGCGTCGTGAGGAGGGAGCCCGCCGCTTGGGGTCCTGTAGGGTCCTATGCAGGGGACCTCCTGTTTTTCGGCACTTTTGTTGGTTATCTTTAAAAAAAAATTTAACGTTTATTTATTTTTGAGACAGAAAGGCAATGTGAGCGGGAGAGGGGCAGAGAGAGGGAGACACAGACTCTGAAGCAGGCTTCAGACTGAGCTGTCAACACAGAGCCTGATGCAGGGGTCGAACTTGCAAATGGAGAGATCGTGACCTGAGCCGAAGTTGGAGCTTAACTGACTGAGCCACCCAGGCGCCTCTCGGTTCTGGCATTTTATGAACAGAAAGACTGATTTACACACAAAAAAACTTCATAGATTTCTTGCATAGCCCAATATATTCCAACCATGGTGAAAATAAAAATGGATTGCTTAAGCCACACTTGGCGTCTGATTTAGAAGACCCCTTCCCCTAGCCTCCTCCTAGTGTGGAAGTGGAGAGCAGGGGTCACTGTCCAAACACAGAAGAACCAGAAGGGCCTTGGGAATCACCTCCTGCAAATTAGGAATGAAGTGCGTGGGAAGAGAGTGTCTGTGGCCTCATAAGACGCCTTCCCAAGCTCAGCAATCACTAGGCGGTCGGGCTGTGCAATGTCTGTCCCAGGGCATTTGGCGCTCCATGCCTGCTGAGTGCCATCGAGAGGATCGTGGAGCCCCTCGCGTGGCCCATCGCTCCTTCCACCGGATGGTGTACGTGCTGTGAAGAAGCGCAGGAGGGAGTTGTGGAGAAGCCCCAAGGCATGTGAGGGGCTTGCCTGGCAAGGACGGTTGTGGGAAAGTTCTGGGCTGTCAGACTCGGTAGTGTAAACAGTGCATGCTCTTCCTGCATAACCTGGAGGTCATGTAGGGGAGGCACTCAGGGCAGACTGGGCTCTGTGGTTTGTGACTAACTACTTACACTGCAGGTCATGACCCGTGGACAGTATTCATCCTGCAGATGTGTTTTGTTTGGAGCATATGGTATTTTTAAAAAACAGGAAATTTTATGTCGAAGTCCAGATTTATAGCATATCCCAAGAAGTCAGCCTGACAAAGCTGGCCCTGGCGTCCTGTGCGGTTGCAGCGAATGGCTGAGCTGGTGGCAGCAGCCTCCTTCCCATGGGCTCCCGGGCCCTGGTTCCAGGCTGCCCTCCCTGCTCTGCCCGCAGTGCTGGTGAGCTTCTGCCCTCAGCCCAGTGGAGGGTTCGCTCCAAAAATGAGTTAATGACATAAATTGTCATTTAAAATGAATTGACAAGAATTTATGAAGACTGAAAGACTTAGGACAGTAAGTTTATAGTATTGTGTGGGTGTCATGTATTTTTAAATAATGCCTCAAAAGTTAGTTTGCTTTGAGGATGGGTACAAGTAATAGTTTTGTTTTAAATAAACTTTCTAGCTCTTTCCACTGAGAACACCTGAAGGCTCACAATCTGACTTCCAGATCTGTGTTTCTAAGAACCATTTCCCACTAGAAGGACCAACGCTCCTGGGGGAACTGACGAGTAACAGGTTGGGGCCAGAGGAGGCGCGAGATGTGCCAGAAACCTCTCATACCAGTCAGCACCAGAGTGCGCAGAAGTCACCATGGATGTGGACGGAATGCGGCAGCCAGTGTGAGGTTACAATGTGAGCACCTTACAAAGAACAAGGGTGGCAGTGGAGTATAGCGTGTCAAATGCAAAATCCTTTTTGTGGTAACAGAGGAAAGAGAATCAAAAGGGACAGGGCTTTTCCTGTAGAAGGATGCCAGCTGAGCCGTCCAGAAGGGACCAGAGCTGGAGAGTTACCATCTACGGATACTTCCGGTGTGCTGATTGAGGCAAAGGTAGTCAGTGGAAGCTCAGACCACTAAGTAGAGGGTCACTGAATGGCAAAATATTCAGAGACCCAAAAGCTTACCTTATAGATGATTGCTAGTGACCAGAGGAAGAATGTACCACCTGAACCAAACGCCTCAGCATCACCAGTAATAGGCTAGCCACCATTTTGTGCTTCCTGATACGTTGCAAAAGGAAGTATGTGACATCACCTACATGGGATTCTTGCCAGGCATGTTTTACCAAATCTAATCAGACAA
Source organism: Panthera onca (assembly GCF_046562875.1). Lineage (NCBI taxonomy): Eukaryota > Metazoa > Chordata > Mammalia > Carnivora > Felidae > Panthera > Panthera onca. Next base: position 1,506,660 of record NC_138351.1, read on the forward strand.
ATGCAAATTAGGGGACGTTTTGCAAGATAGCTGTCTGGGGCCCTTCCGAACAATGAAGGTTGAGACTCTCCTAAGGTCTCACGGGAGACATAGACTGTCATTTAAAATTAATTGATATGAATTCATGAAAACTGAAAGACTTATGGCAGTAAGTTTATAATATCGTGTGGGTGTCACATATTTTTAAATGCCTCAGAAGTCAGTTTGCTTTGAGGAATGGTTACAAGTAACAGTTTTAAATAAACCTTCTGAGACTGAAGGAGTGCGCGTGTAAACTCTAATTCACACACGCTGCCTCTTAGGGCATTGTCGGGACATGCCAAGATGCGTGAACATGGGAAAACCCGAATATGGGCTGTATGGGAGACAGTACTGAGTCAGTTCCATTTCCTGGGTTTGGTGATGTGAGCACATGTGATTGTCGTGCCACAGGCTCATCAGGCCTGTCCATGTGCTCAGGAGTCCCCTCCTCAAGTCCCGGTGACAGTGCTGTGACACTTGCAGCCTGCACACGGATGGTCCAGCTGGACAAATGTGGACACAGGAGGGGGGAAGAGATGAAATGAACAGACAAAATGACAATTGGTGAATGTAGGTGAAGCATGTGGAGATCTTCACTGTATACTTTCAACTTTTCTGTGGCTTTTAAAAATATTGCTAAATAATTGGGGGGGGGGGGAGGGGAACATGTTTTGTCTTAATTTTAACTGATTTGTCCTTACCTCTACTGAAATTTTTACATGTAAAGCTTTAAGTTAATTAAGCTGTTACCCTAGGGTTTCTTAACCAGGGGTTATGAATCCCTGGAGGAGTGGGGAAGGCTGTATGAATCTCTTGATACATGTAAAGTGTTAGTAGATGAGTGTTTTTCTACACAGAGGCCCATCGTATCCTCTTAGGGGTCCATCCTTCAAATAATTAAGAACTATTTCCCTAGAGTTAGTATTTCAGATATTATAAACTTGGTAATTGTGAACATAATTCTCAACTTATGGAAAACAAATCAACCTTTAGCACATTCCAACTTCTGAAAAGATTTGCTTCTATCAGTTGATAGTTTAATGTAAGTTTATTTGACCACAGAGACTCTGTTACTTAGAAACACACCATGACATTTCAATAGCATGATGCATTCCTTTTGTGTTCCAAACTAATACGTGTTCAGTGCAATCACATGTTATTTTTAATACAGTCTGCTTTCCCTTGTGTGGATTCACATTCTTCACATTTTGTGTAAAGGAAAAAATATGCTCAACTCAAAGTTTTGATTGTATCCATTTTCATGTAGAGAGAGAAAATGCGACTTCAAAGAAGAAATACTCATGCCTTTATTTTTCAGTTGTGTAATCACTAAGGCCTATTTAAGAGTTAGAAACATTCACTTCTTTGCAAAAAACAGTGTGTGACAGAACCAGATTCCACCGTGGTTTACAGCCCCCACTCTTGCTGTTCGACATGTCAAGGCAGAGACATGTGAGTAACATGTAAGAATGTGCTGAAGCATTCAGGCATGTGAGCTCACGTGTGTGCTCACACACGCCTGCCCTGTTGACTATAGACCCCAGTTCCTCTGAAGATCCTCTACAGAGGGTCTGTTGGACCAGGTTCATTCGGGGCTGTTATTCACAGGGACAGTCATGAAATTCACTCCCCAGAAGAACCATCTGCCCAGGGCCTCTGCACCCAGCTGAGGGACGGGAAGGCCAAGGCTTGCAGGCAGACTCTTACTCTGTCCTTACAGACCCACTCCTGGGTCATCTCTGAGGTCAGAATCTTAACTGCTGGACAGGTTTATTGATCACATACTCTTACAGTTTGGCTGGCTATTTTAAATAGGTTTTTCCTCATTTCAGGTGTTATAAGTAATCACAGTGAGTTACATTTATAAGTCAGACTTAACTCTTCTTTCTTATAGTCAAGATTTTTTTCAAGTCATTCTCTAAATCACTCCGTCTGTGATGAGAAGTAGTTTGGACTCTGTGCAGAGTCCAACACTCGCTGTGTGTTTATGGAGACTCCAGCTGAGCACACCCTATGCTGGTGTCTGTATGATGCTGTTCTGTACGATGGGTGTGAGCAGAGGCTCCCAGCGTCCCTCTGGAGCCTAGCCCTCAACAGAGCATTTGCTGACCCCTTGCCCAGAGTAAGATGCCCACTCCTTTTCCCACTATATTTCACAATCTAAGGAATCGGTTACCTTGAATAATTAATGTCTGCTATATTAAGAGGCCAGGCAGCCTTGAGCAAGTCACTGAACCTCTGTGCCTGCTGGTCTCATGACACCTACCAGTGAAGGAACGGATGCTCAGCTTCTCTGATGTCTAACCTGCGCCTAGCGTGGCAATGGATGGCACCTCATTTAACCTTCCCAGCAGCTTTGGGAAGTAGATGTTGTTCCCCGCAATTTCATGGGTGAGGAGACTGGAAATCAGAGTCTGAGTAACAGGATCAAGTCCACAGCTCATAAGGACTCCAGGTCAGAACCACAGTACTTGTTCTGGATTTTCAACTACAAGGAACAGACCTCATGGTAGAGTAGACTTCTGGGTTTGCACGCCCTGGAGTCATCTTGTATAGTTTAGAGCTGGCCAGAAACTTCTGTTTTCATGGGTACTTTTAATATTTTTGAATTTTAAGTTGACTGAGGATCTGAATTACTTTCAACTGTGGACAGAAGAATAGTTCAGTCATCTTCAGTCTGTAAGTACATCTCCTATGAGGAAACTTTCTGTTTTCTAAATAAAGGAGGAGGCGGAATAGATGTCATAAAGGGTTTTAACCGCCCTTTGAGGTTTCACTGAAACAGCAGAATTTGAGTAGCTCCTCGTTGTATGTCGGCGTCCATGAACCTAGTAATTCATGGTATGTTTAAATGATGGCTTTAGAAAACATAGTCAATGTTGTTATTATGCAGAACAATCAGTTGGTTACTAAGTATTACCAGTTGTCAAAGCATGACTTGGTTGTTTATAAAATACTCTGTTTTCTCATGTCTGTGTCAGAAAATGTTAATGATATAAATTATTCCTTATTAATTTTAGGACCCTATATAAATTTTTTTTCATTTCAGTTTCTCATTTTTCCTTTAAAAGTCCTTAAATTTGGGCGCACCTGGGTGGCTCAGTTGATTAAGTTTCTGGCTCTTGACCTCAGCTCAAGTCTTGCTCTCTGGGTCATGAGTTCAAGCCCTTTGTTGTGCTCCACGTTCAGCGTGAAGCCTATTTAAAAAAAAAAAAAAAAAAAGAAGTCCTTAAGTTTTGCAGATTCCTTTCTGTTTTGTTTAGGAGTAGTATCAGTAGCAACTTTGGAGAGCTCATGAGCTGATCGGTGTAGACCTGGGGTCTGCAGTCAGTTGAGCACCAACTTTCTGCACAGGATGCAAGGATCTAAGAAATGACCTGTCTCTCTGTTCTTCTGGTTTTACAGTCTTATTAGAGAAACACGATATGCCCTCTGTCCATCAGCGGTGCAGCACCTCATATGCAATAAATAATCAGTGCACACCTAAGTCACAGTACCACATCTGTCACCAGGGTGGTGCCATGTATCCTGAGGGCCAGGTGAGGGGGGCACTTTGCACAGAGCCAGGCTCCTGGGTGCATCTTGTCTTGTGCCCCAGAAGCTCTGTGTGGCCAGACCACACGGCTCAGCTTGGATGGAGACTGGCCATGGACTTGGCTCCTTTGCTCCCTCGACATTGGGAGCTGCACTCACTAGGGTTCAGCTCCCCTGCCCTCTTCCTCTCATGCCCCTCAAAATTGTCCTTGCCTATGGACTCTTTGCCTTCCCACTCCCCCCATCCTCCTGCCCGAAATCTTTCATGACCCCCAAATTCAGCATATTCTTGCCCAAACTGTCCCTTCTTTGTCAGCCTGTCAGCAGCATTCCTGAGGCATAAGCAGTTCTCTTTGGCTCCCTTCTCATTGTGTCCTGGACGAGGCTTTGTCACAGTTTTCCTCCTGTCACCTGTACTGGCTGCAACAGCCCCTGCGGTGCTGGCTCACATCCCTTTCCGACACCTCACTGCTCCTCATGTAAGTCTGGCCTCCCGCTGAGCTTTTCCGACCTGTACTCATCCCCTCTGCTTGGCTGACTCACATCCTGTATCAGGGCCCCTCAAGTCTAATGCTCTTTCCTCCTCTGAATTTGGTACCATTTACCACCCATATTCTACCACAGGCTTTCTTTGTTACCCCTGATCTAAATTGAAATTTGTCAGTTCAGGGGCACCTGAGTGGCTCATTTGGTCGAGCATCCAACTCTTAATTTCAGCTCAAGTCACAATCCCAGGGTCATGGGATTGAGCCCCACATCGAGCTCCAGGCTGACAGCATAGAGCCTGCTTGGGATTCTGTCTCTCATTCTCTCTGTCTCTCTGTCTGTCTGTCTTTCTCTGCCCCCCCACCCCCAAAAATAAACATTTTTTTAAAAAGTAAAATAAATTTGCCAATTCAGGCAAATCATATTTGCCTACAGCAGCACACAATACTACACTGAATGCAGTATATGCCACCAGTAAATCTTTGGGGTTTTATCCTTTAGCTATATACCCAGTCATCTGTGGCTTAAATCTTCACATACTTACCAAATCTAAAGTTATCTTAAACAAGCATTATGATTTATTAACACTTCTCAATGAATTTAAAGGTTTATGCTACATACTACTGAACAGTTATTGGAATAATCACATTTTTATGTGCGAGCGGCCTAATCACCCTGACCTCACTTCTCTTGGAGGTGTCCAGGTGGACCAGAGGGCACTGTGCAAAGGCAGATTTCAGCTAGCACTGTGGGTAGTTTTTTTTCATGTTTTTTTAAATTGAAGTATAATTAGCATGCAGTATTATATTGGTTTCAAATGTGCAATGTCATGGTTCAACATTCAATACATTATTCATTGCTCATCACGATCAATGTATTCTTAATCCCCTTTGCCTATTTCACCCATCCTCCCCGCACCTCCCCTCTGGCAACCACCACTTTGTTCTCTGTATTTAAGAGTCTGTTTTTTTGTCTCTTTTTTTCTTTCTTTGTCTGTTTCTTAAATTCCACATATGGAATTGTACGATATTTTTCTGACCTGTTTCACCTAGCATTACACCCTGTAGGTCTGTCCGTGTTGTTGCAAATGGCAGGATTTCATTCTTTCTTTGGCTGAGTAATACTCCATTGAATATATATATACACCACATCTTCTTCATCCATTCATCAGTTGATGGACACCTGGGCTGCTTCCATCTTGTGGCTATTGTAAATAATGCTGCAGTAAAGATAGGGATGCATATATCTTTTCAAATTAGTGTTCTCATTTTCTTTGGGTAAATACCTAGTAGTGGAATTACTGGATCATATGGTATTTCTCAGGTTTTTTTGGTTTTTGTTTTTGTTTTGTTTTGGGTACCTCTGTATTACATTGTTTTCCACCAGTGGCTGCACCAATGTGCATTCCCACCAATAGTGCTTGGGGGCTCCTTTTTCTCCACATTCTCACCCAACACTTGTTATTTCTTGTCTTTCTTGATTCTAACCATTCTGACAGGTATGAGGTGATATCTTTTTGTGGTTTTGATTTGTATTTCCCTGATAATTAGTGATGTTGAGCACCTTTTCATGTATCTGTTGGCCATCTGTATGTCTTCTTTGAAAAGATAATCTATTCAGATCCTCTGCCCATTATAATCAGATTATTTATTTTTTTGGTATTGCATTGTGTCTTTTATATATTTTGGATATCAATCCCTTATCATATATATCATTTGCAAATGTTTTCTGCCATTCAGTGGTTTGCCCTTTTGCTTTGTTGATGGTTTCCTACACTGTGCAAAAGCTTTCATTTTGACATAGTCCCAATAGTTTGATTTTGCCTTTGTTTCCCTTGCTAAAGGAGACATATCTAGAAAAATGTTTCTACAATTGATGTCAAAGAAATTACTGCCTATGTTTTCTTCTAGGAGTTTTATGGTTTCAGGTCTCACATTTAGGTTTTTAATCTATTTTGTGTTTATTTTGTGTATTAGATATAAGAAAGTAGTCCAGTTTCATTCTTTTTTATGTGGCTGTTCAGTTTTCTCAACACCATTTGTTGAAGAGATTCTCATTTCCCTGTTGTTGTATATTGTCTCTTTTGTTGTTTATTAATTGATCATATAAGGTTGGATTTATTTCTGGGCTCTATATTCTGTTCTTTTGATCAATATGTCTCTTTTTGTGCCAGTACCTTACTGTTTGGAGTACTATAGCTTTGTTGTAGATCTTCAAATCTGGAATTGTAATACCACCAGCTTTGTTCTTTCTCAAGATTACTTTGACTGTTCAGGATCTTTTGTGGTTCCATACAAATTTTAGGATTATTCTAGTTCTATGAAAAAATGGTATTGATGTTTTGATAGAGATTACATTGAATCTGTAGACTGCTTTGACAGTATTAGTTCTTCCAAGCCATTGACATGGAATATCCTTCCATTTGTTTGTGTTGACTTCAGTTTCTCTCATTAGTGTTTTATAGTTTTTGGAGTACGGGTTTTTTTACCTTCTTGGTTAAACTTATTCCTAGATATTTTATTTTTGGCACAATTGTAAATGGGATTGTTTTCTTAATTTCTCTTTCTACTGCTTCATTATTAATGTTTAAGAATGCAACCAGTTTCTGTATATTAATTTTGTATGCTGTGACTTTACTGAAGTTCTTTATCAGTTATAGTAGTTTTGTGGTGGAGTCTTTAGGGTTTTCTATATATAGTTACGTGACATCTAAAAATAGTGAAATTTTTACTTCTTCCTTACTAATTTAGATGCCTTTTATTCCTTTTTCTTGTCTGATTGCTGTGGCAAGGACTTCCAATACTATGTTGAATAAAAGTAGTGACAGTGAACATCCTTGTCTTATTCCCAACCTTAGAGGGAAGGCTTTCAATTTTTCCCTATTGAGTGTGATATTGGCTGTGGGTTTTTCATATAAGGCCTTTATTATATTGAGGTATGTTCTTTCTAAACCTGATTTGTTGAGGGGTTTTATCATGAATAAATGTTGTACTTTGTCAAATGCTTTTTCTGCATCTGTTGAGAGGATCATAGGGTTCTTATCCTTTCTCTTCTTTACGTGACATATCATATTGATTGCTTTGAAATGTTGAACCACCCTTGCATCCCTGGATTAAATCCCACTTGATTATGATGAATTATTTTTTTTAGTGTATTGTTGGATTTACTTTGCTAATATTTTGAGGATTTTTTTTAATCTCTCAGTATATAATTTCCTAATAACAGTAGGGAATTTTAACACCCCACTTACATCAATGGACAGATCATCCAGACCAAAAATCAGCAAAGAAACAGTTGCTTTGAATGACACATTGGACCAGATGGATCTAACAGATATATTCAGAACAGTCCATCCAAAACCAGTAGAATACACATTGTTTTCAAGTGCACATGGAACATTCTCCAGAATAGACGAATCACAAGAAAAAATCTGGAAAGAGCACAAATACGTGGAAGCTAAATAACATGCTGCTAACCAACAAACAGGTCAAGCAAGAAATCAAAGAGGAAGTTAAAAAATACATGGAGACAAATGAAAATGAAAACACAAAGGTCCAAAGTCTTTGGGATGTGGCAAAAGCTGTTCTAAATACAAGCCTACCTCAAGAAGCAAGAAAAATCTCAAACAACCTAACCTTACACTAAAGTGTAAGGAGCTAGAAAAAGAACAACAAAGAAAATCCAAAGCCAGCAGAAGGAAGGAAATAATAAAGATCAGAGCAGAAATAAATGATATAGAAACTAAAAAGCGATAGAATAGATCAATGAAACCAGAAGTTGGTTCTTTGAAAAGGCAAACAAAAGTAATAAATCTTTTGGCAGACTCATCAAGAAAAAAGGAGATAGGACTCAAAATCAGAAATGAAGGAGGAGAAATAACAACCAACACCACAGAAACACAAAGGATTATAAGAGAATATTATAAAAAATTATATGCCAAAAAATTGGACAACCCAGAAGAAGTGGATAAAAGCCATATAACCTCCCAAAACTCAATCAGGAAGAAATAGAAAATTTGAACACACCAGTTACTAGCAATGGAATTGAATCGGTAATCAGTGAACTCCCAGCTATAAATAAAAGTCCAGGACCAGATAGCTTCACGGGGGAATTCACCAAACATTTATTTTTAATTTTTTTTTAATGTTTGTTTATTTTGAGAGAGAGAGCTGGGGAGGGGCAGGGAGAGAAGGAGAGAAAGAATCCCAAGCAGGCTCCACACCATCAGCACAGAGCCCAACACAGGGCTTAAACTCACGAACTGCAAGATCATGACCTGAGCCAAAATCAAGTCAGACACTTAACTGACTGAGCCACCCAGGTGCCCCAACATTTAAAGAAGAGATAATACCTATTCTTCTCAAACTATTCCCCCTCCAAAAAAATACATAAAAGAGGAAGGAAAGCTTCCACATACATTCTAGGAGGCCAGTAATACCCTGATACCAAAACCAGATAAAGACACCACACACAAAAAAATGTTTTTCTTTTTTTTGCATGTTAGTGAAAGCAGTCATGATGACTCCACCACAGAACTACTATAACTGATAAAGAACTTCAGTAATGTCACAGCATACAAAATTAATATACAGAAACTGGTTGCATTCTTAAACATTAATAATGAAGCAGTAGAAAGAGAAATTAAGAAAACAATCCCATTTACAATTGTGCCAAAAATAAAATATCTAGGAATAAGTTTAACCAAGAAGGTAAAAAAACCCGTACTCCAAAAACTATAAAACACTAATGAGAGAAACTGAAGTCAACACAAACAAATGGAAGGATGTTCCATGAGGCTGACTCCTACAGTGATGTGTGGAGTCATCCGGCAGTGCAAGCCTGCAGAGAGATGGTTGGATCTTGCTCACCCCTGCTGGCGGCACCTGCCACGCCAGGTGCCCAGTGCCCAGCGCCCACTCCGGTGTCCAGACTTCCCACTCGTTGGACTTCAGTTGGAAGATGCAGAGTAGGTCCAGGCTCAGCCACGTACCCGCTGTGCTTCCTAGTGGCACCCACCCACCCTTGTCGCAGTATCCTGACCTGCCTGCTGCCCAGGGAGTCACAGGTTGTGGTGGGGACAGAGGATGTGGGCCTGTCTGTGCTCCCTCCAGAACACGTGCTCAGCTGGCTGCCCTCCGGGGTGTTTCAGGTCAGAGGTCAGCAGCCTTTGGTTGTTGCAGAGCTGCTCACTACCACACTGCCCCAGTGCGCTGGAGCTGTGGAGGAACAGCTGTGCCAGCTAGATCTCCTTGCCCAGCACACGGGGAGCTTGGCTGCATCCAGGCACCTGAGAAACCTTTCCTCAGGCCAAGGCTCTCCAGCCATGTGTTCTCAGAGTGTAGGGGAGCTGGGCAGAGGGTTAGGGAAGGACCAGGGACTTTGATGCATGTTCTTTGTGAATCTTAAAACTTGGTTTGTGATTCAGATGGTGCCTGTCCATTGGTTCTAAGAAAAGCGGGGTGTGGAGGGGAAGCAGCCAATCTCTCCGAAGTTAGCAAAACTGCTTGTCTGAAGGAGAGTCTGTGCACTTCTTCAGGGACATTTCCACCCCAGGGTGCCATGAACCCCTGATGAGCCATGCTTGAAATCCACTCATCTGTTCCAGACACATTATGTCATAATTGAATCAAGTGATCCCAGACAAGTGAAGTGAGTATACAGTTGAATCATTGGAGATCAAGGTGGGCACCCATGTGTCCTGATTCCTGGTGTAGTTATTTCCTTATAATCCCAGGCTATATGTGTCTTTCACCATGTCATATCTTTAGTTCTTTTTGTAATAATTTTAAGCCAAATCCCAAAATTAATAATATAGTTAGCATTCCTTGTATGTATGTGCACACACCTTTAATATTTTTAGATCATAGCTACGCCAGGACTTTTTCAGTGTACATATGTGTTAGTAATTACAGCATATTTCTGAAGCCAAGCAGAACATCTGTTTGTTTTTAACATTATATCGTGAAGGACATTTATCACTTTTTTTTTTAATGGAATTAAAATTTCCTATCCAGGACATGATGAAATTTCAAGGCTGAACATGTTCATTGCTAGACATATTTTATATTTTAAGTGGTAAAATCAGAAATAAAAGTGACTTCCAACTTAAAAGTAAAGCTTCCATCAGTCAGTCTGATTTTCAGCCTTCCTAGAGAATCTGTTCCGTCGAGGTGTTCCAGTTGCACAGTGGGCTCTTACTGTGTGCCTGGGCCTCGTGGCACTCCAGGGCTGGCCGGGGGGTGGGGGGGGGGGGTGGGGGGGGAGGGGGGGAGGAGGAGGAGCAGCATCCCACCGTGACTCATGGGACCCGCACACTCCTGGGCCCAGGCAGAGGGAGCTGAGGACCCTAGCATGCTTCACCACCGCCCCACCTTTTCTGCTGACCTCATCGCACCTTATCTCCCCAACCACACCATGTGTTCCCAGAGAGTAGAGACCTGTCCATTCTGTTTATTCCTGGTTCTCTAGAACAGCGTCTGGAACACAGAGTAAAGTCAGTGAGAAATAAGTGCAGGAAGGCACAGTGTCCATCTGTGTTGTTCCAGGGTGCACATTCTGCTGACTCACCTTAAACTTTGCTCCCTAGACTGCCTTCAACAGGTTCTGTCAGTGCATTCATGTTCACGCAGCAAGAAGTATTAAAGGTTCTTGTTAAAGGAGTGAATAACTGTATATTCTTATTTTTACCTGTCTCCTCCATTCAACTTGGCCAGTTTAAATTAGTAATGCTCCTACTTTCCTAAACTGGTTATAAGTCCCAACTTTTTGTTCCCTAAGATTCTGCTTCTGCTCTTAGCCACCTGGCTTAAGCCTCTGCCCTTGGCTCTAACAGTCTTCATCATACTATTATTCTTGTTCATGTTATAATCTCAAAATCCTAGCTACTATGAGAGGGTACCTAGAAAGAAGGGCTCAGAAATAAAATTAGCTTGGGATGCCTGGCTGGCAGTGGGTGGAGCCTGTGACTCTTGATCTCGGGGTTGTAAGTTCGAGCCCCACATTGGTTGTGAAGATTACTTAATAATTTTTTTTAAGAAGGAAATAAAATTGGCTTGAATAGGATATATCAAACTCATATCTGAGAAAGTTAGGAAATAGCTTTGGTGAATATGCTGGTGGCTGTCAATTTTATATAAAAGGTAGGTAGTAAGTACACTCACCTGTGTACCACATTTCCTGGATATTTTTCATTCCTCTCTGGTTCTCATGACAGCCCTCTAAGTGGGACCAGAAGCTCCCCCAGGTAGCAAAACCACTATTGAAAGATTAGGTCACTAAAGTTTGAAAAGTTAGAGTAACCTGAATATGAGTTCCTAGACACAAAGCTGAGAGCAGCAAAAGAAGTCAGCACAGTTTCTGTATGTGTCCTTTATAAATTGTTCCAGAAATAACAGACAAAAGATCATTACATAATAAAAATTTTAATACCATATGGTTTTGGCAGGTTCTAGTACATAGTAAATACTAATAGCTTTATGTTAAATTGAACTGAATAAAAGTATACTTTTGAGCACATTGAAAGAAGGTAGTTGCTAACAGTAACCATTGGAGCAAAAATTTTCAAAAATGCATGCCTTAGGGTTTATATTTACAAGGTGTAGTCAAGGACAATGAACATATTTTAAGCAAAGTCCACTACTTTCCATAAGATCTTTTGATCTTGAATAAAGAACAATGAGGGTGATCTTAAAATATTGTTTAATTTTTTAAACTGACACAGAAATTTTAGATTTTGTACTAAAGTTTCAAAAATAGTGTAGAACTCACATATGCCCTTCTCCCAGCTTCCTCTAATGTTAATAAGCAGTATATAACAATACTACAGTCCTCAAAACCAGGAAATTAACATGACAGGAGTATTTTAATTTTACACATGTGATTAAAAAAGGAACTAAGCAAACCCAATCACTAAGTATATTTATACCAATAATTGTAGCATAGGATCTTATAGAAAATACTAAATTATTTTAACAGTAGGATAATAAACAGAACATTAATTTGTAAGTTCCACCTATTTTTTTTTTTTCCTGCCATGCACTTCTTGGTCTCGAACCATAACACATGTATTTTTTAAAGGGACTTAGAGCCTAGCCTAAAGCAATATTCAGGTCAGTTGTAAAGGACATTCTTATTTTGCTCCAGATTTTCCCAGTCTAACTCAGCAGCAAGTAAGATCCTGTTCTCTTGAGGAAAGTTGCAGGAGGGGGCTTTTTTCTAGAGTGTGAAGCTGCACTTCCACTAAGACTGCTGGAAAACTAAACTCAGGGTGTGTTTTGGTTGTTTCTCTGTGGGCTGGGTCTCACTTATTGATGACAGATGCTACTACAACAAATACAGGAGTATGGTTTGTAAGTGATGAACAAAAACTTGGAATTATGTGACATTTTGTGGTTTAAGAACTATACTTGAATATGATCTTATGCATGAAAATGCATAGGATGATATTTCTCTTGTTTTAATATAATTGTTTTCAAGATGAAGGTGTTCCAGGGTTGAATCGCCATCTTCTTCAGCATTGCAGATTTGTTCTGGAAGAATGTTCCTGAGGAAAAATAGATGTACAAGCCATAAATGGTCCAAGTAGTATTGAGCTTTATGTAACTTAGTTAAATTTCACATTTTTAAAAAAGTTTTGGTGCTCTTCCTTTTCAAGTACCAGAGAGTATATAACATGGTTGAAGATAGAATATAAGTGAATTTTAGCAAAAAGTGTAAAGGAACATCAGGGGGACAGGTGAGAGAATTTCCTAAAATACTTTTATTTTCCTAAAAAATTGTTTTAAGGAAACAAAAAGGCAAATTCATTCGTTTCCAGAATTTGAGTTCTGTATGTCAAAAAGAGCTGGTGTAAAAATATTGAATTTGAGGGTCAAATGAGTTTCCATTTATTATCACGAGTGTTCATGGTACTTGCAGTCTCGTGTTTCTTAACTCAGCCCACAACTTTAGTCTTTGTGGCCACATTTAAAGACATAATGAATCTATTAATATGAGTCTTGGCCTTGACTGTCGTATCTAGTGGATGGATCTTTATGATCAAAGCTATCCTTGCATTTTTTATCTCAAACTTGCTGGTGCTCTTGTTGAAGATACTGAGTGTTCAACAAAAAGAAATGTCAGTGGTATGTGGAAGTCAGGCCAACTGTTTATATGAACTACTTACACACTTGTTGAAATTCTGCCCTTTATTTCAGCCTGGTTTTCTTCGTGTCAGTACTAACATTGACCCCTATTCTGTGGACAAGTGTTTCGTTTCATGAAGGTACAAAGGAATGCACACAAAATGACAAATGCTGTTAGAGCCTCTCTTAAATGATAGCTTTGAAATTTGAGGACATTCCTTCAGGATGTCTGTCAGAAAGGAAAATGAGCCTTAGAAAAGACGTTAACTTAGTTGATAGAATTATTTGAGGAAAATCATCTTGTGAAGAATCATCTCACTTCTGTGAGAAGAACTTTGTGTTGCTCAAGGGTCACTCATTATCGCTAGGTTTGGCAGATGAGTTGGTTGTTGTCTTTGATAACTTGGCAAAAATTAAGCTGGAAGTTAGGAGATCAATTCTGGTATTAAAGAGTTAGTTTCACATTGTTGTATTGTTGGGCTCAGCCAGGACCCCAGGGGCTATTTGATAATTCTGGGGTGTTTATCACAAATCCATTTTCACTACCCAGGTTATGCTTTTGTCTATGTGCCAGTGGTTCCAATGACTAATGCTGGGTATACAGCAAAAAAATGACATAGTTTTTATAAGGAGTTCTTAATCATTTTGAAGAACAACAATTCTTAAAATTTTTAGGGAAGTAATGTGCAGTCTAATTAAATGATTTCCAAATTACATTTGCTTAATTGTTTTTCTTTAAAATTTTTTTTTAATATTTACTTATTTTTGAGAGAGAAAGAGACAGAGTACAAGCAGGGGAGGGGCAGAGAGAGAGGGAGACACAGAATCTGAAGCAGGCTCCAGGCTCTGAGCTGTTAGCACATCTGACAGCTGAAGTCGGACATACAACCTACTGAGCCACTGAGGCTCCCCAATTTTTAAAAAATAAAGTAAAATTGGATCTTTTTCTTATATGCTAGAAAAAATTTTAAATACATCAAAGATCTAAATGTGAAAACTGAAGAACTAGTATACCCTAGGAGCAGGGGAAAAAAAAAATCCCCTTGTGACTCAAAAATCAGAAGCACTAAAAGAAAAGATTAATAAAGCGACTACAGGTGTTTTAAAAATGCAAAGTTAAAAGACAAATGGCAAACTAGGAGAAAGCTTTTGCAACTTATATCACAGATATAGGGCCAGTGGACAGAGACCTCCTAAAAACCCCTGCAGAAAAAGGAGAAGTGAGGGAAATGCCCTGGTAACCAGCCCACCAGAGAAAAAATGAAATGACATAAACATGAAGAGATGCTTAGTTTCATTCATGACAAGAGAAATGCACGTTGAAAGTATCTGGCACAGCACTGTCACTTACCAGATTTGCCTCACATAAAAAAAAAAAAATTCAGAAGCTCATCAACATGGTCTGATAATGGGGCTGTGCAGGATCACACAGTACTGGAGGGAATTCAGAGCAGGACAGCCCCGGTGGCGGGGGGCGGGGATTGGCAGTACCTAGCAGGGTCACGTGCATTTTGCCCGGTCACTCAGCAGTCTCCCTTCTAGGAGCCTATCCCAGAGTTAGTCTGGAAAAATATAAAAGGCTGTCCAAAGTTACGTATTATGGCATTCTTTGTAGTAATAAAAGAATGGAAACAATTAGATGTCTATCAATAAGGAACTGGTTAAATAAAATTTCCACATAATAGAATACTGGTCTGTATTCTATTGTAAAAAGAATGAGGAAATTCTCCATATGTTGATGAAGAGTCATAGTAAGGCTATACTGATAATTATAAAAAGTACCACTCGAGGGACGCCTGGGTGGCTCACTCAGTTAAGTGTCCGACTTCAGCTCAGGTCATGATTTTGTGGTTCATGAATTTGAGCCCCGCATCGGGCTCTGTGCTGACAACTCAGAGCCTGGAGCCTGTTTGGGATTCTCTCTCTCTCTCTGCCCTTCCCCACTCTGTGCTCTGTCTGTCTTCTCTCTCTCTCTCAAAAATAAGACATTAAAAAAAGAAAGTACCACTCACTGTCAAGGCACCTGGGTGGCTCAGTCGGTTAGGCGCCTGACTTCGGCTCAGGTCGTGATCTCACAGTTCGTGGGTTCGAGCCCCGTGTCAGGCTCTGTGCTGACAGCTCGGAGCCTGGAGCCTGCTTCGGATTCTGTGTCTCCCTCTCTCTCTGCCCCTCCCCCACTCATGCTCTGTCTCTCTTCTTCTCTCACAAATGGATAAAAGCGTTTAAACAAAATTAAAAGAGAAAAAAGAAAAATCTTTCTGGTAATGATTTGTATAGTAATTATGGGAGGGTGGGGAATATGTGTATGTATGTATACTTATATTTGCAAAAAAATACTGAAAGGAAAAACCACAAATTAATTTAAAAAAATTAATAAGCAGAATGA
The DNA here is from genome assembly GCF_046562875.1 of Panthera onca. Taxonomy (NCBI): domain Eukaryota; kingdom Metazoa; phylum Chordata; class Mammalia; order Carnivora; family Felidae; genus Panthera; species Panthera onca. The sequence continues at coordinate 1,522,209 of NC_138351.1, forward strand.
TGGAATGCAGCATAAGGTACAGGCATAGAAGGACTTCTCTTAACATACCTTGTTATACAGTTTTGACTTTGGAATTATATAAATGTTTAACATAGTAAAAATCACTAATCAAATAGAAAATAGTAATTCCCTGAAACCAAAAACAAACCAAAGACCTTATCTGAATATTAAGTTGTTGACATATTGTTACAAAGTAGGCCACAATATTTCAGCTACACATCCTTTGTGGAACATATTCTAAAAGCAAATAGAGCTCCCCAAAACACTGTATACTTAACTCAGTATTTTTGTGCTTGTAGTAATGGTATTCTTATTTCGAAACTATTGTTTGTATATTGTAAGATAATGACTTAGTTAACATTGTTGAGAACCTAGGTTCTCAGTATAAGATAAACAAATTTAAAACAAAAGGAATACTCTATATGGTTAAATTTGAATTGGGAACACCAGTATGAACTCCTGTTCTTTTTCTTTACAAAATACATATTTCCTGGCAGTTTACTGCAAGCCTTAAAACAGTAACAACACTTTAGAAAAGACAGTGCCTGGTCCCCAGCCTGGGGCATGTGGATGCTGCTCCCATTGAGGGGGCTTGGACCTCTCTGGGAGAAGGCTGTCACCGGTGCGTGGCAGGGGGAGGAGAGTGCTGCCCGAGTCAGCAGAGGCCTCTCCAAGGACACGGAGCCAGCTCTGAGCGCTACCTCTGGCCAAGGAGTGGAGTTTAAGAACAATAATTACAGTTGATGAAAGCATTCTGAATATATAAAACCATGAGTTCATATTGGTTCTCCAGAGAAAGAGAGAAAGCCAAAAACAAAAAAAACACAAACACTTAGGCACCGACTTCTTTTTTTTCCTGAGACAGCTGGAAATATATTTTAATATGTTTTATAGTCCTTTCCATTCATATTTAATACATGTATCGTTTTTTTCCAGTTCTGTAAAGATAGAATTAACATACAACATGATAGTTTAAGGTATAAGACATGATTTGGCATTTGTAGATACTGCAGAATGATTGCATGTTAAGTTTAGGTAACATCTGTCAGCTCACATGGTTAGAAATTTTTAGCCAGCCTCTTGCTCTGATTGGACATTTCAGGGGAAGAACGGAGCATTCATCTTACCCCTCTGAGTAACAAAGTGGCCCTGGTTGATAAGAGTTCCAGCTGACAAATGTGGGAAGGATAACAAACATGGGGCTCAGCAGTTTGTTACCCTTAAAGAAATAAGAGGTTCAAGCAACAATCATCTGTGAATGAAACCAATGGTTCAGAGGTGGAGGAGAAAGGTATTAATCAAGATGTCAGGCTGGAAGGGGGACAGACATGTGCTTTCTGACGCAAATAGAAAGCACAGAGCACAGCTATGAAGTACTCTAGCCAAACCGTTTTTAACTGAATCTTATAAAGCCTTCCCCACTCCCACCTCTCTCTCCAGTACTGTTATACACCCTTGACTCTTTCCCTCTTTTGTTTTTGGGAGTTTGTGTTTGGAATTTTAGAGACAGAGAAAAGAGGAAGGGGTAGAATCTTCAGGGACAAGACCCCATCTCAAGGATCAGCCTTTGGCTGCACTACCGCAGCATTCCAGATGAATCCTTGAGACCTTCATGCTTTCCAGGCAGATAGGAAATTGTGTCCCCAGAAGTGAGAGAGGCTGCCACTCAGTAATTTTTTTCAGAATTTTTCCTTCAGGAAGAATCTAGATAGAATCAGTTTAGATTCTAATCAGATTAGAATGTTTTAAATTTCATATGGGGGTAGGAGCAGCACTGTAATATCCCATCTTGAAGCCTCACTTCAACCCACCCCTTAGGTTCTCAGTATTAGGTAATAATGTTCCATTCTAAAGGTTTTTACCATGGAAGTTTGCAAACATATACAAAAGTAGAAAAAAGCTGTGATGAATCCTTGAGTGCCTATCACCCCCTTCAGTAATTATGAACATCTGCCTATCTTGTTCAATGTGACCTCTTGTCCTTTTTTTCCCCTTAGAAGTAAATCCTAGACATCATGTCATGGTTGTTTAATCGTATACTCTGTCAACCACAGCAGTTTAAATCGATACTTGAAAAAGCCAAAATTTACCGTATCTTGTTGTTGTTCAACCTCAGAAAATGGAGTGCTTTCATTTCTTGTACCCCAGGTGGTATAGATTTTAAGTCATTGTGGTCCAGAAACAGCTCTCTCAGAGAATGGTATGCCCCGTAGAAGGAGACTCTGTCCACGCCGTCATCTGAGAGTCTGTTGAATGACAGGTACAGATACTCCAGGCCTGGCTCCATGTGGCCAAATACGTAGCCAGGGATGCGCTCGATTTGGTTCCCGAGGAGCACGAGGTGCAGCAGTGACTTGGGCAAGTAGGAGGGGACGTGGTAGAGCTTGTTGTAGGACAGGTCGATCGACTCGAGATTTCTGCAGCAAAGAAGGGTGAGCAGAGTGGAGCGTGGGGCAGGGACCATAGGGATACTCAGCCATTTTCCTGCCACCACTGGGTGTGCAGTAGTGACTTTTGTGTGAGGGTGGCCGCGAGGCTCCCGCTCTTACCTGGTCACCACACAGCTGTTCCAGCTCCAGGGCAAAGAGCGCCGGGATCAGGAAGAAAGTTCATTCCTGGGGCAGTAGTGAACTCAGGACCCACCACTGTCTCTGGGGTCAGACGTCCAGCTGCCTATCCCTGAAACCACCTCTGCTCCACACCTGATCTGACAGCCTGGCACATAGGGCTTGTGGTGACACAGGGGTCGAGAAAAGGGGGCTACCTGGTTGTTTCAGGAGCTTCCCCTGTGGCTTCTGAGTCACCCTGCCACCACCATGTCCTGCTGGGCTCAGCTGGACCTGAGGCTGTCTCATCCCTCTGTCCTGCCCCTGAAAGATGCCTGTTCCCACTGTGCCACTCAGATCCCTCATGCCCTCCCCACACGGCCCAATCTGGCTTCTCCCCAGCTCCCCCCGCCGCCCCACCATGGCCTGTCTTGCCCTCCTGACAGGCAAGACCCCCACGCCAGCGATAGACCCTGCTTCCTGCCTTCCCTCTCCAGCCACACACCTTTCCGCCTGTTGTATAAGACTTGAGACAGAGAAAGGGTTCGGAGGCGTGAGACCGTGAGGTCCCACAAGGGTAAGGGGGCATCTTCCTTTCTCAGCAGGGGCAGGGCTGGCCTCGCTTCAACTTCATGACCACCTGTGAGGTGGACAGACCTTGGGTCACTCAGCGCTTGGGCTTGGGGTGGGGTGTCCAAGTAACAGAGACTGTGGTCACCTCAACACCAGCCATACCACAAGCTCCAATCAGATAGCCAGGTTTGGGGGAGGGTTCACTATGAAAGGGTGTCGCTCATTCATAGCCCGTGCAGTAATGACAGCGGGAAGAAACTGTCTAAGACAGTCAGACAGCAGCGGATACTCACTCTTGGTTTATCCAGGCTAAAGGAGCAATCCTGTTTTCTTCAATTTTATTATATCGTAGCACAATGACATTGATCTTCCTGGTGTGATTGAAACAAATCTCGGTTATTTCTTCAATTTGGTTATTTTCCAGGTATAATTCCTATAATTAAGAAAACAGACTATTTTTCTTCGTGCTGGTTGGTTGAGTTTGAGAGAGAAAGATGGTGTTGTAGACTGATCTCCTTAGTACTGTCTGAAGAGTCTACTGCTTTTCCAAGTGAGTTTGTTATTGTAAGTTGTCCTTTTCTAACTAATTAGTGAAATAAAATGTGTCATCTTTCACGGTCTTGGGATTAAATGAAGTTTTTAACCATACAATGTTGCAAAATACAGCATACCATAATAATTGTGTAAAGCTCTCTAGTTTATAAAACCTATTAATGTACATTATCTCATTTGGGCTTCACAACCCTGGAAAATAGGTAGAAATGATCATTCCCCCTTCAGTAGTGGAAATGGTCCAGCCTGGAAAGATGACAAGGCACGTGGTCCCACTCCTGATGCGCAAGAGACACGCGTCCCCACCAGGTCCCAGCTCTGGGGCAGGCAGTGTCCCACCAGTCTGTGCTGCCTGTCAGGGTTTTAGATTGGCTTGTATTAAGATTAATTTAATGAGGGCGCCTGGGTGGCACAGTCGGTTAAGCGTCCGACTTCAGCCAGGTCACGATCTCGCGGTCCGTGAGTTCGAGCCCCGCGTCGGGCTCTGGGCTGATGGCTCGGAGCCTGGAGCCTGTTTCCGATTCTGTGTCTCCCTCTCTCTCTGCCCCTCCCCCGTTCATGCTCTGTCTCTCTCTGTCCCAAAAAAAAAAAAAAAAAAAAACGTTAAAAAAAATAGATTAATTTAATGAAAAGTTAATTAAGAACCTTGATTTAACATCGGGGTAGTTTGCTAGAGCTATTGTTTTCAACAGCCAGCTGCCTTAATTCCCTTGGTCCTAGAGGGAGTTTTCCCTCAAAAATCTTATTGGAAATTAGAACCAGACATTGGTATACATCTTCAGTTTAACTTTCTATTCCTATTGTACTAGTTTCCTCCCCTTTTCATTTAATTTTCTTACTTGTTAGGAATGGGTAAAGCAGGAGCTCCTGGCTAGCTCAGTTGGTTAAATGTCCAAATCTTGGTTTCAGTTCAGGTCACGATCTCACGGTTCATGGGTTCATTGGCCTCTGTGCTGACAGTGCACAGCCTGCTTGGGATTCTCTCTTTCCCTCTGTCTTTCTGCCCCTCCTCCACTTGCTCTCTACCTCCCTCTCAAAATAAATAAAAATAAACTTAAAAAAAAAATAAAAGTTTTTTTTTTTTTTTTTTTAAAAAGGAAGAGGTAAAGCAATCTTTAGCTTTTTGCTTTTACCTTAATACATATTTAGGGGTGAACCAAGTCAGTGGTTCCCAAACTTGGTTGCATATTAGAATCAGTCAGAGCCTTTTAAAGTGTAAATTCCAACCTAGGTGTACCCCACTCAGAGCACACTCATCCAGACACTAGACTCTGTCTGGGAAGCAGGGCCCTGGAAGGGTCAGAGCACACACACCTGTGTGGACATCACCTCCCCTACCAGCGAGAGGGGCCCTCTGGAAAGAAGAACGTGGGACAGGAGTTCAGGCACATTTGGAGACCCTTTGCTCCTCCATATTATTCAAATTGCGTGTGTTTTACTTGTGTGCATTATGTATTAAAACCTTAACTTAAAAAATTATAAATTACCCCACCCTCAAAAGAACCTGACTGAGGACGTCTGGGATAGGGTAAGGGGTCTATACGTCTTTCTGAAATAAAAGCCCAGTGTCGGAACCTCAATCTTTACAATTTTGACAAATTCTAAATTTCTCTCTTAATCTGCCAGTAAGGAGGATGAAGAAGGGTGGCCCTGCGGCAGCCGTGGCAGACCCGGGCCAGTGGCTCCGTGGGCAGTGAGCCCACAGCTGGCAGGGAGGGCAGAAACAGAGTTCAGAGCAGTCAGCCAGGGCCCCGCTGGGTCTTCCAGACCTCTGCTGTCAGTGCTAGAGGTTGGGTGTGAACTTGGCAGTGAGGCTCCAGCCTGGGCACAGGGTGGGAAGGCAGTGATGGGCGCTGGGCGGAACTGGGACGCTTTCTTGCAAGTTGTAGTTTCTGTTTAAGTTCTCATTCATCTTCCCCATTCTCCCCCCAAGAGCTGTCAGGAAGACCAATTTTCACTTTATCAAGGGTCTCTACTAGTAATTAAAATTGTGTATTGCTTGAGGAAGCACAATGTTGAAATTATAGTAAATTATGTATATAGCACCAAAATGGGATTTAATCTGCCACACAATAATGTTTTAAAATAGTGCTTTTTTTTTAAATTCAGGTAGACTGTATTTAAAACATAAAACATTGAAAGAAAGATAGTGGTACCTCAATAGAAGCCGGAAGCCCCTGTGGTATAATTCTGAATTTATTTCTTCCCAGACGCAGGTAGGATAAGCTCTTCAAAGATTTGAAAGCCAAAGGGTTGACGTTGGATTCGCTGAGATTGTTTCCTTCCAGTTCTAAGGTGACCAGCTGATTTAGGTCTACAAAAAATAAAATACAATTGTCAGAATATGAAGAAAATCAAAAAACCATGTAGTTCCTGTATCTTTCAAAATGTCATGTGAAATGTTCAGTTTATTTGGAGGGCAGATGTCGCTTCTTTGGCCTCCCCCTTGCAGAGCTGTTTCCCAAGTGCTCTGTGCACCCTAGGTGCCCAGCTTAGCAAGATGCTGGGTGCGCGATCCAGTGCAGAGACAGGCCTATCGAGTGAGGGCGTCCCACAGAGGCAGCGAGCCCAAGTGAGCAGTAGAAGGTTGTGGAGGTCATTAAAGCATTGGCGAAGACGTGGACGCCCAGATGAAACAGCAGCATAATTAGGGATGGACGGAGGACAGGGGAGTGCTCTGCCTGGCAAATGTCAGTCTCTGAACAAGGGAGTTACAGCAGTGAATTCTCATCACAGTTGTTCACTTCCTGGCAGAGAGTGCAGCCAAATGCATGTTTGGAGAGGAGAATGATCAAGAATTCTCCACGCATTCAGACTGAGCTACCAAGAAAGGCCTTTATACAAATAAGTTTCCCTACATCATTTCCACTGGCCTCAGGAGTGGCATGATCCACATCAGCTGGAATCCTGAAGGAGAATGGACGGCTCAGCAGTGATGATACCCAGAGGCATCTGAGTCAGACATTCAGGGTGTAACTTTGGGGTTGGTTCGGTGGCCAAGATTTCCAGAATAGGGATGTTTTCATATTCAGCTCAAGTCACGGGCATTGCACTGAGTGCTCTGTACATCTCAGTTCCCTCTCTTAGGCATATTAGAGAGGCAAGACGTTGTCCAAGCAAGAGCAAGGGGCAGCGCCATCAGGGGCGCAGACCACACGAGTGGTGAGGCTGGACTCCCAAGCACAGGACGACGCAGAGAGAAATGGGAGGCTGAGGCAGCCAGGTGAATACAGGCCGTTTCGAACTGGGTGGCTGTGGTCACAGCGTTGGCACAGGCCCCTTGTGCACCAGGCAGTGAGGAGCCTCTGGGCGGCGGCGGCGGCAGGAGAGGACGCTAGTCTGCGAGCCTGTGTGGCGTCACTTGAAGGGCTGAGAGGAAGTAGGAGGCCCAACCAGTAAACTGATAAGTGGTTATATTTCCTCATGTTCTCTCTAATTTCTGAAACTAGAGGTACTGAGAATCTAGCCCATTTATCTAGAACATAGTTGAAGTTTGGGAACATAATGGAAGTTTTCCCACGGAAAACAGATAATAAAAGTAGACCAGTAGCTGGTATGTGACCTCACGAGAGAGAGAGAAACGTAGCACCCAGTGTGAATTCATGATGTTACACGTGAGTTTACAGTTACCCTGGCTTACGTGTATGTTGTATGTGACAGGCAACACGCTGGGACTAGAGAAGCTTCCTGTGGGGTAGATGCAGTGCAAGAGGGTTTGTAAGCAGGAAGTTGGTAGAAGTCCTTCCCGTTGTGGGGTGGGGGCCAACCTGGCAGGTCACGGACACGGGAGAATGCGAGTGGTGGCCACGCGCAAGCACTGCTGGGGGGCTGCGTGCTCTCCCGGAAGCATCCGGTCCCTTTTGTTTCTGTGCACCTTTGCACGTGCTGTTGCTCTCCCTGCACCACCCCTCCTGCCCACTGCTCTGGAACTGTCTGCACCGTGAAGGGTCGCGAGTGAAGACCTGCCACAAGAGCACGTGGAGAGCAGCAGGCCGCTGGCGGCCACACCAGGGGCCTCCCTCCCTGCAGAAAGAGCAGCATCTGGCAGCGGTGGAGGCCTGCGCTCAGGGGCCCCCTGCTTGCTGCCAGCTGGCTGACGGTCCACGGCAGAGGGCTCAGCACAGAATGTAGAGGCTCTCTGGGCACCGTCACCTGAGGCCTTCCTCATGGCCGAGGCCTCTATGGTGCTTGGACTGGGGAGACGTGTGTGAGGGAGGGAGCATGTGGAGAAGCCGCTGCCAGGACTATGTGAGCACAGCTCCCGGTAGGGGCTTCTGCCTTATAACACGTGGTCTAGAAAATGGAGCTAGAGGGGCTCCTGGGTGGCTCAGTCGGTTAAGCGTCCGACTTCAGCTCAGGTCACGATTTCGTGGTCCGTGGGTTCGAGCCCCGCGTCGGGCTCTGAGCTGATGGCTCGGAGCCTGGAGCCTGCTTCCGATTCTGTGTCTCCCTCTCTCTCTGCCCCTCCCCCATTCATGCTCTGTCTCTGTCTCAAAAATAAATAAAGGTTAAAAAAAAAAATTAAAAAAAAAAAAAAAAACGGAGCTAGAAAGGTGACCTCACGTGCAGTTAGCAGACACCCATCAGCGCGCTGGCCTAAATTCAGTGTTCCTTCGGCCTCTGCTTCGCCTAGCAGTTAGAAATTGCACTTTCTGGTGTCTTTTCCATATGACAAAGCCTATCACAGTTTGTGTGTATTGATGTGTTTCATGTGCGCCCTGCAGTCCCATCTGGAAATAGAGTATTTCCAGAACTCTGTACTTTTCAGGCTTGGCATTTCTTAGGATTGCTGGTTTTCTTCCCATCACTGGAAGGGCTTTGTTCCTCGTGAGGTTTTTTGGGAGTAAAAAGAAATAGCGAAACTGGCTTATTCTTTTTAGGCTTAAAATATTTCAAATCAGATAAATAGGAAGTGGTGAGCACTGTACTTCACGAGCTGTGCTGGACTGTTGGGAGGATGGAAGGAAGAGTTAGGCGTCTTTGTCTGGACACAGCACTTGGCCCCAGCAGAGACACCAGCCAGCATTTGTGAACAGCTTGCGTGGTGCTGCCTCTTTTATGCCGAGCTCGCAATGTGACAACTTCAGTTGTTCAGTTTGGTCCAGAATCAACCATGAGAGGAGTAAATAAATTTTATCAAGGTAAATGGTGATGTGGCCTAAAAAACTCACTAGTGCATCTGGCACTACTGTACATAAAGTTTCCACACGACCACAGAGGAAAAGGCTGTAAGGACATACATCAACCAAACGTTACATACCGGATAAGCTCTCTTCACTGATAGCCTGCAGACTGTTGTCATTGATCTTAAGTTCTTCTAATGCAGATGGTAAGTCAGGAGGAATCTCTACCAGATTGTTCCCGTCCATATTCAGGCGCAGTAACTTCTTCAGAAGCTTAAAAAGTGAATCTCGAGTTACCTTTTCATCTGGTATAGATGTGCAGTCACGCATGGCACTGAGTGCCCAGAGCGCAGCCCTGCTTAGCCTCACGGACCCGCCTGCCCTTTCTCGTGCCTGCGGGAAGCATTGTCAGCAACCTGTGTCTGATGATTTTGTGTCCCACTCACCTATTTCTCCTATTGTGGCTTTAGTGAGCAAGAGAGAGCTCCTGTCACCACTGGACCAGTCACATTGGGCTACATCTTAGGTTTCCACCTTCTCGGAAGTAGACACAAGTTAATTAGATTATGTGGTGCTCTGAATCTGTCATGGATGCTAGCAATTAAGACAGCAGTTTGAGGGGCACCTGGGTGGCTCAGTTGGTTAAGCGTCCAACTTCAGCTCAGGTCATGATCTCACGGCTCGTGGGTTCGAGCCCCACGTCGGGCTCTGTGCTGACAGCTCGGAGCCTGGAGCCTGCTTCGGATTCTGTGTCTCCTCTCTCCGCCCCTCCCCTCCTTGTGCTCTCTCTCTCTCTCTCAAAAACAAACATTTAAAAAAATTAAAACAAAAGATAGCAGTTTGAGTTCTTACAATATATCTGCACACCTCAATTTTCTAGTTACACTAAGTGGGAACAGTCATAAAATAGCACTAAGTGTTGTGGACCTTCTTCACAGTGGCTACAAATACCACAGGCTGCTCCTTCGTGGTGCCCACACAGTTCTGTTGGGAGGCACATGCCTGTGTTTGGGGTTGTGTGCTTGTAGAGCTCTGACGCCTCACTGGTGACTCAGCAGCACGTAGTCAAACTTGAGCAGTTTGGGAAGGGGACAGAGGACCCCAAAACAAGAAAAGGAGATGCTCTCCTATGTGTCTGTCTTTCTGATCAAACGCAGCAGATGCGTGAGTCTCAGCTGACGCAGCAGGACAGGTGCCTGGAGCCCTGTCCTGTCCCAGCCCAGAAACTGCGTGGGAGCCAGGAACTGAGCACACTCGTGCCCAGCAATTTGTACAAAGGTCATAAAGGGGGTTGCAGTGTGTTTCATTGGGCTTCTTACAGCACACGTGTGTATTTGTTTACATACACAGACCCCTTCTTTCTTGTTTGCACCTTTGCTTCCCTGACACTCCTTGGGCCTCTTTCCTTTGCTCCCATTTTAGGAAATGTTTTAGTCAAACGCAAGTCTTCCAGAGGTTTACTCTCTGTTGTTTCCTGTCCTCTCGCCCTTGTCTTTCCCCCCACTGTCCCGTGCTGATTTTCATCTGAGCCCATTTGTGTCTCCAGAACCCTGTGCTGCTCACAAGTTCATCAGGTCTTGCCCTCAGCACAAAATCACAAAGCTGTGTCTTTCTAGCCTGAACATGTAAATAAAGTTTCCAGATAAGCTCTGCTCATGTACTAAAAGACCATATTTAAACATACTTTCAGCTGTTTGAGGAGAGGCTGCTCCATAAGTTCAAAATACTAGTTTTGTCATTTTGCCGTTGTTGGTGCTCTATGGGTGAAGCATGGAAACCCACAGACCTTGATCAAGATAAAACTTGAGTGGCTTAGGGACATCACGGGGAGACTTTCTCAGGAAAAGGCTACAGTGAAAACACTTCAGTCTCCTTCCCTTCCCTGCTGCCAGGACAAAGCTGCCCGAGGGGGTCATCACTCACCAGGCAGAGTGTGTATACTTACCTTGAATGCTTTGGGCCCTATGCCCGGGGACGTGATATTATTTTTGCTCAGATCGAGCCTTTTCAAATTCGGCAGCCCATTAAATGCTTCATCAGGAATGGAGGTGATGGCATTGCCTGGAAAACAGCAGCTGTAACTTAGGCTCACGTGTGCATACAGACGTGCACGTACACATACGTGTACTCATGCACGTGCATAGATAGCGAGAGAGCTCTACCCTGGGGAGACAAGGACACCATCTATCTAAGCATACTTTCCCTTTGATGTGTCCTAGACCCTGGGCCAGAAATCCGAGACTGTTATCCATGAAATCCTGACACATCATTTACCTTTCTGAAATCTCCTTCTCTGAACGAGGAGCTCAGATGGCCTCCAGATCTAATGTTACAATTGTGTGGCCTCGATCTGTAGAAGTATGTTCTACATGCTTTAATTTTATGGGATTTTGTTTTGACATTTAGTTAAGTGCAGTAGTCAATGACTTTACACCTAGAAAATGAGCTTCCCAGAAACAGGGAGTACTACAAAAACCAGGTGGTGACCTTCTTGTAAAACCAAGATAGTATGACTGGGCACAGGTCATTCCTTTTTCATGCACAGATTGGGTTTTCTTATGGCAGAGCGCACCTGATGTGCCAGCCTCGAGCGGGGGTGGATGCTGCTGGGCCTGAGGGGGTTCCCCAGGGATCCTTCGAGTGTGGTGTCCTGTCACAGACTGGCCGTCCTGAACCACAGTGTCCGACGTTGTCTGTTGAGTGTGTGTGTGTGTGTGTTTACAAGGTCAGTTGTTATTTCTCTGGTAGTTTACTTCTGTGGTTTCCCCTGAGGCGCATCCGAAACCCCATTCAGATTCTCTTACCCTTTGTGTTCAGGGCAGACAGACACACACCTGGTCCTGCCATTCGTGTGCTCAGAGCCCTTCTGGTGACCTCATATGAACAGGGAGGAGGACCAGACCCCACCATACCCGCCTGAACGGCTAACATGAGGGAGAGGCCGGTGGGGGGTGCTGGGCATCTCTGGCAGCAAGGCCGCAGCCAGCTTTGGGAACCGTGGGTGGTTTCCTGTAAAGTCAAACACGCATTTACTCTGTCAGTCAGCATTAACGAGAGGAAAACCAGGTCCACACGGGCCTCTGTGTGTGGATGTTTGTGGAACTGTCCGTACGGTCGCCCCACACTGGCCCTGACCCCGTACCCTCCAGCTGGCACCTGTGGTCTCTGCGCGCCACACAGGCTCCTGAGGAGCAGCATCCAGACACCAAGGGAAAGAGGCCCAGCCAGGAAGACTGTGTGCCATGTGACCCCACTTGGGTGATGGCCATGGATGGCCAAACCCTGGAGGCGCGTCACCTCAGCAGAGACCAGGGGCGGGGGGGGGGGGGGGGGGGGGGGGGAGGGGGAGGGGTGCAAGCGAGTGTGGGGAGGGGATGGGAGTTTTCTGCACCCTGAATGTAGGATAGTTACACAACTGCACACGTCCCATAAGTTACCACACCTCAGTAAAGCCTACTTGAGGGAGAGTCAGTGGGAAATCATGATTTGATTTGGAGAAATCTGCTTACACGTAACTATGCTGTTTCTTCCACAAAGTTTATTTCTATGATCGAAGAGTGTTTAGGATCAGTTTATATTATGAAGTTAAAGTAGGACTCTCACAGGGCAAGGACAGAACAACATGCGTCCACGTCTCTTACCAGCAAGCTCCAGGCTTGTTATCTCTGGTGCCGTGAGTGGTGGCATCTGCGTGAGGCCCGCGCTCATGCAGCTGATGGTCCTGTAGGACAGAGAGCACCCGCTGGGCAGAGGTGGCATGCGTCTGGGAGGGGGGGGGACCCGGGGTCTTGAGGGCATCCTGAACACGTCTCCTCTGATGGTGTCATCGTGCTCCTCTTCGTCATCGCCGTCCTCCTCCTCCTCGTCATTGTCCTCCCCCTCTCCCTCCTCTTTCTCCTCCTCCTCCTCCCTTGCTGGGTGTCGTCTTTGATGGGCCTGCCTCCCCTCCTCGTGGGGTCTCTGCTCTCCCCCTTCTCTGCTCCGCCCTTCACTGAGGGGTCTCCCCTGCTCTCCGGGGTCAGCGGTCTGTTTCTTCTGCTCCTTATCTTTATCTTCTTTAATTTCTTCTTCATCCTCCTCAAACCGAAGTTCCTCTTTTTGCAACACTGGGTTCATTTCCAGCGGACAAGGTGTCAGTTGCTTACAGGGTAAGTTGGTTGCTTCTCTTTGTTCTGAAGAATCACCAGAAAATTCACTTGTATCACTTACGGCTGTACCAGTGAGTGGCTGGGGAGAAGCTACCAACCATGGGGACACAACAGGGTTGGGTTGTGACGTTAGCAAAAGGAAAAATCATAGTGAAAATGAGGTTAGTAAATACTCTCTCCAGGTACTTGAGTGCGATATACACATGAGATACCTTTTGAAATTTTATTTCTAAGACTTGTTTTAGGCAATTTTTGTTTTGCCTGTGGCCTTAATATTTATTTTTACTAAAATGCCTGGCTACCTGGTAATAAAGAGGGAATAATGTTGTTACATGATGCACAGTGATAAGCAGTCCTGTGTGAGGTTGCGACGTGATGAGGTGCGACCTTTATCATAGATACTGCTCAGTTAATTGGGGTTATTAACAGCGTAAGCGTCTGTACCGCCGAACATAAAAAAGTGAAATGTGTATTTTGCTTGCTTGTGGTAGTGAAACTGGCTTTTGTTTGTAGATTTATTACTATTTTTGTCTGGTTTCCTTTCAGCCCCACGGGCCCAAAAGCATCTTCTGAAATTTAGAATTACAGAGAGTTTTTCTCTTTCTCCCTCCCGGACTCTCTAGTCTGATTTTCACTCTGTGACCTTCTGGAAGTCCTCCTGGACTCAGATGATGCTGTTGTAAGTGTGCACAGGGGTGCTCCCCACTTTTCTGTGATGATGGGGGCAGAATGGTCAGTGGCACACGCTCGCCTGCGTTCACACTGAGCAGCAAACGGGGCCGGCCCGACAGTCACCGGAGCTCAGGGAGAAGTGAGCTCCAGTGCGTGCATCCTTACTGAGTCATCTAGACATAAATCACCTGGGAAAGGAACTCAGATAATGTAACTATCTGAAGGAATTACTTGAGATTTTGGTCCAGTATATATTATAAAGTCAGTGAGTTATTTTTTCACATCTCTGGCACGGCATGCAAAAGGAAAACAGGAAAAAATTAAGGAAAGGAAACTAAAGCTATCATATTGAAACATTTAAAATCCTTCCTGTATATCCAAGTTTATTTTTCCAAAATAGCCACAGCATTTCAAGATTATTCCAAGTCCTTTGAAAAATGTCTGATAATTTCTAAATCTTGCCTGTATATTTGGTAACATTTTTTAAAGGCATAATACCTTAGTAAAATAAGTGTAAACCAAAATGCAATTCCTAAATATTCTAAAGTTCTTCTTGGTAGACAGCCTCTGTAGACACCCACCCTGTGACCGTCCATCTACCTCAACTATAGACCGGAAAAGATGTCTCTGTTCTTTCCCATCAGATTATTTACCACGTTTGTTTATTTCATCAATCACTAACTAGGCTCTTCCTGGGGACCTGCGCCTCCCTCTTGAGAGTCGTCTGTAACTCAGATATGAGCCCCATGAGCGTAGGGGACAGCAGACATGCACCAGGGCACGTGGCCAAGATGCGGGCCCTGCTTCAGGGCCATGCTCGCGCATGTCCCCAGATGACCCGAGCAGTAGTGAGAGCGAACAGGCTGGACGCATTGGGCTCTTTTCTCTCCAGATGCAAACCGCCTCTCCCTCTGTTCCCCAAGAGTTCTTCATCTTTGTTGGTGGTCTAAACGTACCCACCCTGAGTCAGATTAAGGGAGACCCCGCGTGTAATGTGGGAACTGTGGGCTATGTCAGCTTTGTCACTGCTTCTCTGAAGCTGAGAGTCTGTGTGCAGTGTGGTCTGGTCCAAGTTTACTCATTCTGACAGAGCTGGGACTATAAAGCCTAGATCGTTTAGTTCCGTCTCCTACCATGCATTTTCCCAAATAACGTCTATGTTTGTCATCACTGTGCCAGTATCTTCAGTACCTTGATGACTAGTTTACCATAATTTAATTTAAAACTTAAGGCAGTGACAAAACAAAATCAAATGTAAGTTGAAGACTCCATCACATGTGATATTTTGTTTCAGCTAAATACTTATACCGGTATCCACGCAGACTGGACAGCACTCTTCTTCCGGTGTGATCGTTTGGGGGCATGTCAGAGGGGGGCACACAGTTTCATCGCAAAGCACCCTTCCATTGGAGCAGAGGCAGGTCGTGCATGGCTCGGGAGACCACACAGCTTTGTTGTACATGGTCATCCCGTTTACCAGACAGTGTCCCTTCTTTCCTGAAAGAGAAGCAGGGACACAGTAAGTTCCTGCGTGTGTTTGCACACCAAGTACGTAGATCCAGAGATGTAACCCCCAGCGGGGCGTCCGCCTGCTCTCTCAGCCTCTCACTCAGGCTCTGAGAGTGACCAGCCTGGTAGCCTGACTCTGAACTGAGCCTCCACACTGTACCTGTCGGGGTGACTAAGTTATACAACAGCGTCCACCACCCCAGGTATCAGGGATTCCTTATCCATGCCGTGTGTCCAGTGTGGGCTCACGGCCTCTGCACAGGATGGCCACCCAGGAATAATCAGCGGGCTTCATCTGCAAGCAGGCTGCCCTGATGGCCAAAGCAGAGAGAATGGGAGTTTGCAAATCCCAGACAAGCCCCAAAAGTGTCTCATTATGTGGACCACAGCAAATGAGATGGCCGTACCTAATTTCAGAAGAGACGCGGCAGTGCAGCTCCATCCGGTGCCAGAGAGCAGGGCAGGGACAGCCCCGGTGGTGAGCCCACGCCCCAGACCTGCCGGTGTGCAGACAGGACAGCCAGGCCACGGAGCCTGCCTCTGCAGGGCCTCTGACACTGGTTCCCAAGGAGACATTGCACCTGTCCCTTCTTTGACAACGGCTGTGCTACGGAAGGAGAGCTCCCATGCCACCATATGCATCCTTGTACCATGCACAGTGCAGTGGTCTTCAGTGCCTCCATTTCCAGTGCACAGCGTGGCACACACGTGGGGAAGTGTGTCAACCAAGAAGGCCCTCAGACAGCCTGCTTTGATTTGAATGTTAGGGGAGATGCTGTCCTTCCGACCCAGTATCATTTCTGGTACCTCTCCTTTGTGGGATGAGCTACCATCCCCAACTCCCACCCTCGGGGGGCTCTCACGTTCGATCTGCCCTCTCCCCACCGCCACTGTGCTCGCCTAACTCAGGCCCTGGTTAACAGCCCTGTGTTCATAGAGTCATCCGAATAATTTATTTCTATGTCCTATATGATCTATCACTGTAAATGAGAAAGCAGCTTACAACTTTTTATGTATATTGTCTATATTATGAATATAACTATGTAAAATACATGGCACAGTAAACAGACTAGAAATTAATAAACGAAAATAGTAACTGGGTTTTATAAACATAGTTGTGGGATAACTGTTTTCTTTTCCAATAATTTTCTATTACAATTACATTCTATAAATGAAATTTTAAATTATTTCAAACTTTATCATTAGATTAAACCAAAAGATAATACAGTAATATGAAAAAAAACTTTTTTTTGGAAAATTGTCCTCCTGGAGGTTCTGTTTCTCTCACTGGGCTCTTACCTGGTAACACGTTATAACTTGATTCTACTCCAAGAAAACCTAGAAAAGAGTCAAACTTTTCCTCTGTGCTGTAGTCCAGGTTCAGCAGGGGACGTGTTGCTCCAGGTGTGACCATTGTCCGCTGGTCCCCCAGCTGCCTGCTGGACCTGCGGGCAGGCGAGGAGCTGCCCCTCAGTCTTCTGTGGTGCATTTTCCTCCGCTGCTTCCTAGGTGCTTCTTCATTTTGTCCAAAGTCAGTTTGACAGATGATAAGCAGAAGGAAACAAACCAAACCTGCAAACTTCATGCTGGCTTTTCCACCATCCAATTTCTAGAATGAGAAGGAAGCAGAATTTCGGATTTAGTGGTACCTAATTTTCACCTTTGACAACTGGGCTTATTGCTCATATGTATGCCTCAGCAGCATCTTTGAGAAATGACACACATCATCTGTGGGCTATTTGCCCAATAAAAATCAAAGAACTTTTAATATCTTTACCTTCATACCAAGCATGAGCAAACTTGTATAAAGAACCAGGTATTAAATATTTTGGACTTTACAGGCTATTCGTCTTGAACGTTATCATGTGAAAACAGACAACGGTACGCAATGGCTGTGCCAGCAACACTCCCATGTACACAACAGTGGGTTGGACGTGGCCTCCAGGCTGTGGTTTCCTGAGTCCTCTCTGGATCACTGTGTTGTGGGTCCTCAGAGGTTATCCAGGGTCGCTGTACCTGTGTGCCAGGTCATCCTCTGACCAGCGCCACCCACAGTCCTTTCCCCCAGTGCTTTTTTTTGTTCTCTTATCCTCTCGCTTTATGATTTTCTTTATTGGGATGAGGGGGTACGGCTACACCCTATAAAACTAACAGGAAACTAGAATCAGTCGTAAAGACATAAGACGGACAAAGAAGAACTCTTAATTAGCCTGTCTCAAGGGTAGTGCAGGATTCTGCGTGAGGTGAAGTTGAAAACACACCGGAGACATGAATACTCTACTCCTGGTGCTGTGGACTCAGTGTGGTTGTAGCCCTGTGCTCACACACATTGGTGCGGGCATGTGAAGTCAGGTAGCAGAGAAAGTGAAGAGTAACCCTCTACAAGGTGATTGATTGTGGGGCCGGTTGACGGATTCACCCGGCCACACACTTGGGCCCATGGTTAGTCCTACAGGGAAGGTCTGCAGCACCCATGGCCTCTGAGCTTAGAGTCAGTTTCTCTACCCTCACCCCTGCCTATCAGCTCTCCCCTCTGCTCTTCATTCAGGTCCTCTTGCTGTCAGTACCCCAAGATGGAGCCAGGGTGTATGGAGGAGAGTCTGAACCCTCAACGATGCCAGGGACCCAGGATCGTTAGTAAAGGAGCAGCCTTGCTCGGTGATGGGATTTACCCCACTCCTCACCAGCCTGCCTTGGTCACCTCTGTCAGTCAGAACAAAACTGTTAACTTCAGAAACCATCACCCTGGCAGAAATGGTGAGCATTAAGGTGATGTTATGTACAGACTAAATTTCCAAGCTGCTAAGGAGGGGTTTTGAAGGCTCATAGGGCCAAAAAGTGGCCATAGACTGTTGACCCAGTAATCTTATTGGCACCTTGGGAAATAGACAAGAGACCCTCTAAGCACTGGATTCAACCTTTCTGCATGAAATGAAGTCCTCTGTTAGCATCAGATGCTACTATAGTACAGGTCAGCTTCACAACCTGTGGGTAAGTTGTGGGGATCCCAGAGGACAACCGAATGGAAAACCACGTTCGCGGGGTGAGGCGGGCCTTCCCCGAGCCACTGTGCCCCCACAATGAGATACAACTACCCATCTATTAGAATGGCCAAAATCAACACCAAATGCCAGTAAAGATGTGGAGCAGCAGAAACTCACATTCATGGCTGGAGGGAACACAGATGGGTACAGCCCCTTTGGAAGACGCTTGGGCAGTTTCTCAGAAACACACTCTTACCATGTAATCCAGCAGTCATGCTTCTTAGTATTTACCCAAGGGAGTTGGAAACATGCCTACACAAAATCCTGAACACAGATGTTTACAGCAAACTAGGAAGCAACCAAGACGTCCTTCGGTAGGTGGGAGGACAAACAGTAGTCCATCCACACAGGGAATATTATGCACCACTAAAAAGAAATGGCCGTCGGACCATGAAAAGACAGGGAAGAAATAAACACATCACTAAATGAAAGAAGCCAGTCTGAAAAGGCTACTGTAATATTCCAACTCTGTGACATTCTGGAAAAGGCAAAATTGTGGAGACAGTAAAGAGAGTTGCTGCCAGGAGTTGGTGCGGGGGGTGGGGGGAAGGGGCAGGGAACGAATCGATGGAGCACAGAGGACTTTTAGGGCACTGAGAATATTCTGTATAATACTGTAATAATGGATACTACCATTACACACGTGTCCAAATCCATAGAACGTACACCACCAAGCGTGAGCTCTAATGTAAATTCTGGACTTGGTGATAACGGTGTATCAATGTCATTTGTCAGTTGTGAACCTAAGTCTGATCATTGTCGTATATCAAAAAGTTAGTGCTAATACCGTGCTTGATTTTGAAATATGTTTACCGCTTAAGATCAGGAAAAAGAAAAGATGTCTGGTCTCACCACTTTTAGTCAACATTTTCTTGAATATTCTAGCCCGTATAGTAATGTAAGACCAAGAAACAAAATGCATCCAGACTAGAAAAGAAACTGTTCACAAATGTCTTGTTCGTGTATATAGATAATCCCATGGTGCCTACATAAAAAGCTACAACCGATTTTAGCAGGGTTTCAGGATATAAGATCAATATACAGAAGTCAGGATTATTTCTACATGCTAAAAACAGTAAAGAAAACAAAGCTAAAGGGGTGCCTGGGTGACTCAGTCGGGTAAACGACTGACTTTGGCTCAGGTCATGATCTTGCAGTCTGTGGTTTTGAGCCCCACGTCAGGCTCTGTGTTGACAACTCGGAGCCTGGAGCCTGCTTCAGATTCTGTGTCTCCCTCTCTCTCTGACCCTCCCCTGCTCATGCTCTGTCTCTCTCTCAAAAATAAACATTTAAAAAAAACCCCAGAGTTAAAAATACAATACCATTTATAGGGGCGCCTGGGTGGCTCAGTTGGCTAGGCGGCTGACTTCGGCTCAGGTCATGATCTCGCGGTCCGTGAGTTTGAGCCGCACGTCGGGCTCTGTGCTGACAGCTCAGAGCCTGGAGCCTGTTTCAGATTCTGTGTCTCCCTCTCTCTGACCCTCCCCCGTTCATGCTCTGTCTCTCTCTGTCTCAAAAATAAATAAACATTAAAAAAAAAATACAACATCATTTATAAAGGCATAAAAATGTGAAGTACTTAAAGATACTTCTGACAAAAGATGTCCAAGATTGCACCCTGAAAACCATGAAGGATTGCTGCAGAAAATGGAAGAACTGCATAGGGTATGTGTGCTGTGTGTGTAGGTCAGATGACTCAGGTTTAAATTCTCAATTCTATAATCGATAGTTTGTCACAAAGCCAGTCAAAATTCTAGCAGGCTATTTTGTTTATTTTTTTAATGGCAAGATGATTCTAAAATTGCTGTGGGAATGTAAAGAGCCTACAATAGCCAAAGCAACTTTGGAAAAGAGAAGAATAAATTTGGAGGACTACCACTACCTGATTTTCGATACTTATTACAAATATGGGGAAATAAAGATAGTGTGATACTGATGTGAAGACAGACAAGTAATCAGTGGGACAGAAGAGAGTGTTCAGAAAGAGACCAAGCCTACATGGTCAGCACGAGGTGCACAGTCATGTATCATACAAAGAATCGACCATAAATATAACAGCAAAAAGTATAAACTTGTAGAAGAACACATAGAAATTTTGGTGACCTTGGATTTAGCACAGATTTCTTAAGTACAGCAATAGAGAGCGTGATATTTATTTTTTAATTAGACTTCATCAAAATTAAAGGCTTTTTGTCTTCAAAAGATACTGTTAATAGTAGGAAAATGCCACATACTGGAAAAAATATTTGCAAAACATGTATTCAACAAAGTACTTGTATCAAGAATAAAGAAGGGGGCGCCTGGGTGGCTCAGGAGGTTCAGCGTCCAACTTCGGCTCAGGTCATGATCTCACAGTTCGTGAGTTTGAGCCCTGCATCAGGGCTCTGTGCTGACAGCTTAGAGCCCGGAGCCTGCCTCGAATTCTGTGTCTCCCTCTCTCTCTGTTCCTCCCCTGCTCATGCTCTGTCTCTCTCTCCTTCAAAAAATAAATAAAAACATAAAAAAAAAAAAAAGAATAAAGAAGTATCACAGTTCTGACATGAAAAGAAAACCCAACTTTTAAAAGCCCAAAGCTTTGAACACACTTTACCAAAGAGACACGCAAGGCATATAAGCACATGAGAAGATGCTCAAAATCCTTAGTCATTGGGAAAATGCAAGTTAAAGCCTCAATCAGATACCAGCACGCATCCGTCAGAATGACTAAAATTAAAAGGATAAGCCACAGCAAATGTTGACAAGTAGGCAGAATAACTAGAATTCTCGTTCAGTGCTGTTGGAAATGTAAAACAGCATAAACATTTTCGGAAAACAGTTTGGCAGTTTTTTTTAAAGTTACATGTGCGTCTGCCATTTACCCAGCCATTCTGCTGCTGTTTACCCAAGAGAAATGAAAACATATGTCCACACATATTTATATGTGAATGTTCATGGCAGCTTTCTTTGTGCTGGACAAAAAGTGGAAGACATCCAAAGGTCTATCAATGTGTTAGTGGATAAACAGCTTGTAATGTATCCATACCATGGAATACTACTTAGCAACAGTGATAAGTAAATCTCAAAATAAATATGTTGAATAAAAGAAGTCTCATACAGAAGGACATATACACAGTTCCGTTGTAGAAAACGCAAACCCTTCTGTAGGAAAGCATACCCATGTCTGCCTCGAGGCAGGGGCATGTAGATTACCAGGAGTCATGGGGATCTTTTGTGGATGATGGATGTATTCATTTTCTTGATTGTGTTATGGTTTTACAGGTGCACTTTACATATGTGCACTTTAATTTTCAACTCTCCTCACCACTGTAGTTGGGTTGGGCTACCACCTTGATGTTGGGAGTCCGAAGGTGGCTATTTGGAATCACATATCTCTGTCACATAATGCGCAAAATCCCCAGTTGTGTGAACTTCTTAGCACTGTTGTAGGATCTCACGCTTTCCTCAGACAGAGGTGGAGTTGTATCATGGGGTCCTTGGAGACCAGGCTCTGGGCTTGACAGGTTAGATCAGAAGTCAGGAAATTAGAGTAGGGGCCAAACTGAGTCTGCTGCTTGTTTGTATACAGCCTACAAGCTTAAGATGGCTTTTGTGTTTTTAAATTTAAAGGTTTTAAGATTTAAAAGAAGAGTAATAATTCATGACAGATCACATAAATTGAAATTTCATTATCCATACATAAAGTTGTATTGGAGCAGCCATGCTCGTTTATTTGTGTATTACTTTTGGGGACTTCTCCGCTAAAGAGCGCGATTGGGTAGTTTCAGTAGATGCTAACATTTATTTGGCCTGCAAAATTTAAGTACTTTGCAGCACAAGGTTGCAGCCCACCACTGAAAGCAGTGCTTCTCAGCCAGAGAGTTTTGTCCATGGGTCCCATTTGGCAGCATCTGGACTCTCTTCAGAGTCACTGTTAGGAGGGGCTCTCCCAACTCCCTGTGTGTGGGAGGGCCCGGGTGCTGCTGGAGGTCTTACAGAGCCCAGGACCACCCACCACGACAGGGGAACCGAAGGGCCCAGCACGTCGGAAGTGTCTAGATGGGGAAGCCCCTGTTGAGAGGAACTCATACAGAGGTTTTTAATCCAGACAGAGGCAGGCGGTTTACAGGCACATCTAATGAATTCTAACTAGATGGGTTCTTCTAGTGGTCTTCTAAAATTAAACAGACCCCTTGCACACGATGATCTCCCTCCCGAGGTTTACTCTGACTCTGAGGTGCTGTTTTCTTTTGCTCCGTTTCCAAGTCTCACACGTGTATGCTCGCTCATGTGGCCAGAATTGCATGTTCCTTGAGGAATGATCCCACTTCCATTCTGTATTCTGTTGTGCTCAGGTGAAGCTTTGTCCTCGTACCCTTGGCTGTTTATAACAGTGGCACTCTGCTGTGTGCAGCTCAGACTTTCAGTGAGTCCTTGAAGCTCTCCTCCGTTTCCAGCTCTGGGGGATTCATCATCTTCTGGGCTCAGACAGCTCTGTCAACAGGGTCTTCTTAGGTTGAGCTCCAGTCTGTTGTCCATAGGAAAGCCCAAAGAAATGTAAAGATACAAGCCATGGGGGTGTCTGGCTGGCTCAGTGGGAAAAGCATGCAACTCTTGGTCTCAGGGTCATGGTTTGAGCCCCACATTGGGGTAGAGATTACTTAAATAAATAAACTTTTAAAAGATAAAGATACAGGCGGCGTTCACATAGTTTTCTCTCTCCAGAGTTCATAATCTTTTTTTATCATTTGTTCTTAAAATGTTTAAATTTGAGGGGCGCCTGGGTGGCTCAGTCGTTAAGCATCCGACTTCGGCTCCAGGTCATGATCTCACCATTGGTGGGTTCAAGCCCCGCATCTGGCTCTGTGCTGACAGCTCAGCCTGGAGCCTGCTTCAGATTCTGTTTCTCCCTCTCTCTCTGCCCCTCTCCCGCTTGTGCTCTGTCTCTCTCTCTCTCTCCCTCTCAAAAATAAATAAATATTAAAATTTTTTTAATAGTCAAATTTGTAAAAGTAGCGTATATGTTTTAAAAACTCAAAATGGTGCATATGTTTATAAGGCAGAAAAGACACATTGCCTTCATCGTAATTCATTGTTCAGTACAAGGGGTAGGCACACCGTTTCTCCAAAGTTGAGAAGATAAATATTTTAGGCTCTGAGGTCCAACAGTCTGTTGAAACTTCTCCACTTTGCTGCAATAGCCCAAAGTAGCTATAGACACTAGGTGAACAGACAGGCAAGACTATGTAACTATGGTGTTTTGTTTAAAAAACAGAATTTGGCGAATGGGCCCTAGCTTCCCACCCTCTAGTTTACTGGGTCTTTCATGACCCCTCTAAACAGTTTGGTGATGGACATTTAAATTCTTTGCCAATTTTTTGTGATTATAGATATTATGGATGTATCTTTTGGATGTATTTTTGTATTCTTAATTTTAATTTTCAGTTTACAAATATAATAATAGAGTCTCCTTTGGTTTTGAACTATGTTATCCCTTGGGTTTATTTTTGAACGTAGTTTAATATTTATAAGTCACTTTGGTCATGTTTATTAGTATATTTTGAGACTGTGTTATAGGTATATTCAAATCCAAAATTGTTAGATCTTTCCAGTGCTTTTATCATTAGGTACTTTTTATATTGCTAATAGTGCTTTTTGTCGTAAGATCTACTTTGTGAGATATTATAGCTGATAGTCTTATATTTTCAATATACTTTCTATTTGCATATCATGGAATTTTTTTAATGCAGTGTGACAATCTTTGTCTATTAATTGGAACATTTAGTCTATATTTAACGTTAACACTTGACATGTTTGAGTTTAAATCTGTTTTCTGACTATTAGCTTTCTATTCGTTCTGCCTGCTTGTTGTGTTTTGTTTTTCTTGCTTGCTTGCTTTTTTAAATTGATGACTGAGTTTTTCTTGTTCTGTTAGTAATTTACACTTTTTACTATTCTGCTCTTTGTAGGGATTACCACATACATCTCAGCCTGTCACGTCTGGTATAAACCAGAGCCTTTCTGTCCTCCTGGACAATGTGAGGCCAGGACAGCCTCCTTCTGTCCCTCAGCCCAGCACCGTGCCACTCTTGTCACATTAATTCTAGATACATGTGACGTCCTCAGAAGATGATGGTGATTGTCATTTAGATCAGGCTCTCCCAGCCTTGGCACCACTAACATTTGGGTTGGAGAATTTGTATTTGTATATTCAGTAGCATCCCTGGCCTCTGCCCAGTAGATGCAGCCAGCACCTTCCCTTCACTCATGGCGAGCAGAAATGTCTTCACACCTTATGTGCTGGGCGATGGAGGGAATCCTCCTGCCCCAGCTGGGACCTCCTGTGTTACAGTCACCTGAACATTTACTGTTTTCTTTCTGCCCATTCTGTCCCATGGTTTCAGGCTTCTGTCAGGGTTCCATTCTTTCTGATTTAAGAACACTTTTTAGTAATTCCTTTAATGCAGGACTACTGGTGACCACTTCTTTTTGTGTGTGTATCTGAAAATACTTATGTTTTATGTCATTCTGGAAGAATGCATTTGCTGGACGTGGAATTGTAGGTTGACAAGTTTTTTGTTTCAGCATTTTGAAGATCTCATTCCAACGTCTTCTTGTTTCCTTAATTTTGATTGAACATTCATCTGCCCACCTGATTATTTCTCCTTTTTAAAAAAAAGAAAAATGTTTATTTTTGAGAGAGAGAGAGAGCCTGCGTGAGCAGGGAAGGGGCACAAAGAGGGACAGAGGATCCAAAGCAGGCTTGACGCTTTCAGCCCAGAGCCCGAGACAGGGCTCAAACCCACAAACCACGAGATCATGACCTGAGCCAAAGTCGGACGCTTAACCGACTGAGCCACCCAGGCACCCCTATTTCTCCTTTAAATAACTTTTTCTGCTGGCTGCTTTATCTAAGATTTTCTCTTTGGCTTTGGTGCTCAGCTTTTTTGCTGTATGGTACATAGATAGGATTTTCTTGTTTTTGTCGCCTTTGGGATTTATAGCACTTCTTGAATCTATGGCCTGGAGACTCATCAGCCCTTCTCTCCACCCAGTACTTTCCTACTTCTGTCCTGAGTGTGTTTAGGGCCACGTTGGTAGACATGATGGCCTCCTCATGGTGTCTTCAGTGCGTCTACCCTCTCTTGTCTCTATCCCTGTCTGCCTGTGAATTGTCCTGGTTATCCTTTTAACCTGTGTTGCAGTTCATGAATTCTCTCTTCCACTATTAAATCTGTCCATTGACTTCCTTGTTTCTGTTACTGTGGGATTTTTGGTTTTGAGTTTTCAGTGAGTTCTTCTCATGGTTTCTGATTCTCCACTGAAATTTTCAGTCTTGTCTTTTACTTTTTGAACATGTTAATCACATTCTTCCTAAAGTCTATGTCTGAAGACTCCCACTTTCTGAACACTTGATGTATCTGTTTCTGTTGTCTTATTTCCCCGGGATTATAGCCGCATTGTGCTATTTCTTCCTATGCCTGATGGCTTTTGATTGAGCACCAGATATTGTATAATGAAAAATTAGGGAAATACTTGGAAGCCTTAATGATAAATTCTTATCCCAGAAGGATTTACATCTGCTTCGGGCATTAGGGTGAGGGCACTACCAGTTATAGACGGCATGTTCTGAAGCTGAGCCTTGCTATGTCTGCTTATGGATCACACTGGGTCCCAAACCAGAGCGGGGGACCTCACTGGCATCGCCCTCCCTGTCATCCTGCTGCCGGCGTAGCCCCGTTCCTAGGGCTTTATTTCTGTCTTGCCTGCTGAGGCTGTTTTAAAGCTATACTCAATTCTTGGGGTGGCTGGGTGACTCAGTTAAGCGTCCAACTTTGGCTAAGGTCATGATCTCATGGTGCCGTGAGTTCAAGCCCCACGTCAGGCTCTGTGCTGACAGCTAGGAGCCTGGAGCTTGCTTCCGATTCTGTGTCTCCCTCTCTCTCTGCCCCTCCCCCATTCACTCGCCCGCACGTGCTCTCTTTCTCTCAAAAATAAACATTAAAATTTTTTTTAAACACAAAAATTAAGCTACATTTAATTCTCTGCTGCCTCTTCTGGACCCTCCTTCTAGATGCCTTCAGAAGAAAAGTTGTTCAAAACCTATTTGGTTTCAGTTCTATCCCAAATATTAGTCCTGCTTTTTCCCTCTCTATTCTAATTATTCTCAACAGCTTTTGTTCTGAATTCCTTAGTCTGCTATTATCAGAACCAGGAGTTCCCTCAGATTACTTTTATTTTCTGTTAAAGTGATCCTCTTTCTCTAAAAGAATGTTTTGGGTTTTAAAAATTTTGAAATCTTGTGTCAGAAAATATCATTGGTTAATTGGAAATAGAATAATGATTTCAATCCTTTTCTTCCAAAACTTTATAGCTGTTGTCCATTTTCACTTTTTTTTTTTTTTTTTTTTTTTTTTTTTTTAATGTTTGTTTATTCTTGAGAGAGAGAGAGAGATTGCAAGCAGGTGAGGAGCAGAGAGGGAGGGAGACAGAATCCGAAGTAGGCTCCAGGCTCTGAGCTGTCAGCACAGAGCCCAACATGGGGCTTGAACCCAGGAACCGTGAGATTATGACCTGAGCCAAAGTCGGACACTTAACCGACTGAGCCACCCAGGCACCCCTCTATTTACTTCTTATATCTGCTGTTACTGATGAGAATCTAACCCAAATCTGGGTCTTATCTCTTTGTGAGAAATCTTTTTTTTTTTCTCTCTCTCTCTATGGAAGTTTTTTTTCATATTTTCAACTCCTCTTTAATACTCAGAAGTTTTACTATAATGCGTAGGGTTGTTTTTTGTTTGTTTATCCTTCTTGGGATCTTTTAGCCTAAGGCCATCTACCTTTTGCACACAAGCTCTCCTTTACTGTGCCTCTGCCTTCCTCTTTGTCCTCTTCCCCCAGTGCAGCCTCATTCTCCTGCTCTTCCTCTGCCTGAGGCCTGAAGGAAGGGGTTCTCCTCCTTGGGCTGATGGCCCCGCACATGGCCGCCGCCAAGGTTGTCCTGTCCGCCAGCCTCAGCATGCAGACTTGCGTCCAGTATGTATGTCCACTAATTACTGCAGCCTCTTCAGAACCTCTACTGGACATCATTGAAGTGGAGCTACACTGGAACCAGTTTTTGTGATCCGCTTTGGTTTTAGTAGAACTAACATGAAAAGTCATGAAAGGAGCAAATCCCTTCGCCAATGGGCAAAGGACCCTGGAGGAGTCGTTTCAGAGAGCAGGGAACGGAGGAGGCAGTATGTGGGCTGGGCCAAGAGCCAGGATGGGGGCGGCAGGAGGGGCCAGGGACGTGGCTCTGGTGGAGAGCGTGGGCACTGCGCTCTGCGTGAGAATTCATGGACATTGTCCTGCATTAACAGTCGTCTGTGCGGACGCCCTGTCTTGAACCAGGTGCAAGTTTAGTCCGGCCCTGGACGGGGTTTAGGAGGACGCCCAAGAGGGTCTCCAGCACCCGGGCGGCCCCTTGTCCTCCCGGAAACACTCGCTTGACAGGACCAGGCCTGGGCTTGCTCACCCTAGGGCCCCCACCTGGACTTACGTCCCGGAGTCTTTCTCCTTACCCCCCAGAATTGGCTCACTTTCATCCAGAAACCTAAATACACATGTACAGAAATAAATTTTCAGAGCTATCTTAATTTTAACAAAATCAGGATCTAAATAGTCTCATTAAAATTTTAAATGTTTTATGAAATGGCCTTTCATTGCTAATTTTATAATCAATGTCAGGGTGCCTGGGTGGCTCAGTCAATTAAGCGTCCCACTTTCAGCTCAGGTCATGATCTCACAGTTGGTGGGTTCAAGCTCTGCGTCAGGCTCTGTGATGACAGCTTAGAGCCTGGGGCCTGCTTTGGATTCTGTATCTCCCTCTCTCTCTGCCTCTCCCTCGCTCTCACTCTCTCTCTTTGTCTCTCTCTCAAAATCAATAAACATTTTTTTTAAATTTATAATTGATACCTAGGCCTTTGTTATTTTCAGTGATTTATAAAATTTTGCATTGCGTTTAATATTGACTTTAACAAGCAACTTTGCAATTGAGTAAATCTGTCGCTAGAGTTAAAATTTTATGGTACTCTAAATCACAGTAGGTATTATTTTGATCAAGTACATTTTTCTTTCCAGCCCTTCTTGTTTTATCCCAACATTAAATACTGTCCGTAAATCTTGGTTAACTTATTGTTTATCTCCATTTAAAGTTTTTCATCCACTGTCTTAAGTAAGTTTTTAAAATAACATTGAGAATTTTAAACTTCTACACAAAGCCATGAAATGTCTGTTGTCCCTTTTAACGTCACTCAACAGGCTTAAAATGAAAAACATTTTTAATTAATACTTTATGTTCTTTTAGGTTTTAAAAATTGAGAATGTAATTGTCAAACCAACTTCTACTTCTGTTGAGCATGTAAATTATATTTAAACTTACAAAAGTATCTTTAATCCTAATTCCGTAAAAGTTCAAAATACTTGGGAAGTATTCATCCTGAAAAAAAAAAACAAGTAAGCAGCATACTGTACACTTTAAACTTCTAAAATCTATTAGTAAGAGCTAATTTCCTCAAGTGTTAAACACATTTGCAACATAAAACACCCAAATATTAAAACCATTCCACATGCCTTAGTAGAAACTTAAAATTTTAAGCTTTTACCTGAAATTCTAAACTAAGTAGGTTCTGCTTGGTGTCATTAAAGTCTCCGGCTGAAAATGAAACAAAACCAGAGCTTTCTTTAAAACAAGGAAAGAGAGGAATGTTGAGAAATGCTAGCTGACTTCTTAGTAAAATCGAAAATCACTGCTTCCCTTGGGAACAAATGCCTTTCGGATCTTTGTGCAGAGCCGCCAAGAGAGTAACCAGGGAAGACGGTTACCAAGGGAAATATTTGTTCTCAATCACAGCAGAAGCAGAAAGCAGAGGCAGGGGGAGAGAAACCGGAGGAGCAGTAGAGGCTCACTAAGAAGTATGTGGTGTCCCTCTAAGTTCACACCAGCCTCCACGGTACCCCTTGAGCTTTACCAGACTACAGAGACGCCATTGTTGCCACGTGGAGGACCGTGCATTCCTGGGATGCCTTTAGTGGGGTTAACTCGCTGTCCTCTGCCTGCTCCCCCAGTCTGCAGGCAGCCTTGTTAACAAAGCACAGAGCTGTTACATATTAATGTCACTGAAATTATGTAACTTCCAGCCTTGAAGCAATAAGGAGAAAATGTGCAAAGGAGCTTTGAGCCTTCTGATGATGGTTACTCTGGCGAATTGGTTGTCTACTTTGGCCTCGGTTTTTTCTATCTACAAATGAGCAGGTCAGAGAGCGGTCAGGGTTCCAGGCTCACACTGCTGCTTATGGGGACCTTGGATGAGTTACTGTTGTTTCTGATTAAACTTTATCCTTCTGTACAACTGGGATGATGATACCTACCCTGCCAATGCAATGAATACCCTATGTGAAGTGCCTGTCACAGACTAGGGAATTATTTAATGGCTATTTTTAAATTCTTACTATTCTACTTCAAGTGTCTAAATTTTCTGACAGAGAAGAGCTACATTTTTGTTTTTCCAAAATCTTAAAATGACCTGGGTAGATCAAATCAAGGTAATTGACTACACACGTGGGCCATCCAAATGCCTTAAAATAAACTACATATATATATATATATATATATATATATATATATATATGCAAAATAATTAGTACTATTAGAAGAAATGTTGAGAAATTCCTTAAAGATTAAAGGCACAGAGACTCTGACAGATAACACTGCAGCCCAAGTGTATGGGACAGGATAGCTCTGTGGGTGTTCCCCACAGGTTTAGAAATTCCAAATGCTGGGAATGGTGACGTTTGTTAGAGACTGCACTTAAGAATAGCAGGTTAGATGACCCCAGTCCTCCGGATGTCTCCATCATTTGTTGTGAGTATTAGGCATCTGCCCCTAAACTGAACCTGTGTTCTCATCCACTGGGCTTGGGTGGCTGGTGGAGCAGGGAACCCCCATGTTCAGAATCTAAGCTCACCACTGGCACAACCCACTATAAAGACAAAATTGATCATCCCCACTGATACGTTTTGGTCAGCATTTTAACCCTATACTGTTAGTCGTGAGCAGATAGCTCAGGATTACAAAACATTTGGGAAGATTCTACTATTAGAGATAGGACCCCACCTTCCTTCCCAAAAACGCTTACACACAATCAGAAAAGAAAAGGGCTTCGGAGATTAAACAACAGTGTGATACCACTACACACTTACTAGAATGGCAAAAATCCAAAACACCGACAACACCATATGCGAGCAAGGATGTGGAGCAATAGGAACTCTCATTCCTTGCTGGTAGGAATCCAAAATGGCGCGGCCATGTGGGAAGACAGTGTGATGTTTCTTAGAAAACTAAACATACTCTTAATCTGTGACCCAGCAGTCCTGCTCCTTGGTATTTACCCAAATGAGTTGAAAACTTATGTCCACACCAAAACCTGCACACAGATGTTTACATCAGCTTTATTCATAGTGCCAACACTTGGAAGCATCCAAGATGCCCTTCAGTAGGTGAACGAGTAAATTAACTGTGATCCATCCAGACAATGGAATATTTTTCAATGCTAAGAGGAGATACTCTTACCAAGCCATGAAAAACCATGAAGGAACCTTAAATGTACATTACTAGTGAAAGAAGTTAGTCTGAAAGGTTGCATACTATACAATTCCAACTATATGACATTCTGGAAAAGACAAAACTGTGGAAACAGTAAAACATCAGTGGTTGCCAGGGATTAGGCCAGAGGGAGGGATGAATAGAGCACGGAGAACTGTGAAGGCAGGGAAACTACCCTGTATGATCATAATAGTGGATACATGTCATCATACATTTATCCAGACCCATAGAATGTGCACCACCAAGAGTGAACCTCAGGGTAGCCTATGGGCTTGGGTGATTAGTATATGTCAGTACAGGCTTATCAGTAGCAACAAATGTACCACGCTAGTGGGGGGTGTTGGTAATATGAGGTCACATATAAGGGGTGGATGGGGAATGTATGGAAAACCTCTCTGTACCTCCCTCTCTGTTTTGCTGTCAATCTGAAGCTTCTCTTTAAAAAAAAAAAAAAAAAAAAAAGGCGGGGGGGGGGGCACCTGATTTGTTGAAATACACTGTTTGGGGAGGGAAAAAAATGTTGATGAACTCAGTGTTGGACAGTGTTTAAGACAAACAGAAGCCTTTACACTCTTTGTAGCGGTTTGTTGTCCCAGCATTTGACTCCTTGGGATCCATTATAGAAACATCTTTAGCTGTACATCTGTGCATCCAGGAAAGTACTTGGAAACATTGTAACATAAAAGGGAAGGAATTAACCCACTAGTATATTGACAGGGAACAGTGGACTGCCCTAAGCTGGTAGAGAGACAAGTAACTGTTACACCGGTTAGCAAAGTTGTCCACAATGTACCAAGAAGAAAAAAGAAATGTCAAAACAGTACACGTGCTGTATTATCTTACCTTCTAATAATGTATAGCACCTTCCTGGAGAACAGACAGGAAGGAATAAACAAGGAATAAATAACAGACTGTTGATAATGGTTATCTCTGAGTGATGGAATTATGCAGGGGTTTTACTATGTAATCTGTCCTTTTATAACATTTTTAGCCTTTTATAACCAGATCAGGGGGAAAAAAAGTAACTATTAAAAAGAATTTAAACAATGAGAAGTAACTTAAAGTAGCAGTGTAAAGACAGGAGTTACGGACGCCAAGTCTGACAGCATCGCAGAGACCAGGACTCTGGTTTCTGAGGTCCCCGCTCTGACTTTGTGGCTTCATGGACTGTTATGTGAATCCTTCCGCAGAAACTATTTTAACCACATAGTACATGGAAAATCCTGGTATTCGAGGTCTCCTCCCCTGTATTACTGCAGCCGTAACTGTGTCCTGAGACTTGGCCCTGACAGCTGCTCTGCAGCTTGGTGTCTGTCACCACGCAGGTGTGAGCAGGTCCCCCAGCGCCTGGGCCACAAGCGTGGCTGCTGTGGGTTCAGCCTCCAGAACACATATTTGAGTAAGGTCACCTTTTCAGTGTTTTTACCCCTGGGGCTGTGGGATACCGATGAGTTAGTTTTTCTTATATGGGTGTGGTTGCTTCCCATGCAACAACTTCAAAGATAAAGCTACTTGTTGACAGGTTTAAAGAGGCTCTTCTCAGAAATGGGTGTTGCCTCCTCAGGCTGTTGTGACACCCACCCCGTGCCACAAGTGCCTTCAGCCACTTCACACCACGGGGCGTGATGGTTGTTCCATCTGCTGTCACCGACTTGCCCCCTGGAAGGGGTACATTTACGTGCAGTGCTGATGTGGGAATGTGCTGTGATGTGGTCAACGGGTGTTTGGACAGTTTCGAGTTTTGGTGCGTGCTTCTACAAAGGTCCTGTAATGTGTGTACTCCCACCATAAATACACAGAATGCCCATTTCTCTGTCACTTTATTTTTAATGTTTATTTATTTTTGAGACAGAGAGCATGAATGGGGGAGGGTCAGAGAGAGGGAGACACAGAATCTGAAGCAGGCTCCAGGCCTCGAGCTGTCAGCACAGAGCCCAACGCGGGGCTCAAACTCACGGAGTATGAGATCGTGACCTGAGCTGAAGTTGGATGCTTAACTGACTGAGCCACCCAGGCGCCCTTCTCTGTCACTTTATTTTTAAAATGATTTTCATGCTCCAGAATAGGTAATGCAAATACATGCAAGTGCCATGAATTTTTACAACAAAGTTGTAAATCAGTTTTCTGTATCAAATATTGGCAGGTGGGTGACTCTCTGAACCTTACCATCAAAGACCGGAAAAGTTTGATCACTATAAAAACATTTTGAAATCAGCATTGTAGGTGGTTTTTTTTTTTTTTTTAAATGTTTTTCTATTTATATTTGAGAGAGAGAGCACGCTTCCGTGCACGTGCGCGCGCGCGCGCGCACACACACACACACACACACACACACACAAGCAGGGGAGGGGCAGAGAGAGGGGTCAGAGGATCCGAAGCAGCTCCAAGCTCTATGCTGACAGCACAGAGCCTGATGCGGGGCTCAAACTCATGAACCACAAGATCATGACCTGAGCTGAAGTTGGACACTCAACTGACTGAGCCATCCGGTTGCCCCTGGCAATGCAGTTAAAAAAAAAAAAAATGAGACCCTGAGCACAGCAGACCTCAGAGGCCCTGGGTAGCTTTATGCCCTTGGGGAGACCACCAGAAATGCCAAGAAGCAAAACTGTCAATGAAATAGAAAACACTCATACAGCAGACAAGATCCACGATGCCAAAAGCTGGATTTTTTTTTAAATAAACCTACTAAAGTCGGTAGCGAGTCAGATTCAGGAACAAAGAGGAAGAGTGTAGGTTACCAGTGTGAGGACTTGAAAATGCTGTCAGTATAGATTCTGAGAGCAGTTAAAAGAACATAAGAGGAGGACCACCTGCGGGGCTCAGTCAGTTGAGCGTCCACCTCTTGATCTTGGCTCAGGTCACGAGACCAGGGTTGTGGGTTCGGGCCCGGCATCAGGCTGCACACTGAGCGTGGAATCTGCTTGGGATTCTCACTCGCTCTCTCTGCCCCTCTCCCCTGCTTGTGCGCTCACTCTCTGTCTCTAAAAAGATATAAATAAGTAAGAACACAAGAGCATATTATCGACATTATGTCAGCAAATTTAGATGATATGACAGTTCCTAGAAAATACAATTATGAAACTGCCATAAGAAGAAACAGAAAATCTGAATTGTCTGTAACTATTAAGGGAGTCAAATTCATAATTTCAAACCTTCCCACAAAGAATACCACAGGCCTATATTATTCATCAACAAATGTTATTGAGCAGTAGTTTTTTAATTTTTTTTAATGTTTATATATTTTTGAGAGAAAGAGGGACAGATCGTGAGCAGGGGAGGGGCAGAGAGAGAGAGGGAGACACAGAATCCGAAGCAGGCTCCAGGCTCTGAGCTGTCAGCACAGAGCCCGATGTAGAGCTCGAACTCACAGGACCACGAGATCACGACCTGAGCCGAAGTCGGACGCTTAACTGACTGAGCCACTCAGGTGCCCCCTGAATAGTGTTTTAAGGCATAACCATACAACAACCCAACAAGGGTAGTAAAGAAAAGGAAAATTGTAGACCAGGCTCACTACTGAACATAGATTCACAAAAGTAAAATCCAGCAATATATAAATAGGATAATACATCATGACTACATTGGGCTTATTCAAGAAATACCTGGTTGATTTAAGAATAAAACCCGAACAAACAAAAAACAAGCAAAAAATAACAACAGCAAAAAAAGACATTATATGATCATGTGTTTTGTTTTGTTTTCTTGAGAGAGAGCATGTGTGTGCATGGGGGAGGGGCAGGGGAGAGAGGATCTCAGGCCCTACACCCAGCAAGGGGCCCGAGGCAGGGCTCGATCTCATGACAGTGAGGTCATGACCTGAGCTGAAGTCAAGAATCAGACACTTAACTCACTGAGCCACCCACACACCCCGTCATGTTAATGTTTAAAGGAGAGTGAAATAAGGCTTTTGCATACTAGAAATGGAAGAAATTCCTTAGTCTGACAGAGTGTCTACAAACCACACACTTCCACTTTTAGCTACGTACCCAAGAGAAGTAGGAATACATATCTACATGAAAACTTACACGTGAATTTCTAATTTCATTGCTACACTGTTCATAACAGCCAACATGTGAAAACAACCCAAATGTCCATCAGCTGATGAATGCATGAATAAAATGTCCATCCACCCAGTGGAATATTACTTGGTAGTAAAAAGGAATAAAGCGTTGATACCTGCTGTGTAGAGGAACCTCAAAAACACACTGCTCCGTGCAAAAGACACTTGTGAGAGGACACAAACTGTATGATTCCATTCGCATGAAATGTCTAGGAGGAGCCCATCCATGAAGGGAGGGAGTGGGTGAGAGTGTCGGGGGGAACGGAGTATGTTTATGGGGTGACTACAATGTATCAAAAGTAGGCAGTGGGATGGCTCCCCACTAGGAATGTACTAAAAACCACTGAATTGTATACTTTAAAAAGGTGACTTTTATGGTTTGTAAATTATATCTCCACAAAGTTGTTATTTAAAAAATACTCAATGGTGAAATACTGAAATGTTTCCCTTTCTGGGATAAAGACAGGCCCACTGAAGGTCATGGCCAGTGCAGTAAAGCAAGAAAAATAAGGAAAAAAGAGATACGACAAAAAAAATAGGTAATGGAAGGAAAAATTTTTACCAGTCCCAGATGATGTGCTTCTACATATGAAATTAAAACATAACTTTGAGATAAATCATTAAATCATATAAAGTGTTTTGCAGGTGCACAATGTATAAAAATCAGTTGTTTCTTCCTATCGTTAGAGGACAAGAGAAAGGGAAAGATGTGTTTTAAATATCAGATATATTCAAGAATATTACAAGTGTTTACGAATAAATTAAAGCAATGATGAGCAAGATCTTTTCGGAGAAAATGTTGGAAGACAATTACAGATGACAGTTTGGGGAGGGGAGGTACCACCCCCGGGGATGGAACGTTCAGGATCGCAAAGATACCATTTCTACTTATGCTGATTGGATGTGATGCAACTTCATCAAAATCCTAACAGATTACCTCCCCCACTTTTTTTTTTTTTTTTTTTTTTGGTGGAACTTGTCGAATTCTAAAATGTGTGTGGAAATACAGGGATCTAAGAAAAGCCAGGCCAGTCTTGAAGCAGAATAGGCAACAGGCTTTCTGTCCCACACATCAGCTCTTATCATGAGGAGCTGCAGTAATTAGGGTGGATCGCCCACAACTTGCAGTGGGACCCGAATTCGGCTCCTGGACGTGGGAGAGAAGTGGTAACGCCAGCATGGCTGTTGACAGGGACCGAGACACTGCAGAGAGGAAACCACACTGTCCCGTTGCCCTCCAGAGACCAGAGCCAGGGTCTGTGGACACACACGGACAGGCTGGCTTGGGCTCTGTGCAGTGGACAGGCAGACAGGCCTCATGACCAGTCCTGTTGCCTGAACTGCCTGGCGAGGCTACGAGTCCGCATGACTGGAAAGTCCTTCTGTTGGGAATGCTGCACAGGGGCCTCTGAGACACTGATGAGGTTCCGTGATCTTCGGGGTGGTGTGGCACGTCACGGGCCCCAGGAGGTCTGCCTTCTTAGGGACTCCCCCCACTCCCCGAGATAGTGCTCAGGTGCAAGCCTAGTAGAATGAATGGCCCACTGGGACCACCGGATCTCTGTCTGTCAGCCCTGCCCTCCACTCGGTCTGCAGCCTCCCCCAGAAGTCCCAGGCCTATGGGGCAGTGCCTGAATCTCCATGCTGAACGTGTCAGGTGGGAACACACGGGCTCCTTCCCCTGCATTACATCCGGGTGTGGAGACAAATCAGCAAACATCGGTCTACTTGAGGATGCCGGGGGCATTCTCCTCCCGTCTCAAATATCCTTTATAATGGCCCAGAGAGCCGGGCTCAGAGTTAGAATCCTGAACTCAGAATTCGCCTCTACAACACGGTAACATGGTGGCTTAGGAAGGAGTGGGTGCTGGTCTGCCACACCTCCCACCCTGTGTCGTGTGCTGTCGCCTCCTTGTGGGAATACCCAGCCTGTATAGGCAAACCCTTTAGGCCAGGGTTGCTCACACAGCGTTGCAGTATGTCCTCACGGTGAGTGAGCCAGGGAAGGGGCTTACGTGGACCTGGAAACAAAGCCATTTGGGCGGGAGCTCTGGTGTCTGAGCCCTACGCATGATCTCGAGGAGGAAGCACCTTGCCTAGTGAGGAGGGCATGGCCAGAGGAGGACCCAGTTCAGAGAGCCCCTCATGCCCAGTCTAAGTATGGGACTAAGATGGGAAGCCGACCATGAGTGGACACCATAATTCTCAAGGAAGAAAATATTCTGGGTAGAGATCTGTAGGAATATGGTAAGGACTTGGTGTGGTGGTTTCATTGTGATGCAGTTCCCCAAAATGATGTCTTCTGTGATGCCATGTTTGGTTTTTTTTTTGATGTTTATTTATTTTGAGAGAGAGAGAGCATGTGTGAGTGGGGGAGGGGCAGAGAGAGAGAAGGGGGGAGAGAGAGAGAATCCCAAGCAGGCTCCATGCTGTCAGCACAGAACCCGATGCAGAAGCTCAATCCTACAACCCTGGGATCATGACCTGAGCCGAAGTCAAGTCGGATGGTTGCCTGACTGAGCCACCCAGGTGCCCCGAGGTGCCATATGTTTCCCAATGTACTTTGCTCTCGAGATCAGGGTAGTGCTACTGAGAGTGTGACACCCGGGACACTGTCCGAGGTTATGGGGCTTGGGGGACAGAACACCCGGCAGACAGGAGAAGCAAGCGGCCCCTCGTGCGGGATTGCAGAGCCTCTTCGTGAACTCGACTGGGCCACTGTGCTCTTGTCCTGAACTCACACCTCCCATGCGGCCATCTTGTTGGACTCAGCCTAAATCTGAGTGACTCAGCCATCTTAAGAGGGTATTGGACGTAGCAGGGACTGCGTCTCAGTGGGGTCACGGTGGAGCCCGCACACGGGGCCCTTGAACAGGAGCATGGCCACTTGCTCTTCGCCCACCGAAACACACAAGCTTCTGTCAGCCAGAGAGAACATTCTGTGTCCCGTCTGGCAGCCTTCAGACTGCCATCCATTCCTTCGTCCCGCTTTTTCCTCAAGCTCCGGAAAAGTACAGGAAACGCCTCCCCTGCTGCCCTCCCACTTGTTCCGTGTGCTGCGTGGTTCCTGTGGCCCCGTGGAAGTGCCCTTACCAACGTCCCGGCGGCCCCACGGCCACCCAATCAGCCTTCTCCCGACTCTTCATTTTCTTACTCATTGCCCGGTCCTTGGAAGTCCGTCCACTCTTCCCTCTGCCTTTCTGCTTTTCTTTCTCATCGTCTTTTTCCCGGCCCCGTCGACCCATCCTGCTCTCCTCCATGATCTTGTCCCTTCACTGGGCAGACACGACCCGGCACTAATCACGTTGCTCTGACACATGCCCGTGAGCCACAGATCTGTGCTAAGTTCTCAAGTGTTTCCTGAGCTTTCTCTTCAAATTGCCAGCTTGCCTTTGGTCAGCTTGGCGTGGGCCTCTCCCAGCACCGCGTCAGCACATTCGGAGGAACAGCATGCCCTCTCTACCCGCAAAACTAGTGATCCCTCCTGTGTGCTTTACTGTAGACAGTTCACAGTAGTGCACAGACACTGCCGTCCTGCTCGGAGGAATTTTCAAACGTAGTTCAGTTTCTGCTTTTCACAGCTGTTTATTAAAGTTTAGGCTTGTTTGGCGATTTTCGTGTGTATCCTGTCCCCAAAGCCAGTATGTTGTTTTGCTTAGATCCAAACCAGCCCATTTTAACACTTGTGATATTCTGACCAGAGTTCAAGGAAAAGGTTACAGAAGAAATTTTGTACCAAAAAAAACCCCACATTTGGTATTTACAGTTAATTTCCATTCTTAAAAACTACAGTTAGGTGATTTTTTGCCATAAGAGCGTACATTCACTGCTGAAAGTGTAATGCATATCACTCACCACTTAAATAGTCTTGTCGAGACATTTCTGGTGTGCGCGTTGGCAGAACGGGTCTTCACCTGTCCCTGCAAACCCTGTGTGCGACGGGACGGGAGGGAAGCAAAGGGACCAGCATTAAGATGTTCCAGTCTGCCCCCGGTTCTCTCTGGGCACGCTATACGTGTGATCTCGAGGCCGCCTTCAGCCCGGTGACACACGTTCTATCCTCCGCGGCATTACCGACGTGAAGAGAGGAAACCAGCGCTTCATGGGGGTCACTCGTCGGCCTGACTTGCTGAGACATGGGGGAGAGGGCGGTGGCCCCACCACTGTCAGGCTGGAGCCCCTGGTCCGCGGGCCCCCGCCCCGCACACCCCGGGGTCACACCATGCCCCGCAGACACATAGGCAGGAGAGCCATCCTCTCCATTGTGGCTCCACATGCCCATGCAGCCACAGGAGGCAGATGCCTGGGGATGAGAACCAGAGGGCAGATGGGGCAACAGTGGCCGCAGACGTCAGGGTCCAGCTAATCTGGGGAGCTACCCCCAGCGCCGCTTGGTGGGCCCCACCCTCGGAAGCAGGTTCTTGTCTTTAGGGGAGGCCACCGTCCACCCGCACGTGTTTCTCTCTGGCGCTCCGGACGTGGCATTCCTGCCCCAGTCTCCAGAACTGGCCCTTCCTGTAATTTTCTGCAGACCCTGAAACCCATGCTTAGCGTGAGGTTTGCGAGAAGATCACACATATGGCAGCTTTAACATTTGCTGGGAATGGGGATTCTTTTCCACTGATACACTGTCTGAAGGAGATGGCTTTGGACCAGAGCGACCACAGTGTTTACAAAGATATTTAGTAAAAATGAAGACTTTGGCAACCAGTGTAAACCATCATTCATGGGGGATAAAGTGAAGCCTGCTTGAGGTTTAATAAATCAGAACTTAGTGTGTTTGTCCACAGCCTCAGTTTTTCCTCATTACTGGTAGGTGATGTCATCTGTTCCTTTCCACTTGAATCTTTGAGTGTCCAGCGGTAGGAAAAAATCCACGTTAACCTCATTTATTATGCTGTATTTCCATGCTTAAAGAGAAAGCTTAATTTTATTTCTGCCAGATACATGAATACAGTCTTCAGACTGTTGTCAAGGATTTATGTGGTTTTTATAAGACGAGTGTTCTGGACATACTGGCTTTTTTGTACATGCGCAGGGATATTGTGTTTGAATTAAGTTCTTTTTTTTTAAAGAATTTGTTCTAAGTGTCAATCTATTCTTTTTTTTAATGTTTATTCTTGAGAGACAGAGAGAGAGAGAGAGAGAAAGAGCACGAGTAGGGGAGGGGCAGAGAGAAAGAAAAGAAGACAGAATCTGAAGCAGGCTCCTTAAGTTCTTTTCTTAGTTTGCCCAAATGAAACTCTGATTTTAAAAAGAACAAAACTGGGTCGCCTGGGTGCCTCAGTCAGTTAAACATCCAACTTCGGCTTAGGTCATGATCTCACGGTTTGTGGGTTCAAGCCCTGTGTCAGTCTCTCTGCTGACAGCCCAGAGCCTGGAGCCTCTTCAGCTTCTGTGTCCCCCTCCCCTGCTCGCACTCTGTCTCTCTCTCAAAAAGAAATAAACATTAAAAAGAAAAAAGAACGAAACTAGTCGCCCCCCAAAATCCCGGCAGAATAGAAAATTTAGGTATTGCTACAGAACGTAAGGACTGAAATCATCCACACCAGCTGCTGAGACAAGCAATACACACATGACAGTATTGGACACGGTGCTCGTCATCACCCGGCGTCTTTCTGCCGCACCAAAGACTTGGGGTGTTGCCACCTGGGGGAAATTCACAGTAAACCCAAGCAAGAGCCCGACAGCCACTGTTTGACAAGCTCAAGCCTCCGCTTTCTGGTGCCTGCTCTTCCCGTGCCCTCACTGAGGCACCCGCTTTTCCAGGCACTCTCTCCGGACATACATTTGTCCCTGCTTCGTATTATGATTAGCAGTTTCCATACATTTTCCCCACGTGGTAGGTGACATCCTTGAGGATTTGCACATGGGTGTATAGGCAGATGAGTCATTGAACAAGTTTTTACTGTGTGTGTCTTCAGCTGGTTGCTGTAATCTCTAGCGGTAAAGGGCGTCCTCTCTGCTGAGGGATCAAATGGCTGCCTCCGTGGTACACAGTGTGACCATTGCTGTGGGGGCTGTGGCACGTTACAGAAACGAGCAGGAGATACCTGTGTGGAGTTTTCCCAGCAGGTCAGCAGAGGACACGTGGTCCCCCTCCTTCCAACCCTTAGTCCTGTTGGTCTTCCCAGCCCCTTCGATGCCTCCTGTAATCTTCCTCCTCCTCCTCCTCCTCCTCCTCCTCCTCCTCCTCCTCCTCCTCCATCTGACTTCAGGCCTGGACCCTCTTCTATAGCTATAATTTCTCTCCAGGTGAATTTGATCATCTGTGTGCCACCTGGATGCTGGTAATTTCCAGCTGCTTTCTTGACATGTCTATTTGAAGGTCTGGGAGTCGTCTCAGACCTAACAGATGCAAGTATTAAATATGGCTGTGGTCACGTGTAAACCAAACCTCAAAGGATACTTAAGTGTTTGGATACAGAGAGGTGAGGTGAGAATATTCTCGGCAGAGAGCACAGCGTGGGAAGCGAAGGTGGTTGTGAGATCTGCAGGCTTGAGCGCAGGCGAGAAGCAGCCGCATCCCCACAGATTTCGGAAGAAACGTTGATGGTTTGGGGCTCTTCCCAAAGGCAGGAGCAGAACCAGTTGTGCGTTTCACGAAGAGAACTGCACAGCGTGGCTTCTGAAGTGAAGGGAAGGCCCTCGTCTAGAGACAGAAACATTGCAGGGATTTGAGGGAGAGGCAGGAGATTCAAGAGATAATTAGATCATTAGGTAGAATCAACAAGACTGAAGATTTA
Source organism: Panthera onca (assembly GCF_046562875.1). NCBI lineage: Eukaryota > Metazoa > Chordata > Mammalia > Carnivora > Felidae > Panthera > Panthera onca. The sequence goes on from NC_138351.1 coordinate 1,563,807, forward strand.
GTTGGGTGGAGGGGAAGGGGAGGAGGAGGAGGAATCAAATATATGAAGCCCAGGTTTCCAGTGTGAATAGCTGTGTACTGGGAGGGCCATTTCCTGGGGTAAACACAGGCTGTGGAGAAAGATAAGGTAATCGGTCTGCAGATCAACAGAGAGACCCTTTGGCTCATGGATGGATGGCACTGAAGGAGGCCGCAGACCGTGACATGCAGCCAGGCCTTCCCCTGGGCAAGGTTGACAAGAAGTACAGCAAGGAGATTTTATTTTGGGGGCCCCTGGGTGGCTCAGCCGGTTAAGTGTCATGAATTTCACTCAGGTCATGATCTCGTGGTTCATGAGTTCGAGCCCCACATAGGGCTCTGCGCTGGCAGCGTGGAGCCTGCTTTAGATTCTGTGTCTCCCTCTCTCTCGGCCCCTTCCTGGCTCACGCTCTGTTTCTCTGTCTTTCTCTCCCTCTCTCTCTCTCTCAAAAATAAACAAATACACCTTTTAAAAAGATGCTATTTCTTAAGTAATCTCTATACCCAACGTGGGGCTTGAACCTACAACCTGGAGATCAAAAGTCACACATTCTTCCAAGCCAGCCAAGTGCTCCCAGAAGAAAAATTTTAAATTCTCTCCAGGATAATCAATTTCACACAGTGTTGGTAGAAATTTAAATTGGTAAATTCTTTATATAGATCATTTCATCCATCTTTTCTAAATGTTAAGCCATTCTTCTCAGATTCTATCTAACAAAAAATTCTGCACAAATGTACAAAAATATCTTACAAGGATATTCATTGTAGTGTATAAAATAATGAAAAACTACAAATAACCCAAAAGATTATCCATGGAAGATTGGTTACATTAGGATATACTGTACATCTATACAATGGCTACCTTACTGCCTTAAGAGTCATGAAGTAGGTATGGGTACATTGAATGGCACGTACATTTTATTGAGCATTTGGTATATCCCAGGCAATATACGTAAAAGAACTCCAGAAGTCAGTAGAGAAGAACACCCAGTAAAATAATAGGCAGGCAATTTGAACAAACTGTTCACAGAAATCAAGATTCAAAGTGTTCAACTTCACTGGTAAAATAAGGGAGGAATGTATCTTAAATCACCGTGATATACCACTGCATACCTACCTGAGTGAGCAACAGTTACAGTGCTGACGGTCAGCTGCTGAGGTGTGAGGTGTGAGGTCAGTTGCTGCTTCACCGTAAACTGGTACAAACACTTTGACAGCGTCTGTAAAAGCTGAAGAGGCACACACCGCTAGGTATAAATCTAAAAGGAACACGTGTACACGTGTATCCAGAAACACACACAGACAAGAGCATCACAGCAGCATTATTGGGAATAGCCCAAATGTTCTTTTAACAGCAGGATGGAAGAAGTGATAAATTGTGACATATTCACGTCGTGAAATACTGTTGAGAACTGAACAGAACAAACTTGGAGTTGCACACCAAATAATGGAGGAAGCTCAGAAAGAAAATCCTGGGCAACAGAAGCCATACGAGAAGCAGTACTTCTATGATTCCGTCCACAGAGGGTTCAAAAAATGGGTGAGGCTAAAGTGTGGTGTGTAGGGTTGCACGCAGAAGTGGAAAATTGTAAAGAAATACAAGGAAGTTATCTTCATGGAAGTCAAGGTAGTTGTCACCTTCAGAGGAAGGCGAGGGTGTGTGATTGGGCACAGTGGTGCCCGTGGCTCCTGGGGTACATCACACTCATGCATTCTTGTTCTTAATACACATTCATGCACTTTTTAAAATCCAGTCTCAAGAAACCAAATCAGATCCAAGCAGGAAAAGGACATTTTTAAATAAGGAAATTCACACCTGAATACATCGTAATGAACCTGTAGATACCTAAGACAAGAAGAAGATCTATAGACCAGCCAGAGGGAGAGTGAATGGGAGCACCTTCAAAGTAGCAACAGCAGCTGTATATTGATAAGTTCAGTATGCAGAGAAAATGTGATCTCATCTGCTAAACTCCGCAAGAATCCCCTTTCAAAAACGAACGTGAATATCCACCCACCCCCCTGTGTTCACTGTGACATTATTCACAATAGCCAGCCAAGATGGAAACCACCAAGTGTCCTTTGACAGGTGAATGGATAAAGGAAATGTGGTACACACAATGGGATGTTGTTCAGCCCTGAAGAGAATGAAATCCTGCCACTGGTGATAATGACATGGATGGACCTTGAGGGCATGATGCTAAGTGAGATAAGTCAGAGAAAGACCAATACCGTATGATCTCATGCGGAATCTAAGGCAACAAAAAAAACCATTCATCGATACAGAGAGCAGATTGGTGCCACCAGAGACAGGGAGCTGGGGACGTGGGTGGAGGCCACAGACTTGCAGTTGGCGCGTCCGTCCTGGCGGTGTGTGTGTAGCATGGCACCTGCAGCTCACAGGACTGCATTGTAATTTGAAAGTTGGTGAGAGAGCCAGTCCTCAGAGTTATCATCGCAAGAAACCAATTGTAACTGCGTGTGGTGTTGGATGCTGAAGAGACTTGGTGTGGTCGGCATTTCCAGAATGTACAAGCATCGGCTCACTCTGCGGTACACCTGGAACTACCAGCATGTACGTCAGTTACACCTGAATACAACTTGGAAAACAGGAAAGGGAAACAAAGATGATGTCCTATGTGCAGAAACTGGATGTTTATGTCTGACGCTCAGGTTAGAATGGAAGATATTCTTCAGGCAGGGGGAAAATGATCCCAGAAGGAAGGCTTTGAGATGCAAGGAGCAATAAAGAGTAAAGACCATGGGAAATGCATCAAACAGTGACCGCACAATAAAATCATAACCATGTCAGGGGAGGTCCTGTTTAAAACTAGAATTTAAAAATTCACAGCAGTACGGGAGTGAGTGTCCCTGAGGAAGACTGAGACATGCCTTCATGTGGACATAGCCGAACAGTGTCTGGTAAAGTGTCTGTGGCAGCCGTGTGACAAGCAGAAATAGAGCCCGTAACTTCCCAACTGATATGGGGGGAAGCGAATGTTTAAAAAGCTAATCAAAAAGAAGGCAAAGAGGAAAAAAAATCACAAAAGTCACTTGTGGTGAGACTTTCAACTGTGACAGAATGAAGAGGTCACTCCACAAAATAAGTGTAAACCCGGAAATTTTGTTTTAAAAAACAAGAAGAAGAACTGTTTCATGGCTCTTAAGATTGACCAAAGGCAAAGAATGAATAAATCGGAAATTGACTCGGGCCTCTCCTCTGATCTCCCCACTTACTCTTGATGCCCGGGACAGTTCACCTCCCGTGTTCACCCCAGACTCCTCATTGTCACTAAGGGCACTGAAAGGACCATTAACGTTTGTGAAGACGTTTTGGTTGCAGGCCCTAGAAACCCACTTCACGTGAACCCACGTACAGAGGGCAGCAGGGACTCCCAAGGGCCTGGGACCAGGAATGGGGTCCCCCTTATGGTCCATGGTATCCCACGGGCCACCTATCTTGCTTTCGGGGAGTGTCTGGCTTTCTGTAGACCGCCTCCTACTATATTAACAGGCATGCGGCCAACAGCCCATCGCAGAGAGCCCAAGCCTGAATACCCTCAGTTTGGGCAACCTCCCGGATGGATGGTCTGGCCCTAAATTTCACTGTTCTCCTGAGAACCTGACTGGGCCATCTTGAGTCACGCCTACCCCTGGTCCTGTCAACTCGCATCCCTGGAGTCAAGGTCAATTGCAGGTCTTCCACACATGGCTTCAGCTGCCTGGTGGTGACACACGGTAGTGTGTATGTCCCACAAAAGAACTTTCAGACTGTCCCAGGTAAAGTTTTTGTAACAAAAAGAGAAGTTGTTACTGTTTAATATGACTTTCTTTCAACCAACAGGTGTTTATCTTTACTTCCTGAAGAAAACATCTTTATGTTGTTGGAGTGAGTGTGCTCTGTTGTATAACCTCCTGCTGACTTTGTACCATTAAGCTGTTTATTGATTTCATTATTTCCTTTTAGTTTGACTCATTTACAACAGTGTTTATAAGTGATTATGGAAATCTTGTACAACTTGTAGCTCTATCTCGGGAAAATTGTCCTGTAATTATATTGAGGACTCAAAGACTAGATGCTTCATTTCATTCTTGGCATTTTTCTGGATGTATTCTTAAATTGCTGAGAGGTATTTTTTCTTTTCTGGAGGGTGGTTAAAAACCATTAAAGTTGTAACATACCAAGAGCAAACTCCTCAGTGGATGAGGTTTGTTTTGCTTTTAAACAGACTAATTTCAAGCAGGCTCTGGTGAAACAAATAATATTTTCAGTCTGAAATCACCAGCACAATAGCAGAAGCTGTGCCCTCATCTGGTGGACAGTGTGCCATTGGGTGTCTGTAGTTCAGAACGGCAAAAGTAAACCGTCGATGTTTTCATGGTGAAAATGTCGTATTTACGTCTGGAGGGAGGATGAGCAACTGTGGAGCGCTCAGCAGTGACCGAGCCTCCTGTCCTCGGCGCCCTGGCTCTCCTGGGCTCACGTCCTGAACCAGACTGCTGTGACGGTGGCGCTCGCTCGCACTTTCTTGGGGGCCGTCCTCACGGTTCCCCCGCACAGCCACGTCCACAGCCGGAAGCAATTCCTGGCGCGTGTCTGCCTGGTTCCAGCTGCTCTGCACTCCCCAGATCGGAGGAGGCCTCTCGCAAGCGTGTGTGTCACGTGCTTTGGGCACAGAGTAGGCACTCAGTGCTTTCTGTGTTTGCTTCTGCTTGTTGTAGCCGCCGAGTCCTATCGTTTGTTCTGTACGTGTGTGCCAGGACGCGCAGTAGTCGCTGCTGTCATGAGCCAAGTATCTCTCCTAAAGTCCCGGAGATTTTGTGCTAAACCGTCTATCTAAAATCTTCCCCGTTTCCACTTTCTTGTTTAAAACTTCGATTCTCGGGGCGCCTGGGTGGCTCAGTCGGTTAAGCGGCCGACTTCGGCTCAGGTCACGATCTCGCGGTCCGTGAGTTCGAGACCCACAATGGGCTCTGTGCTGACAGCTCAGAGCCTGGAGCCTGTTTCGGATTCTGTGTCTTCCTCTCTCTGACCCTCCACCGTTCATGCTCTGTCTCTCTCTGTCTCAAAAATAAATAAACGTTAAAAAAATTTAAAAAAGAAAAAGAAAAAAAGAAAACTTCGATTCTCATTCTCCCAGACTTCCTGTTTCACCAAGTCCCTTTTATTTCCTTTAACTTTTTCATTTGCAGGTTGGGTACATCTGTGAGTGGGGCAAAGCATTAGCAAGAGCTCACAGGCCGGGTGTGGGATTTCACGGAGGGCCTTGAAATACACATTTGAGAGATTCAGCCTTTATTCTCAGCTCTGCAAAATCACTATACATTCTTGAGGGAAGATAGTGAGACCTGAAAACGTTTGTGTTTTAGGAGGATAATTTTGGAAAGGTGTGAGTAATATTTAGAAAATCAACAAATTAGTGATAATATGTAACAAAGAGCTTAAGGATGCCTGGGTGGCTCAGTCCGTTAAGCATCCAACTCCTGGTTTTGGCTCAGGTCACCATCTCACCGTGCAAGGAATCGAACCCCAAGTCGGGCTCTGCACTGACAGTATAGATACTGCTTGGAATTCTCTGTCTCGATCTTTCTGCCCCTCCCCTGCTCATATGCATGCTGGTGCTCTCTCTCTCTCTCTCTCTCAAACTAAACTTTAAAAGAAGTCAGCAATAATATGTAACAAAGAGCTGGACCCCACTTTTGGTACTTGACTGCTGACAGCTGTCAGCCTTCGCCTCCTTCCCCTCCACATCTCTCAAGCTGGTAAGAAAGCCCATGTGCCCCCTACTTGGTGCTGGCACGTTCACCCCAACCACGGTGAGAGCTGGAGCCAGTAGCCCACCTGCTGTCAAGGAGCTTGGGAGCTGTCTTCTCTACCCGGGATCCTCACTGTGTGAGTGATAACTCTGTCACACCCTCTTGGGTCGTGTGGCACCACCATCAGTCTGACACCACAGCGAGCTTTGTGGGGGAGTCCTGGTGCCCTGTGGGGTGGCCTCACCCCCCAGCAGAGCGCCCAGCGGGACGTGGTGCTGGTGTTCGGTGCCCCACAGCTGCCCTTCTCCTCCGCCCTCCCCTTCCTCTGGGGACTTGTCCCTGTGGGCCGACGTACCCTTGATCGGTACACACGGTGGAATAGTGCGCAGCCCTTAGAAGAGCGCGGCTACTCTGTCTTGGCTACCGTGCGGTGCACATTGTTGAGTGAAGAACAGCGAGAGAAAACAATGTGGCTGTAGTGTGATTTTATTTAATCAAGGTATTTTTAGTCGAGGTATCATCTTCATACACCTGTGAGTTTTCAGCAGCTTGACAAGCGCACACTGTCACGTGGCCACTCCCACCATCATGACAAACTCCCTCGTGACCCTTGGTGGTCACCCTCTGTGCTCGCCTGCAGCCCCTGGCAGCCACCCACCATTTCCAGACTCACGGTGTGTGGGCTTTCCAGCCTGAGGCCTTGACTGGAGTAGCGCACGTGTTGGTAGTTGGGCCCGTCGTGCGGATGGACCTCACCAGTTGAAGGACATTTGGGTGACTAACAATAAAGCCGCTATAAACATTTTCGTATTTTTGTGTGAACATTAGTGTTTGTGCATTGAGGTTGTGAGTGGCCCATAAGGTCCCGTTGGCTGCAGGTGCAGGGTAGTGGTTTGATGTTTGCATACATTGCAGACTGATCACCACGGGAAGTCTGGTAACGTCCATCAAGAGTTGCAGATTGTTTGTTCTTGTGACGTGAACTTTTAAGATCTTTGGGCAGCTTTCCCATTCATAGCCCAGTACTGTTAGCCAGTCAGTGTGCTGTGCATTACATCCCCGGCAGTGTGTGCCTTTTGACCCCTTCTGAACACACGTTTTCCTGGACTTGCATAAATACGTGGGAGCGGGCCTGCTGGCCGCATGGCGACTGCATGTTTGCCTGCACAAGAAACTGCCAGTTTTCCAACGCAACTGCGCCATTGTGCGTTCCCACCACCAGCGTACGTGGGCTCCACAATTCCACCTACTTGCTGCGGGTTCAGAGAGGTCTACAGGCGGGAGGAGATCTGTCAGACACTCACCCGGGAAGGGAGTGGGGTCTGTAGATCTGACCGCTTAAGTGCTGCAGCTAGAACTTGGTGTTAATTACCTACGTAATGGAAGAGAAAGGGCAATGTCGTATTCTCACCAACAAGGAGGGTAGAGCTTTTCTGGAAATGTGCCAGGGGAGATAACACACCCGTCCTCCCCCACAATCAAAAACATACAGAAATTCTGGATTAAGTTTAACATACTTTAAGTACATTGTCAAGCTCAAAAGAAATAAGTAGAAATGTCCTAAGAGCAGTAAATGAGAGAAAAGGCTTGTTTCTGCCCACACAGGAGAGGATGGTCTGGGCCACATCAGGTGGGGACTAGGGCGGGGACTTCTGAGAAACCCAGCCAGCCCGAGGGCTGCAGGGAGTGAGGTGGGCGGACAACCTGCCTCTCCAGAGCCCTACGTGTGGTCCAGGGGAGCCCAGACCCAGAAGGAGGGTAAATTGTGATCCTGGAACCTTTTCACAGCCTTTCCCACAGTGCTAACTCAGAAGAAAACGACCAGGCTGAATGAAGCCAGTGCACGTTACAAGCTGTATATTAATCGAAAAAACAAGCCTCCTTTAAGTGATAATTCTCAAGCAGTCTGGAAGAAAACTAGAAGTAAAAGCTTAAGGTTATCAACATGATAACTAAACAAATAGAAACCTAATTTAAGCTACAGAGGCAGTTTTTTACAAAAGCCTGTTCAAAAAAGAGACAAATTGACATGTATACTTTTTAAGAATGTCATTAGAATTTTAAAAACTTTAAAGCCACTGGATAAATCAAACAACAGGCTAAACATTGCTCCAGAGAAAATCAGAATATTTATTCGAAGAAGTATTGAAGAAATCATCTGAAAGCACAGAGAGAGAATTCGATGGAAAATGGGAGTTCGGTAAAGAAGCATGGAAGGCCTGGGGGGCGGGGGGGGGGGGGGGGGGGGCGGTGATGAAAGACCCGCCAGAGGTGAAGAGAACGTTTCCTCTGGTCCAGGAACCTCCTCGTCGGGGGCCCCATGTGGTCCCGGAGTCGAGCAGCAGGACGTGTGGGCAGCAGGGAGAGTGGCCGCCTCCGGCCCAGGCTCATGAGTAAACACAACACCTGTGTTACTAACAGCAGTTACAGCCACACTGGCACACGAATGTGTCGCTCAGGATTGTAGGGAGAACAGCTGCCAGGCTGTTTGACCAGTGGCTGTTCCATTTCACATTCCTGCCAAATAAGACCACTTGTTTCTTTCACAGCTGCTCTAGTGGGTGTGAAGTGTGCTTTGAAGGGAGGCTTTGCACTACACATGCTGGAAGGGTATTTTTTCAGGGAACGGCATTATCTCAAGCTATTTATGATAGTTGATGTCATTGTTGAATGCCTTTCTAAACTCCCTCATCTTACAAAATCTACTTGTAATTTACATTGAGAACCATATGTTCACATATCCTGACTCTATAAGTTTTGATTCAGTCTTTGATTATGATGTGTTTAAAAAAAAATTTTTTTTAATGTTTATTTTTGAGAGAGACAGCATGAGTGGGGGAAGGGCAGAGAAAGAGAGAAACACAGAATCCAAAGCAGGCTCCAGGCTCTGAGCTGTCAGTACAGAGCCTGACGTGGGGCTCCAACTCATAAGCTGTGAGGTCATGACCTGAGCCGAAGTTGGACAGTCAACTGACTGAGCCACCCAGGCACCCCGATTATGATGTGTTTAAAATAGTGTATTTGATGAACACAAACTGCACATGATCACCAGCACTATCCATCCCCCCCGCCCCCAAAAAAGCTGTTTTTCCACCTCAAGAATTTAAAAGTGTAGTTATTCAGGAGAAGCATGTTTGGGGTAATCATTCAGTGGTTTCTCTCGTCCCTAACCGTGTGCACATGAGGCAGGGTCTTCAGACTAGACATTCATGACCCCTTGATGAGAACATCACCACCTTCACATACAGAGGTGCTCACAGAAGAGGCACAGACATTTGCACGTGTGCCCTTGGAAGGGCTGGGCGGTGGGTGGGGGGGTCTGGTTGAGCAAGATCACTCCTGGTGTGTCAGTGGGGGCACACTGCTGCAAAGGGCTTTCTGCTCCTCTAGTTGTGTTAGTGTAAGAAATTGCTAACTACTTGTTCTAAGTTTTTTTTCAAACTCAAACTCTAGTGTCTTTTCTGTGCATCTTCTTTCTTCGTAAGGGCAGTAAAACCCATCTGGTCAGTGCTCATGGTGCTTGTTGGAGAAAGGCCCTCCCTCTGTTACAGATGGGTTAATGCTGCATTTACAGCTACTTGACTTTTTTAAAATTTATTTGTTTATTTTGAGAGAGTGCGCACGCACATGTACACAAGACAGGGAGGGGCAGAAAGAGAGAATCCCGAGCAGGCTCCGCACGGTCAGCACAGAATCGGACATGGGGCTTGAGCCCACAACCCTGGGATCATGACCTGAGCCAAAATCAGGAGTCGGTCAATTAACCAGCTGAGCCACCCAGGCTAGGCTCCCCCAGAGCTATTTGACTTTAAAAACAGCATGGAATTTGTATTCCAAGGCTGAAGTATGACTTTTAGGAAATTGGAATCTGCCCTTTGGCTGTTTTGTCTTTAAAAAAAAAAAAATGGACAGCTCGACTCTGTTGGCCCACCCCATTTCCATCGCCTGCTTTTGCTGGGCTGTGCTGTCCACGTTGGAGAGCGGTGCAGGCCTCTGGGGTCCTGGGGCCCCCAGCCGTACTGCGTGGCGTCTCTCTGTTCCAAGTAAAGCTAAAAACTGTGCAGGCCTCTCCCGTTTCTTTGGGCAGCCTAAGCCTCTGGAAATTAGTGTGTTTCTTCAAATATTATTTAAACTTACAGATTAGCTGAATTCTTAATAGAAGAATATTATTAAAGATAAGTTAATACATACAAAAAGCTTACAAACATACAAACACATATCTTGACAACTAGAATTTCATGCAGCAAAGATTCCTAAGCTACAGCTTTTGGCCCTTTTATTTCAGACACGATCCAACTAGTTCTGGTTGAACAAAATCATGTGGACCATGTTTTCAGAATATAGAGTATTAGGCAATTGAGCTTTTGTGTAAATGAGCCAAGAGGGAGTCAAGAGTAAAATCTCCATGTTTTCAGACTTTAAGCCTTTCCACACACATTGAAATACCAGGAGAGTGGGAATGTAACAAAAACATTCAGAACACACAGAAAAGTAATAAAAACTACGGTGCATAAGACTTTCAGGGGAAAAAGTACCTGTTGAAAGATGGGCCCTTGTCTATCAGTCATGACCCAAGAAGAGGCTTACCGATAGTTCCCCAAAACAGTATTTCAGATACTTCCACATCAAGAAGGGCTCCCCGCTTGTCATTTTGCTCCAGGAAGATCAGGGAAAACAAAATAGATTTTATGTTCTTCGTACCGAATCCTGATCTGTACACATTATTTCTTGCACTTATGGTCATTGCTCTTCAGCACAGATAGGACAGCCTGGGGGAGATGCGGAGAGACAGCAGTGATCAGGACGGCGACAGGGGCGTCCAGATGAAAAGGAACAAAGCATTCTCTACCCTGGTTGACAACAGCAGAGCCAAGGCTTCTCTGTCCATCTTCTCTGCTAGATCGTATGTTTCATGGGCTCAGGGATGCTCTCTTCCATTTTTTAATTCTTGGTTGAAATATGTACATACAGACAAGGGCAGACACTGTAAATATACAGCTGGATAATTTTCCACCAACTTATAGGGCCACCAGCCGGATGAGGAAGCAGGACATGAGCCACCCCCAGACCCCCGCCCACCACAGAGCGTGGCAGGTCTGTCTTGCGGTCCCTCTGTCATGTGGATGAGCCACAGAGTATTCATCCAGGACTCTGTTCTTGGGCCTCTCCAGGTTCTGGCGATTGTAAGCAGTGCTGCTGTGCACATCTTTTGGTGACACGTGTACCTGTTGAAGTCAGGTAGAACTGCCCATCGGGGAGTAGACGTGTTCAGTGTTAGGGGGTGTTGCCAAAGCGTTTGCCAAAATAACTGTGCCTACTTTGCACTCACCAGCAGCATGTGGGGGCCGCAGTCACACAGCGTGTTCAACACGGGTTTGCCATGTGTTTGCAGCCGTTTGGGTGTGTATGTTGTGATGTCGCATCATGGTTTCTGTTGCATTTCCGTGATGGCTCAGTCTTACTGTGCTCATCGGGATACACCCAGCACTTAACAGAGTGGCTAGAGTTTCTATTAGGAGTCTTTGAACACAGGTGACAGAGGATGGGACAGAAACCCAACTCACATTGGCTCAGCCAAAAAGGAAAGCGGGGACGGGGCGGGGGGGGGGGGGGGGCGCGCAGTATTTGTAGAGGCTGGAATAGCTCAGACAGTCCAGGAAAGGGTTAGGCCTCTGCCAGAACAGAACACCACCTCACACACAGCCCGGAAGAGGCTGCCCGCAGCCCTCTGGTCTCTCCTGTAGGAAAAGGCTCTGTCCACTTGTCTGTTGGTCCAGGGGCAGCCATTGGCCATTTGTGAGGGGCTGATGGTCTATGGTGACTTGAGCCGACCTTGTGAATGAGGCGGATCTGTTGCCCAAAGAGTGCTCACCAGGTCTGGCGGTCCACAACTGCGCCACGCAACAGACCTTCCACAGCCACCGTGAGTGCGTCAGACCAGGTTCGTCGCGTAGGAGAGGACGAACGTGAAGTGCTTTTGCTAAGGGCTCCTCGCAGAAAATAGAGCAATTTCAGGAGAGCAAAGAAACTCCTCTGCCCTCATTTCCCCCGACTCGAGGTACTGCATGAAAATATGAGTCCTCATGAAATCCATTTTGCCAGTTTATGGGTGGTCAGAAGAGCAGTGACTGCGGGGAAGTGTTTTGAGTGTTTTTACCTCTTTCGGGTCTTACATCAAGCCCAGGCCAGCAGCAGGGGTGCTGGTGGGTTGGCAATGTGGCTTGTGGCCGGACAAAAAGGTGTGCGTTACTCTAGGACCCAAGTGACAGGTGTGCATTCTCCCTTACGATTCTCTCAATGAAAAATGGGAGCCCCTTATTAAAATCAGCATAATACTTAAATCTGTACAAGGACATCCCACTTCTCCCTAATCTCAAATGTCATGTGGGATTAAGGCCTGAAACAGAAAAAGGACAATAAGTTAAAACTAAGGAAAACTGAATAAAATTTAGATGTTGGTTATAAAAGTGATGCACTGATATTAGTTCATGAATTTTGACAAATATACCACATCAGTGTTAGATATTAACAGTGGGAACTGTGGATCATCTTCCCAGTTTTTCTGTCAATCTAAAAGTGTTCTAAAGTATAAGGTTTTTTTGGTTTCTTTTGTTGTTGTTTTTTTAATTTGGGATGGGGACATCTGGGTGACTCAGTCAGTCACACATCCGACTCTTGACTTCAGCTCGGGTCATGATATCACGGTTCGTGAGTTCGAACCCCATGTTGGGTTCTGCACTGACAGGAGCCTGCTTGGGATTTTCTCTCTCTCCTCTCTCTCTGCCCCTCCCCTGCTCAGTCTCTCTCTTTCAAAATAAACAAACAAAAAAACACTTAAAATTGGGAGACGGGGTGCTTGGGTGACTCAGTCAGTTGAGCGTCCAACTTCAGCTCAGGTCATGATCTTGCTATTCATAGGTTCAAGCCCCACGTTGGGCTCTGTGCTGACAGCTCAGAGCCTGGAGGCTGCTTCGGATTCTGTGTCTCCCTCTGTCTCTCTCTGTCTCTCAAAAATAAATAAATGTAGGGGCGCCTGGGCGGCTCAGTTGGTTAAACCTTAGGCTCAGGTCATGATCTCACAGTTCGTGGGTTCGACCCCATGTTGGGCTCTATGCTGACAGCTCAGAGCCTGGAGCCTGCTTGGGATCTTGTGTCTCCCTCTCTTCTGCCCCTCCCCTGCTTGTGCACTCACTCGTGCTCTCTCTCTCTCAAAAATAAATACACATTTAAAAATGTAATAATAAAATTGGGGAGAGGGCCTTGGAAAGAGCCCCCCAGGAAGGGTCCCTGCAGCATAAGCTGCTCTGGTTTCCACGTGCATCCGTGCTGCCCTGCCTCCCCTCTGGTCAGCACTGAGCTGGACCAAAGGTCACCTGAAATCACCTTTGAAAAAGGTACTAGGGTCAGGAGGCCAGCTCCGCTTGGCTGCTTTCCTTTGGGCTCTAAGTCATTGGAGCAGCCTTTCATATCTCTGAGCCATGTTTTTCTTATTTTTCAAATGAGCATCATTTTAAACCCTGCCTCATAAAGGTGTCCTGTGATTCAGCACATACAGATGAGGTAAAACTAGGACTGTTTTCACTGGGGCTTGTTTTCTTCTGCTGGTTTGTCTTGCCCAGTATTTATTTTGTTTTCTTTTTCCCTGACCATTAGCTCTTGATGTAATACAAAATTTCAACCATGTAAAACTTCATTTACATAAGTTATTCATGCTCTATTCTGTCCCCGAGATAGGGGGCTCTTCTGTTACTAAGGATCTATAAAACAGAAACCATTTAACATAGCACTCAAGTACAAGGTTGGACATCTATCAACAGCTTTATATGTAAAATGTAATTTAAATATGTCACCCTGGGTGGCTCAGTCAGAAGCGTCTAACTTCTGCTCAGAGCATGATGTCACGATCCGTGAGTTCGAGCCCCCTGTTGGACTGTGTGCTGACAGCTCAGAGCCGGGAGCTGCTTCGGATTCTGTGTCTTCCACTCACTGCACCCCTCCCCTGTTCACACTCTGTCTCTCCCTCTCCAAAAAGAGACATTAAAAAAATTTTTTTAATAAATAAATATGTCACCCTTAAATTCTATATATATCCAAACTATCGGTCACATTTAGGGGAAAATTGAAAGTAGTGTTTGGAAGATTAAAAACCACAGCCTTTACCGGGCACCTGCCCGGCCCCTGTGGAGTGGCCGCAGAGAGGACGCACGAGTGCCATGGAAGTGAACGGAACTGTGGGGTCCCATGAAAACCAGAAGTGGAGGCTCACGCCTCGGAGGCAGCTGAGCCTTTGTCCTGCGTCCTTTGTCCTCACCCTGGCAGGGGCCTGAGACAGACAGGAACTGCCAGAAGTGGCCTGGAGAGAAAGAAGCAAGAGCAGCAAGGGCCCCATACAAGATTGGGACCCTTGACGGCTGGGGACTCAGATCAAGCCTTATTCTCGTGTGGCGCGCGTCGTGGAATGTATGGACGGACTAGGGGCACGTGTTCCCGGGAGACGTTTTTGTAGCTGCCATCAAAGACGTTGCCAGCATGGATCGCGTGACACGCAGATTACAATGACGCTTTCCTGTGTTTGGCAGCCGTATTTGAACTTAGAAGTATTGCAGGATACAAAGTTCACAAGCTCAGGTCCTGGAATCTGAGCCCCTGAGGTTTTGTAGCAGGTTCCTCACACACAGTCGTGACACCGTGGCGTTTCTTTCCAGGAAGCAACTTCACTCGTGCTGGCAACGCTCAGTTGGGTTCGAACCCAAAGAACTGAGCCCCGAACGCCATGTGGCATAGTTTTTTATATATTTTTTACTTCTTTGTCTCCCATATATGGTAACATGCAAACGTGCAGTCCGATTAAGTGGTCTCACATTACAAGGCCGTGAGGGTTGTTGTCACCTACGCATGTAGTCAGGTTGCCTTGAGGGTTTTTTTTCTTTCCTTAGGGAAGGGACCCTCCCACAGTTTGACTCCGTTATATAGTTTGTTGGTTTGAGCGAGTGTGATCTTTAGACCACTGCCCATTTCCTTTTCCTTTCCGTGCGTGTTCTACCGTGATGGTGGATCGCCGGCGTGAGGGAGGCGTGAGCTCACACATGTAGAGGGAGGGGGTGGGGCCTGCAGAGGGGAGGGTCTGCGAGGTGTTTATCTTTTTTTTTTAATTTTATTTTTAACGTTTATTAATTTTTGAGACAGAGAGAGACAGAGAGACAGAGCATGAATGGGGGAGGGTCAGAGAGAGAGGGAGACACAGAATCCAAAACAGGCTCCAGGCTCTGAGCGGTCAGCACAGAGCCCGACGGGGGGCTCGAACTCACGGACCGCGAGATCATGACCTGAGCCAAAGTCGGACGCTTAACCGACTGAGCCACCCAGGCACCCCATGCAAGGTGTTTATCTTAAGATAAACTTAAGACCTTAAACACTCGAAGTCTGTGATAGTTTAAATGAGACCATAATAGGGGCGCCTGGGTGGCTCAGTCGGTTAAGCGGCCGACTTCAGCTCAGGTCATGATCTCGCGGTCCGTGAGGGCTGTGAGTTCAAGCTCCGCGTCGGGCTCTGTGCTGACAGATCAGAGCCTGGAGCCTGTTTCGGATGCTGTGTCTCCCTCTCTCTGACCCTCCCCTGTTCGTGCTGTGTCTCTCTCTGTCTCAAAAATAAATAAATGTTTAAAAAAAAAAATTTTAAAAATAAATAAAGGAGACCATAATAACTTTAAATTAAAACCAGTTTCAGTGTTTTGGACAGTATTACTTGGACATTTATGAAACATTGAGTTTAATTAAACCTTAGTAATGATAAAATTGTCGGTGACTGGAAGATCACCTCATTATCTGCTTGTATTTCATGATTTTGCTCACATAATTACATATTAATACATACATGAAGAGGAAGTTGCAAAATTACCTCTGAAGAATTTCTAGCATTATTCTATTTATAGGTGTGTATTCAGCTTCTTTTTTTAAATTTGTAAATGTTTATCTTAATGTTTTAAATTTATATCCAAATTAATATATAGTGCAACAGTCGTTTCAGGAGTAGATTCCTTAATGCCCCTTACGCATTTAGCCCATCCCCCCTCCCTTAACCCCTCCAGTAACCCTCTGTTTCTTCTCCATATTTAAGAGTCTCATTTTTTGTCTCCCTCCCTGTTTTTATATTATTTTTGCTTCCCTTCCCTTATGTTCATCTGTTCTATGTCTTAAGGTCCTCATATAAGTGAAGTCATATGTTATTTGTCTTTCTCTGACTAATTTCACTTAGCATAATACCTTCCAGTTCCATCCACATACTTGCAAATGGCAAGATTTCATTCTTTTTGATTGCCGAGTAATACTGCATTGTATGTATATATATATATATATACCACATTTTCTTTATCCATTCATCCCTCAATGGACATTTGGGCTCTTGCCATACTTTGGCTATTGTCGATAGTGCTGCTATAAACGTGGGGGTGCATGTGTCCCTTCGATACAGCACACCTGTATCCCGTGGATAAATGCCTAGTAGTGCAATTGCTGGGTCGTAGGGTAGTTCTATTTTTTAGTTTTTTGAGGAACCTCCATACTATTTTCCAGAGTGGCTGCACCAGTTTGCATTCCCACCAACAATGCAAAAGAGATCCTCTTTTTCTGCATCCTCGCCAACATCTGTTATTGCCTGAGTTGTTAATGTTAGCCATTCTGACAGGTATGAGGTGGTATCTCATTGTGGTCTTGATTTGTATTTCCCTGATGATGAGTGATGTTGAGCATTTTTTCATGTGTTGGTTGGCCGTCTGTATGTTCCTTGGAGAAGTGTTTATTCATGTCTTTTGCCATTTCTTCACTGGATTATCGTTTCACTGGAGTATTGTTTTTTGAGTGTTGAGTTTGATAAGTTCTTTATAGATTTTGGATACTAACCCTTTATCTGGTATGTCGTTTGCAAATATCTTCTCCCATTCTGTCGGTTGCCTTTTAGTTTTGCTGATTGTTTCCTTCGCTGTGCAGAAGCTTTTTATTTTAATGAAGTCCCAATAGTTCATTTTGCTTTTGTTTCCCTTGCCTCTGGACACGTGTTGAGTAAGAAGTTGCTGCAGCCAAGATCAAAGAGGTTCGAGGATTTTGATGGCTTCCTGTCTTACATTTAGGTCTTTCATCCATTTTGAGTTTATTTTTCTGTATGATGTAAGAAAGTGGTCCAGGTTCATTCTTTTGCATGTCACTGTCCAGTTTTCCCAGCACCACTTGCTGAAGAGACTGTCTTTATTCCATTGGATATTCTTTCCTGCTTTGTCAAAGATTAGTTGGCCATACGTTTGTGCGTCCATTTCTGGGTTCTCTATTCTGTTCCATTGATCTGAGTGTCTGTTTTTGTGTCATGTATTCAGCTTCTTAATGACCATTTCTGACAATCTTATAAGAAGCCAGTTTGACTCACCTCTGTAATTATTAGCTGAGGAGGGAACAGAAATGCATCTCAGAGCATATGGTTTGAGCTCAAGATGCAGCCCCTCTCCCGCCGCACGGACGCTGTCTCATAACCGGGTCACGCTTCCTGCAGGCAGACGATGGGCGCGTGTTTGTTGGCTGTGTTTACGATGACTTTCCGTCCTCACCCGGGGCCGGGGGGGGGGGGGGGTGACACGGGAGAATTGGGTCTCCCACATCCCTCTACTCCTCCCTTCAATTCCGTTTTTTAGACAAGGTGTTTATGGCCACATTTCATGCTGTCACCTCGCCTCCAGCCTCTGCTTGTTCCTGAAAGTGCTGTTTGCTGTGGAGCAGGGGTGAAGGTGGATGGTCTGTCCCCAGCCCCTCGAAGCTGATCTTGGAATCCCTGCAGCAGGGGTGGAACCATCTGAGGAGAAGCGCTCGTGGGCAGTGGAGAGGGGAGTGGTTGTGTGGAGGGGACATGATGTGTCACGGGGGAGCCACACTGTTGGTCTCACCCATGAGCGAGTGAACAGGTTCTGTTGGGATGAAGTCAGGACGGGGCCCCTGTGTCACAGGCCGACTCAGAACTCGGTGTCTCCCAGGACAGAAGCCACTGCCCAGGACCTAAGATTATACAAGCGTGAAGTAAAATTTAAATGTGTAATTATAAAGTAGGTAACTGAGGAGTTTCTTGAAGAGTTTTTTAGCTTAATACAATTAAAATGAAATATGAAAAAATGTTGCAAAAACTATGAGAAAGTAGAAAGAAACACGGTTATGGGAATTTGAAATTTCTCAGTTGGAAATTTCTTCCTTCAGGGTCTGAGACCCATTCGGTAACTTACACAGCAGCACAGAAATGACATTCACGAGTTGTGAGGGAGGCCTTGGGACAAGGACATGTTTGGGGAGAACAGAGTCAAAAGGAAGAGAACAAAGCACATTCGGGCTTGGGGCTCAGGAGGACATGCCCCAGGTGAGATGGAAGGCACGTGGGGGTGTGTCCTGTGGGGTGGAAAAGGCCCCCAAGGGCCCTTCTGAAACAGTCACGAGCCATCCAGGTAGGACTTGGGTGCTTTTTATATTGTCTGTTCTACTGGTCTCCCAGGGTCGCTTCCCAAGAAAACCACCATTGAAAGCGTGTGTGGTTCCGTCCAGACTCTGCCCTGGCTGCCCTTCTGGTTTTTGCTTCTCTGGGGGCCCCGGGTCAGGGCGACTGCGTTCCGGCCAGACGTCGTATGCACTGAGGTTTCAATTTCATATAGTTTTCACATGGCACAAGCTTGTGGTATTTTCCTGACCATTTCCAAATGTGAAAACCATTTCGACCGCTGTGCAGACTCGGGCTGTGGAACCTGCAGCAGCTGCAGTCTACGCCACCGGGCCCGCTGCTCCCGCTCCCGGGCAGCTCAGGACCCTCCACGTGCACCTCGAGACTTCGTCTTCAGAATCTTTCGGGATGTGTTTCCAACATGGTGGGTCCCTGAGATCCCCGGTGCTTCCCGGGGCTCACATATCAAGACAAGGGCTGGGGAGCAGGCGGGGGCAGTGGGGACTCGGGACCAGAAAACACCCGCAGGCACACCCAGGCCCTGCCACTTAACTGTGCGTCCGCGGTCAGTGCTGCCACGATGGTCTGGCTTTCTCAGGTTTGGGAGCCTCTGCAGGCTGGGAATACAGGGTTTCTGGGTTTTTGACTAAAGCAGCATTTAGGACACATTTTTTCTGCCCTCCAGCTCCAGACAGGGATACACTCAGCATTTCCCAGTTATTTTCTTGGGTGGTTTTTGGTGTGGGGCCCCAGGAGCCTGCGTTAACCCACCCACGGGTCTGGTCTCTGCTCCCCACCCCAGCGAGCTGCTGCGCTCCCTGAATTTCACCCCCCACATCCTGGGTGTGGACGTGCACGGAGCTGGGTGGCCGTTTTGTTTCGTGTCCAGAGCCACACCCAGGAGAGCTGGGCAGTGCTGTTTACAAGAGAGGATCCAGTAACAGTTCATCTCCCCTCATGGCTTTCACTCCAGCAACATAAACAACAGTCTAGAAAACCTGCTTGGAGTAAAGTCGGTGTCGTCAGACTTGGAAGTAGTCTTTCCTTCCCCTCTGCAATCAGCACAGTAGAGTGGGGCTCCTTTTTATCCAGCCTTGTAGCCTGGGGGCTTCATCAGGGGTCAGCCGATGGCGTCATGAGCGCTTGCAGAGAGAGTCTGCCGTCTCTTCTGGTGGCTGAGCTGAGCGGAAAGTCTCCTAATGGCACCTCCAGTCCACAGTGGGTCCTGTTACTCCAGACGGGGACCGATCTCTCCTCCACAGCTGTCCTAGAGCAGCCCTCTCTCCTCCAAGATCACCGTCCGACCCAGAGGACAGAGCCCCTGGCCAGCACGTGGCCCGGAAAACCCTCAGCGAGTGAATGAATGATGCACTGTTAGATTACTGAAAAATAATGCGATTCCTGCCCGTGCCTTCCCTCTCCAGCGAGGCGCCTTGTGCCCTCAGAGTAGGGGCAGCAGGCACTGCTGTGAGATGTGCTGATGCGGGAAAGGCACTGAGGTCGTGAAGAGGCCAGTGTGATCACCGCGAGGAGGGGAAAGGGAGGACCCTGGGGGAGCACCGAGGAGATCCCTCGCTAGTTTGTTTCTGGTGTGTTTGTGCAGGAGGATTCAAGGGGCCATGTCTGTGCACACCACTGCAGCCTGCCATCCTGAGGTCTTCACACTGGAGGCTGCAAAGCGTAGGGAAATGCTGGTTCCCACTGAGACTTCCTGCTGAGACAGAACGAATAAGGGAGGAGGGAGAACTCGTTCCTCTGGTGGAAAGCCACTAATGAACGTGGAAAGATATGGAGATGGTCGTTGGCAGTCCTCCTGTGGCTGACTCAGCCCCTCGGCAGCCTCGGGAACCAGGCTGGTGAGCAGACGTCCCACAAGGAGCTGGACAGGGGCCTGGTGTCTCCTGGGAAGACAACAGAGTGTCCACCCTGCTCCCAACGTGGCATCATGAGGAGGCACCAGCCCTGCCCGGGGCCGGTCCACAGCCCAAGAGGCCCACGCACTACAAACTGCCCGCACGCAGTGGGAGCCAGGACACCTGACACGCATCTGCTAGTCGGTAACGTGGGAGAGTGGCCCCACGTGGAGAAATGCCAAGTGTCACTGTAGAAGCACGAGGGACAGCAGGTGTCATGGTTGTGGCTGAGCTTGCGGGGGTGACAGAGGGTCCCGGAGCCCCCAGAACCAAGCCTGTGTGACATCTGTAATCACAGACAAAACGTGTACGGCACCTGCACCCACGTCAGGCCCTTAGGACCTGGTATTTGTCAGGGTCCCTTTCACACGAGAGCCGACTGTTCACGTGCAGATGTCGTAGGCGTTTCTGAGCCTTCTGACGTTCAGAACAATTGGGACACTTGCCTCCGAATGTCTGCGTGCAAGCTGTGCCACAGATACCCGGTGTGGTTCCCGCCAGCGGCCCTCTGAGCCACACAAGTCCCTCCCAGGACCCAGGAGATCAGCTGTCACAGAGCCCCCACCCGCGCCCCCACCTAGAGCGGCAGCGGGTGGGCTCTCCTCCCAGCTCCTTGAGTTTGCGTGCTGTGTCAGAGGACAAAAGCGCTTCCCCACGGAAGGGAAACAGTCCGTGGACTGGGGGAGTCCGGGGCCTCGCACGCAGGGGGAGCTCTCGCCCTGAAGGAGACTTTTGCAGAATGCAAGAGGTCACAGCGAGACCAGGTGGGGGGCTGCTCTCCAGGACAGGATGAGCTCCGGGAGCGGAGCTGGAGGATCGGGGCTGGGGCGAGATGTTGCCAAGCGTGTGACCTGATGAAGGTGTGGATGTGTGCCGGGGGCCAGCCTCCGGGTTTTAAGTCCACACACCCCCTCACTGCCCTCTCCTGCCCATACCCTGCTTCTCCTGGCACCGAGGCCTCTGGAAGGGCCTGCCTGTGCCTTTGCCTTTGTCTCACTTACCCCCCCCCCCCGCCCCCCGCTTGGACTCTTCTTCACCCACCAGAACCTGGCACAGGGCCCACTGCCCCAGCCACCCCGACTCTGTCTCCTGGCCCTGCCCACCTCCCAGCTACACCTGCACCCTTCTCCACGTGACCGCTGCTGCTTTTTGGGGCCTGGACAAGCCAGCTCGATCCTGTGTGGGCGGGCCCTGTGCTACCCCCCATCTTCCCATCATTCAGGTGTGAACCCAAGTGTCACCGGCTTTAGGAGGCCCCCTGACCGCCTGCCAGTCCCCCGCGACCACCCGCATCTCTCCACGGGGCTCACCCCTGGACCCATGTGGCACCGAGTAGGCCTTTACAGACAATACCCTTCACCTGAGGGGGCAAAGCTGCCAGGTCCCGAGAGTAGAGGAATGACCCTTGCAGAAAGAAGCTGGCACCGTTCTAGCCGTAGACTTGGCTGAGTTCTGATGGGTGCCTCTGCAGACCGTCCCCCCTCCCCAGCCCCACCCCGCGACTCCTGCTCTGTTCTCTCCTTTTCTAGACTCATAAATATGGCCTTCTGTGTCTGCCTTCTTTAACTCAGCATATTGCTTCTGAGGTTTGTCCGTGCTCGTGTGTGGATAGCACTGCTGCTGAGCGTTGTTCCGTTGTACAGACTGCGCGGGTGGTTTCGGCCCTCCGCTACGGGGGAAACAGGCCTCATTTATGCGGTGAAAGGATCACTCGCTGTTTCCAGTCTGGGGCTCTGATTCTCTGGACATGTTTTCGTTTCTCGTGGGTAAATACTTAGAGGAGTGGGACTGCTGGATCACATGGTACATGTGTGTCTAACTCCTTAGGACGTCTCCAGACTTCGCTCCCCACCAGCAGTGGGTGATATTCTACTTGCTACACATCTCCACCAAAACTTGTGGTTAGTCTTTTTAAATTAACTGTTCTGGCGGGTGCGAGGTGTTGTCTCACTGTGGCTTTAATTTGCATTTTCCTAATGACTAGTGACGGTACCTTTCGCCTTCCACGTCTCTTTTTTGGTTAAGTATCTTTAAATCCTTTCACCGTTCTATAAATTAGGTTGTTTGTCTTCTCGTTAATGAGTTGTAGGTGTTCTTTACATATAGTCTGAGGCTGGCCTTTTTAAGAGCGATAATTTCTAATTCTGACAAAGCCAACTTATCATTTACCCAATTTATTCTTCTTTTACAGATCCTTTTTCTTTTGTATCTGAGAAATCTTTGGCTAGCCAAGGACTACAGATATCTTCTATTTGGGGTGCCTGGGTGGCTCAGTCTGGTTAAGTGTCCAACTTCGGCTCAGGTCGTGATCTCAGGCTCTGTGCCGTCAGTGCAGAGCCTGCTTCTGATCCTCTGTCTCCCCTTCTCTCCGCTCCTCCCTTGCTTATGTTTGCGTACTCTCTCTCAAACAACAACAAAAAAAGATTTTCTGTTTTTCGTAAGTTTTATAGTTTTAGCTATTGCATTTAGATCTCTGGTCTACTTTTGTGTAAGACATAAGCATGGGGGCTCATTTTTCTACTTGTGTACGTTCAGTTGTCCTGGCACCATCTCTTAAAAACTCTGGGATGCGTTTTGTCCCTCAGTGAAACCTCACTGGTCCAGGCTGTCATCAAAATACAAGATGTTATTAAAATGTGACTAGATCCAAGACCGTTAAATGGAGAAGGAACAGTCTTTTCAACAATGATGCGGGGACAACTGGATATTCACAGGCAAAACAGTGAAGTTGGACCCCTGCCTCACAGCACATACAAACATTAACTCAAATGGATCAAAGGCCTAATTTTAAAAACTAAAAATCTAAAACTCTTAGAAATGAACGTAGGTGTAAATCTCTGTAACCTTGGGCTAAACAATGATTTCTTAGCTATAACACCAGAGCACAAGCAAAAAAAGAACAAAAATAAATAAATTGGACTTTATCAGAATTAAAAACTTCATGCAGGTTGACACCGTTAAGGAAGTAAAAAGACAATCCACAGAATGGGAAAAAGTCCACGTATCTGATAAGTGATTTGTACGTAGACTACATAAAGAGCTATTATAACTCAATAATAAGAAAAACACCCTAGTTTAAAAAATAGGCAAAGGATCTGAACAGACATTTCTCCAAAGAAGGTATGCAAATGATCGATGATCAATGATCACTGTCCTTGGCCATGAGGAAATGCAAATCAAAACCAGTGACCTACCACCTCACACCCACCAGGAGGGTGAGAATGGTTTCTCAAGGGAGGGCGGGTGGTAACAAGTGTTGTCAGCAAGGAGATGGAGAAATCGGGACCCTCAGACACCGCAGGTGGGACCCTAAAAACAGTGCAGCCCCTGTGGAGAACAGTTGGGCAGCTCCACTCCTAGATACCTAGCCAAGAGGAACAAAAACATGTGCCACAAAAACCACACACCGGCGTTCACAGCAGCATTATTTCCAGTAGCCAAAAAGTAAAAAGCACCCACGTGCTCATTGGCAGATGAATGGATGACGACAATCGGTCCGTCCGTACGGCGGGGGTTATTCTGCAGTGTAAAGGAGTGATGAGTGCCACGTGGGCGGGCCTTGGAAACATCCTCCCTGAAAGACGCCAGTGACAAAAGACCACATCTTGAGTGACCCCATTTGTACGAGATATCTGGAGACAGTGTTGGCTTACCGCTGCACAGGGACTACTGAGGGGATGCAGGGGTGGTAGCTAAAGGTACAGAGTGTCTTTATGGGGTAATGAAGACGTTCTGAAGTTAGCGGTGATGTTGTAAAACCTTGGTAAAATACTAAAAGCCCCTGAATTATATACACTTTAAAGGAGTAAATGTTATGTGAATTTGTTACCAATTAAAAAAAATTGAATCAGCTAGACGATCTTTGGGAAAATATTAAAGTCAAGAAGAACTAACATACTTGTG
Organism: Panthera onca; assembly: GCF_046562875.1. NCBI lineage: Eukaryota > Metazoa > Chordata > Mammalia > Carnivora > Felidae > Panthera > Panthera onca. The sequence continues at coordinate 1,587,860 of NC_138351.1, forward strand.
GACCCTCAGGTATACTTAAACTCAGAACTCAAGGTTTTCCATTCGTGTAACTGGGAGGCAGGCAGGGGCGCCTTGGTCATTCCCCTTCCGCGCTGGGCTGGCATCACAGACATGTAATGAGAGGCTGGTTTTCTCTGAAGCTCTGTGAAAAATTCTGTTCCCTTTGGACCAGCAGCCTTTTCAACAGCAAAGCGAGTCTCAGGTGTGACAGGGTCTGAACCAAATTGCCAGCATGCCCCTGGCCACTGTTTCTGTACCACAAACCCCAGGCATGTGGCAAGCAGCTGAATAAACACCATTTTGAACCCCCTCCTGGGACGAGCTTGTGAAGGCCGACAGGCCCCACATGTGCAGAGCTGTTCCCGGCCTTCCCAGACACCGTGAAAGCACAAACCTCGTCAGACACGAGACACTGTTGAAATGTGCCGACTCACATCTAGAGCTCGGCACATTTCATGACTTGTCTGTCTTCACCCCTGTCGGCGACACGGCCCGCCCCCCCGGGTCTCTGGGCACCAGCGGAGGCATGCAGGCTCTGCGCTCCGGGCCCCCCGCCCTGTCTCCTCTCCTGCGTGTGCTCGTGCCCAGAGTGTCTCAGGTCACCAGGCAAGTGCAAGAAGCTGATAAACGGGCCACGTTATTCCCTCTTGTACAAGGAAACTCTCCTCACAACCAGCAGAAGCTCTCCAGAAATCTGAACACCTGGCCTCTTCCTAATGTCAGCATGTCAACTTTTTGCTTTTGAGAAGGCCTGGCCAGGTTGGGAGGTCAGCCACCCCGGGGGCCCCACGCTGGAGCAGGCCCGGCCTCGTGCTCACGTGCCCCTCAGCACCCCTCCTACAGCTGTTATTAATTCAGAAGAGCTTGAGGTTTAAAAAGCAACCAGCACTTTCCATTTAAAACACTTTGGTATACACTCTCTCAGAAACACAGTTTCACTGAAATTAGAAACTGTCTGTAAGCTTAAACCAGGCCCAGCCCAGCATTTGGTCAGAACAGCTTGGTGTTTGGACGTGTTCTTGCTCTGTCGGCATCTTTCCCACACGGGTCTGGGAGCAGTGGCCTCACTCACTGGCAACAGGCTCGCTGGTATTGGGGCTGGTCCTTGAGAAGCTGTACCACGTCTTTGTCCCTACAAGACCTCCTTCTGTGGAGCTGACTTGGCACAGTCCTGTCCTCTGAAATCCCGGGTTCTGCCACCCACACCACCAGCCCTGCCCCCAAGTGTCCCATGAGGCTCAGGGCTAGCCATGGTGGCTTGGTGTGGGACATGGCAGGGCTCCCTTCTGACCTCTCAGAGCTCAGAACCCAGAGCAGCCAGACACAGGTCCTGGGGGAGACCGACACCGAACTGGCTGGGAAAGCCCAGGGCTCTGTGCTATGCAGGAGCCGTCTGCCCATGACTCCGGGCACACGGATGTGCAAGAGCACTGAACAGTGAGCTTGACGATGGACGGAGTAGGAGCATCCACCATGGCAGGGGCCTCCATCTGATGGGCTTTTAGGGCCAGACACTAAAGCTGTAGGGCACAACACGGATCGTCAGGGCAGGCGTCACCTTGCTGAGTTGTGAGGGACACCCCAGAGCATGGCTGGCTGGCCTTTTCAAGCTACCCTGTTCGAGAGAACAGGACAGTTGGAGGGGCCACCCCTGAGCAGAGGGCCCAGGGAGGCAGCATAGCCAGAGCAGGCAAACTCGTGAAACTGGGATGAAGCTGTTCACCATCCTGCTAACACTGAGGGGTTGATGGTGTAGGCACATGGGGGCCTCGTGGCAATGGAAAGATCTAGAATAGGCGCCAGTGAGCAGAGAAGGCAGGAGTACGGTGGCCATGATGCCACAGGCCAGGTCTGAGGACCCAGAGGGGGTCTCGGAGGACCAGCCAAGAGGGTTCCCGACTGCACGTGGACAGAACTCAAACTTCAGCCAGCAGGAGTCGAGAGCAGAGCAGATACATACAGTCAGAGCATGTGGGAGACACAAAAAGGAAAGGAGGAAGTCTCGTCTCGTCTTGGTTCAGGGTCTGGTGCACGTGTCCCCTCAGGCAGCCAGGAACCGGTTAGAACAACGATGAGGAACCCAGGGTCCTTGGCGTTAAGGTGTCCAGCTTGGCAGGTCACGCACGTGACGGCTCCGTCTGGTCATTCTCACCTGGTCCTTCCTCACGTGTGCTCTGTTCCAGAGCAGTCACGGGCTCCTGTTCCGCACGAGGAGGACATAACCATCTGCACCCTGACACGTGTAAAGCAGGGCTGCAGGTTTTTGTGGACTCCTTCGGCCCCCTGGTCTCTCGGCCATAGCATCGCGAGGCCACGTGCTGGATTGGTCATGGTGCACCTGCAACTCTAAAGACTTTACTCGGGCTCCTCGCTCCTGTTCAGTCACCTGACTTCTCTAACCACTTGCTGTCCTGCAGGAGAAGTACTCAGAAGCTGTGCGCCTCCCGGAGGGGGCCGCCTCCAGCTGCATGGTGGTCCAGAGCCCCCGCCAGCCCGGGTAAGTGCAGACGCCCTCCAGGCCCAGCCTCCCCAGTACCCAGCCACTTGCTTCCTGTGAAACGCGAGGATTACAAGTAAGAGGAAACAAGTGTGAACTGCGTAACAGACCTCTCACTGTGTCTGTGGGGTCATGTTGGGTGTGCAGCCAGGGGCAGCGGACCAGGAGGGGAGGCCGGGAGGCCACGGGTGCTGGGTGAGGGAGGACTCCTCTGGGTCCTGTGTGTGCATGCGGGGAGCCCCCTGCACGCCACGTGCCTTCACGGCCTGTGTAGGAGCGCCTCGAGGGGTTTTGTTTTCAAGCTTAAAACGATGTCCTAATTACGTAGGTTTCTCAGACTTGCCTTGGCGGCTCCTCGACCTTTCCAAAATTGGCTTCTGGTGATGCGTGTAGCTGCAGGCAGTTCATTCCTTTTCGGTGGTTCTGTTCCATTAGGCGAACGCTGTCTTTCTGCCTTCTTTGGGTTGTGCGCATTTGGGTGACCCGTCCTTTTCTACTATGTCTGACGCTCCTTTCGTGTCCCCAGACACCCGAGTACACAGGCTTCTGTACCTGGAAGTGAAATGCCCGGGTCTTAGGGTAGAGTCAGCTTTCCGTCCGGGCTGACACGTTTCAAAGTACTTTATCTGTTTGTGTTCTGCACAGGTGGGTTTTTAGTTCCTGTGGGATGCCTGTGGGTCCCTCACGTGGCCACACCACCAGCACGTCGTGGGTACACAACAGCACCTTGCTGGGTCTGGGGTACATGTTCCTCTTCGCTAAGCATGTCGGACACGTCTCCCCGGCCAGACCTGATGTGTGCCACGGGCAGACGTGTCCGGGGTCACATCCTCGGGGAGGGTGGCAGGTGCCGCGTGCAGTTCACGCTTCCCACCAGGTTTCGGGAACCTCTTGGCGACAGATCTTAACCTCTTTCAGGTTTGAGCTCGTAATCATTTGGAGGATACAAATAGATGACGAAGGGAAGGTTTTGCCAAGGCTGGATCTTCTCACCAAAGTGCCACAGCAAGGTAGGGCCCAGGTGGTGTTCCGGTGACTTACCGTGCCCAACAGTCTCCTGCTTACGTCCTCTGGCTTTACATGGCCAGAATCAAAAGTTTTTTGTATCAGTTAAAAAAATGTTTTCAGCGGTAATCACTCGAAAAGCACACGTGAGGGGGCACTGTTCCCCCAAGGCCCTCTGTTCTGTCCCCACCTGTGCCACGCAGGTCGGTGCCTCGTGCACAGTCACGACCCTCATCGCCCCGTTCGGTGCCCCCGGTCGGGAAGGCGGGTGCGTCTGGATGAAGCTGCTCAGCCGGCCCGTTCTCTTCGCAGCCCTGGAGCTGGACAAGAACCGAGTCCTGGAAACTGCTCCCCTCGGCTTCCGGGCCCTGCTGGGCGTGCTGGGCATTGAAGCCACTCTAGAGAGCCTGATTAAGTCGCTCTGCGTGGGGGAAAACCACTAGTTCCTGGCAAACATGCAGGTGTGTGATTTTATTCGACGTAAACAGTTGCCGTTTCCCACACAGGAGCCACGCCTTTAGGACACATGGTCTGTGCAGTTACGCCCGTCGTAAACACGTGTCGGGACGGGGAAAAATAAACACGGCTATTTGAATAGAAGATCCAGCACGTACAGTGTAGTTGAAAAAATAAGCTTAACCTTTGAGACCGTGCAGGAGTGAGTGTCCCTCTTCGGATTCAGAGAGCATCTGGTCCTGCTCTCGCCAAGGCTGAGGGTGGAGGCGTCCTGGAGGTCAGCCCAGCCCCTGCAGTCCCGAGGGCCCCACCTGACACCTAGGGTGACGCACCGCCCTCCTCCCCTTCCCGCCTGGAGAGCAGCACTCACACGTACAAAGTGGTCAGCCTCCAAAGTGTCTTTTCATCTCATCCTGTGTTTTCACACGAGGCTCCACACAGGACCCCCACCCCCACCCCTGTCGCCTCAGGGCGGCACTGGCCTTGGGGGCCATTGACGATGTTCGAATCGGTGGAGACCCTGCTTGAAGCCAAGTCAGGGGAGGGGCCGCACCGGACGGTGAGGTGGACACCGCCTGGCAGGGCCCCATCGGTCTCTTTCCCTGGGCGGATGCCGGCCCTTTTGGCCAGGACTGGCCCCAGAGGCTGCCCGGCCCACTCCTCGCAGAGCCAGGGTCCTCTGCACACCGTGATGAGACCTCGGGCCAGACCACCACCACAGATGCTTCCCTCCACACAACCCTCGCCCCCCCACATGCTCATGAGGGTGAGACACATGCTCCTTGAGCATCTTTTTTCCACCTCCGAGGGTGGAGGAAGTCAGTGTTCGGACAAAGCTGAGTAAATTCTAGAAGAGCTTGCTTGATTCAAACAACTGTAATTCTCAAGTTATCACAAAATTCCCCACGAAAGTTTACAATCAGCAAAATATTCTTATTTTCCACGTAGCATTTTCATACAATTCCATGGTTTCGCTATTATAATCTTATGTTACAATAAGCCTTCATTAGTCCCTCAAAACAGTGATATAAATAATCTGTACAACCTACCAGAGAATAAAAAACTGAAGCCAAGATTCCTGACAGTTTTCATAGCAGCCGGGCACACCTGCAGGGGGCGACCCTGATGAGAACCTCTTGGTGCCAGCCAGGAGGGGCTCGTCTCACGGGAGCAAGGGCCCCGAACACCCGGCGTGCGCGGCGCACGGCCGCCTGGACACCCGCCCCGGGCAGCAGCTCTCTCCCAGCACCACAGCAGCACCTGCCCGCAGGAAGGAGTGCCCGGTGTCCCCTACGGTTCAGATCAGATCGTTTGGCTAAAAACGGCCAGCGCTCGTTTGAGTGGTATCCACCCCCTGACCTGAGTCCTGTGCTCCCCGCTGACCCTGCGCAGAGCAGGGTGTGTGGCCCCTCCACAGAGACCCCGAGTCCACACAGCCCAGGGCCCACATCCACGCCAGCCACCCCCACTCTGCAGCAGGGAGCCCGCTACGCCTGCGCTACCTGGTGGCTCGCACGGAAGAAGGGACCACGTCACCCAGCTGGGAAAGTTCCAGTAGTATCCATGTTTTCTTTCAAGTCCAAACTGTAAGACGTACGCGACAATTCAAGTTTTCTGTGTTAGAGTCTGGTGGTAGGAGATCCAAACCTCGGGTCTTGAGGCTCTCGTGCCAGAGGTTAGACGCGAACCCCGGGTGGAAGGTGTAGGGCCACAGCACGCAATGGGGCACACGTCCGACACATCTCGTCCTGGACGGCGTGGGTGGTGATCGTGCATTCCGGGTCACCCAGACGCAGTCCCCACCTGGACGGGGGTTAAAAAGCGAAAACATTCACAGCCAAAAGTCACCCAACACGACAAAAAGTAGCTCTACCATTTGACCTTCACATTCTGTGTTCAAGTTTCAGGGACACCACAGGAGGCGGTTAGACCTGGTGCAGAACTAACGTGCAGTCCTCACTTTCCTTGAACCTGGCTGACATCACGGCCGCGTCTTTGGCGTGTACAGTCTTTGAGTAGTAGTTGACGATCTTCCCATCCAGTTTATACTGGTGTGGAATGCTCTCATAGGGCTTGAGGTCGAGGTCCAGCACAGACACAGAGAAGGCAAACCTGGATCTCGATGAAGCGACGACAGGCCTCTGCTCAGAGCTGGAAGTGAAAGAGCAGCTTTAGGGCCCACGAACCCCAAATCCTCACGCTGTTCACAGCGCGCACCCCGCTCTGGGCGTCCCCACGCACTCCGTGTATGCCCGCGGATGGGTGTTCCCAAGCCCTGGTGGTGGAGCCGATGCCGGAAAGGGAAGGTTAACAAGGAGCCACGTGTTCCCAACCTGAAGGAAAGCGCCAAGGAGACCGGACCTTTCCTCAACCAGACAGAGAAGACGCTGACAGCAGACTTCCCTTCATTCGTCTCAGGTCCCGAACTCGCGGTTCATGGGTTAGAGCCCCATGTCATGCTCTGCGCTAACAGCACGGACCCTGCTTCAGATTCTGTCTCCCTCTCTCTCTGTCCCTGCCCTGCTGCTCGCACACACTTTGTCTCAAAATAAACTTAAAAAAAAAAAAAAAAAAAAAAAAAAACCACTTTGAGGCTAATTCTGAACTTTGTACTAAGATTGCTGTGTGCCCATCCCACTCAGCTCTGAGTGCTTGGTATTGTCTTGCCTCCAAATGACTGGTTAAATGTATTCTATGAGCTCAGTTTAGCCCTATAAAACTACTCACGAGTCCTAGTTTCTCTGATGCTTAACCACTCTTCTAGATTTGAAATCATCCCAAACAGAACACAAATTTCAGAAGGTCCTGCCCAAGAGGGGAAGACCGATGGACACACTCCCGATCGGATGAAACTAATCAAGGCAAGACTCCCACTTAACTCCTGTACCAAAACACTCTTCCAGGGAAATCGACCCCCTGGCTCAGCTACCGGGGTCTCAGCTACCCCCTCCCAAAGGGCAGTCAAGGTCTTGCTTCCGAGGCCTGAGTTCTAGGCAGCAGGGCTGGGACAGCGCATCTCCAGCCTCCAGCAGGTCACTCACGGCACCCGACAGACAAGGTGATGCGCGCGAAGACGGGCATCTCTCCGTGCACGGGGTGGTGGGCGCACAGCCAGAGGCAGCTCCTGCACAAAGTCTGACTGTGTGCCCACCGCACACTCCCAGGAGCACCGGGCACAGCCCCAAAGCCGAAACGCTTCTGCGCTGCTCCACAGGGCTCCCAGGACGTGCACCGTGCCCCATCTGTGTCCGTCAGGCAGCTGGTGAAGTGCGCCAGGGCCCAGGCCGGCCAGCCCACCCTGCACACTCCTGCACGGTCAGGAAGGGCAGTGGGTGACAGCCACATGGTTCTGTCCTCTACCACCACCAGCTCCATCCAGTGAATGGGCACTGCAGTTCCTCCAGGGGTCACAGGGGTGCTCGACTAAACAGAACAGCCTTGTTGTTTTTCAGTTATGCCTTACAGACATCCCTCGGTGTTTCCTATCAGTTCTGTGCCTGCCAGGGAGCAGCAGCCCTGGGAATGTTTAGTTCAACAGCGCCAGAAAAATGAGTGGCTGGCGGCCAACGATAAGGTCATCTTGACCCAGGAACACGTGTCAGAAGGACGTGGGGCCATTCCACAAACGCCGTGTCCACGTGGGGTTTGGCATCGGAGGATCAATGCTGAAGATGCCATCTAATTAGCAAGAGAAGATTATCAGGTTCATCCTGAATTCAAAAAAAAAAAAAAAAAAAAAACGGCAAGGGAGGGTGCCGGACAGTCACGTCCAGGGACACGCTGTTCTTACAGGCTCGGGAAGGGCCGAGAAGGCCAGCACATCAAGAGCTGGCCAGGGCGAGGAACGAGACCTAGGGGGACCTCAGTGGGCACTTGGGGCTTTGAGAGAAAGGAATGTGTACCATGGTCCAAGCTGCTTCTAAATCCTTGGAGTGTATCCTTAGAAACTCATGATAATCTTTAATAAGACAGTCTTTTTAAGTTTTTCTAAGTGTCTTTCCAGCTGTGCCCCAAGCTCTTAGAGCACAGGCAGGAGCCAGCAAGCCGTGGTGAGTCACTAAGGTGTCACCTAGGGGACAGGACTGTGTCGGCCACCGTGGCCCTGCCAGGACCCCGCGCACACAGGACGCGCAGCAGGCGGCTCACCTGGCATCCTGCAGACAGGGGGAAAGCGCGATCATGACGGAGCAGTCCTTTGCGGTCATGGCCACCCGGTACTGCTGCACCTGTGGGGACGGAGAGGTGAGCTCCAGGCCCGGGAGGATCCTCGGCCAGCCCTGCCCGCCGGCACCGCTCTGCAGGTGGCACGTGGACCCGCCACGGAAGCACAAGCGTGGACCATACTGATGACGCTGAGGAGACGTCCCCCGCGAATGACACTGGGGACGGAGGGCCGCCGGGCTGCGAGTGACCCACAGCGGGCATGCCACTGTCCCAGCCTGCGGATGAGGAAACTCCCCCACGATGGCATCGTGGCTCTAAACATCAGGCTTGAACACGTGCCCCCAGCAGCCCGCGATCTCGTCCACCGGACCTGCCAGCTCCACACGGCGTGCCGTGCGGGACCTGACGCGTGAGCCCCTGTGTCAGCCCAAGTGCATGTCAGACACACGGGGAGGCTCTGAACCGGGCCCGTGTAGACTCTGGGCGTTTTCCCACTTTCTTTGAAGTTTCATGTTACCATGTGAATTTCTCTCACTTTTACAAAAGTAAACTAGTTACAAAAAAGGAAGTGGTCCTTCCAGGTTGTCACAGGCCTCAACATCACGCGCTGACAGAGGACAGGCTCGCCTCCCCTGTAGGCCTTCCCTCTGCATCCCACACTAGGAGGACCGCCCTGGAAGACATCGGGTTCCCACCTTCCCTGCGCGCGACCTAGCGGCACACCTCAGGCCTGCTGGCAGCTCCTTCCGGGCTTGCAAAACCTCTTCTACACTCGGCTCATTTGGCTCAGAAATCAGGCATCTCACAAAATACACAAAAGATTCAATCCAAAAGAATTAAAGGGATAAACATTTTTTTAAATGTATAAAATATCTGCGTCTTCATCATAAGACAAGCCACAAAAGATTGGTAGATTTGAATACCCAAAGATGAAAAGCGTCCATAGGACACCGTCCTAACACCAATGTGAAAGAGACCAGCCATGGTCACGGATGATCAACACCAAAGTATAAAGTGCTAGATTCATATAGAAAAGGAAACTTCCCAAAGATGTGGATCCAATAAACCGAGAAAAGAAAGAAAATAGTCAATAAATACATGAAAAGATGCCCAACCTCACTACTAATCAAGGAAATGCAAATTATAGTAAACATTCTTTATACATCAGATGCACAAAACACATATAATCAGACACAAAATGGAAGGGCCAGACTCTCACTTCGAACAACGCCAGACTGTGGAATACAGGGCCAGCCCGACCACTGAGGTCAGCCAGAGGAAGCTGGAAAAAACACTGAAAAGCATCCGCTGAAAGGCAGCGTGAATGGAATCAGGGAAAGTAGCTGCACCAGCAAAAGATAGACATCTGGGTCCTTTTCGCCCCGACACAGGGTTGACAATTCCGGAGGGTCGGCCAAGAGGTACTTTCATCAACCCGCAGGGCTCTGAGGACAGGGACCATGACAAACCCCGTCTTCTGTTAGCACCCAATGCCACACCTTCAGGCCAAGGAAGCCACGGGTTGGCAGCCCTGCTTCCAAGACCTCTGTCACCAAAACTAGGGCCAGGCGACCCCAACTTGCTAGGGCTTCCCTGGCTCCCAGCAGAAGCAAACCCAAGATCCTTCCTGGAAGAAAACACCATCTTAGGCCTTGCATTATTTCTAAATGATTGTCAAATACAGTTATCGACACACAAGTTAAAATATCTAGGCACAACTCACGATAACATAAGTGAAAACCTGCAAAAAAACCCCAGGCCAGCAGAGATGCACGCGGACTCCCGGCTACTGCAGGAATCAGATAGATGTGCTACTCTGCTCAAAAAATAAAAGACAAAGTCAAGAATTTGAGAGCTGGAGACTATAAAAGTAAACCGTATGTAAATTCTAGAACTGAAAAAATAGAAAAATCAATACTAAAAGTTCAACAGATAATTTTAACAGATGAGAAGAAACTCAAGAGACTTGCTAAACTAGAAGATGTCCCCAAAAATATCCAGAATGACGCATGGAAAAAGTAGAACAACTGGAAAATAACAAAGAAATGGGTACAAATCAAATTTGTAGACATTGAGGCCAAATATTTTCCAAAACTGGGGAAAGACATCAAGCCACAAACTCAAGAATGACTCCCAAAAGAACAAAATCAGATACACACATCACCAAACACTAAGAATGAATCACCAGCAGACCAACATAAAGGAAACGTTACATGGTGTTCTTCAGACAACAACAAAATCACCCCCAACACAAGCTGGGGATGCAGGGCAGAATGGAGAATAAGAGAGACACCTGTGGGTAAAAGGACGCTGACTGTATAAAACGGTAATAATGTCTCCTGGAGTTTAAAACAGCAGAATACACAGCAGTAAGAAGTAAGTCAGGAAGAGAGGAAAATGTACTCTAAGAATTTTGTGCTGTCCAGAAAGAGAGTTGAAGGTACTAGACGCTAGTCTTTCCTAAGTCAATTGCTTGCTGCAAAGGTTAAGATAGCCACAAGACAAAAGCAAAAGACTCTGTAACTTTTAACAGAGTGAGGAAATGGAATGACAAAAAAATAAAATAAAATAAATAACCCAAAAGATTGTAAGAGAGGAAAGAAAAAGAAACCTAAGACAGGTGGTAAAAATTAACAGTTTTAAATCCAAGTGTAAGTCCACAAAACGTAAGGATAAAAAACCAGACCATACATTAAATACAAAGACATAAATAACAGAAAAACCCATAGTTATTTTGTAAAATTTCGAAACATCCTTCTTATGGAAGAAGCAGATAGTAAAGTAAGGTTATGAAAGATCTGAATGACGCAATTAATCTGACCTAATAAGAAGATATAAAACACTGAACCCGGCAATTTGAAAAGACACTTTTTTCACATATGCACAGAACCATTTTTCAAATAAATTGATCTATAAAGCATATCACAATACACTGAAAAGGATCAAAAGCCAATCTCAACAAGTTTCAAAGGACCATATAGACTATGTTCTCTGACCATAATGCAATGTTGCTAGTAATCAACACAAAAAAGATAATGAGAATCTGTGTGTTTGGTAATTAATTCCCTTCTAAATACTTCCATGGGTGAAAGGAGAAATCTTAATAGTAATAAGCATATATTTTAGTTGAATGGTATTGAAAATACAGCTTGTGGAATGTAGCTAAAGCCATGTTTACAAGAAAATATAGTGTTGAATACATATTTTAGAAAAAAAATCTAAGACTTAATTAGGTAAGCATTCATATCAGAAGTTATAAAAAGAACAAATTATCCAAAGAAAGAAGAAAGGAAGTTAAAGCAGAAATTATTGAAATAAGAAACAATCATACAGGACACTAACGGATGAGTTAATTTGTATAAAACAAAAATGACACTCTTCATGGGATGGACTGAGAAAACAGACGCCACACATCAGGAATAAAAGAGCATTCTTTAATTTTTTTTTATTTTTTTAACGTTTTTTATTTATTTTTGAGACAGAGAGAGACAGAGCATGAATGGGGGAGGGGCAGAGAGAGAGGGAGACACAGAATCGGAAGCAGGCTCCAGGCTCTGAGCCATCAGCCCAGAGCCCGATGCGGGGCTCGAACTCACGGACCGCGAGATCGTGACCTGGCTGAAGTCGGACGCTTAACCGACTGCGCCACCCAGGCGCCCCAAAAGAGCATTCTTTAAAAGATAAAAGAATATTATTTTAAAAACCTGAAATTTAAATTTTTTTTTTTAAAAAGCTGCTTTATTTTGAGAGAGAGAGTGTATGTGCACACAAGCACAGGAGGGACAGAGAGAGGGAGAGAGAGAATCCCAAGCAGACTCTACACTGTCAACGTGAAGCTGGATGCAGGGCCCAAACTCACAAACCGTCGGATCATGACCTGAGCCAAAACCAAGAGTCAGATGCTTAAGCGATTGAGCCACCCAGGTGCCCCAAAATTTGAAAATTTTAGATGAAACAAATTTCTAGAAAAATACAAGTTACCAAACCTGACCAAAGAAGAAGATAATATGAAATCGAGATCATAATTTAAGGTTTGTCTGCAAAGATAATTGTGGGCCCAGATGGTTTCATCTGTGGTTCTAAAAAAATATTTAAGGAAAAAATAATGCAAGTCTTAGTTCACCTCTTCCAGAGAACCCGAAAATGAGCAGTCCTCAAATGTTTGTTGAAGCAGGCATACCCTTGATACCAAGGCCTAACAAAGACATTGAAAAATTCACTAAAAAACCCTAAATAAAATACTGGCCAACCAAATATAATATAAAAATAATAAATCACCATAAATTATACAGTTAACCACATTAACAGACAATAGAAAAGTCCTATGATCATCTCAATAGAAACAGAAAAAACAATGATAAAGTCAACATCCACTCCTGATTAAAAACTTTTTTTTTTTTAATGCTTATTATTTTTGAGAGAGAGTGAAAGAGCCTGAGTGGTAGAGGGGTAGAGAGGGAGGGAGACAGAATCCAAAGCAGGCTCTGTGCTGACAGCACAGAGCCCATTGCGGGGCTTGAAGCCACCAACCGTGAGATCATGACCAGAATTGAAGTCAGACACTTAACTGACTGAGACACCCAGGTGCCCCTCCTGATAATAAATACAAATTAGGAATAAAATGGAACTTCCTTAATTTGCTAAGTTATTTTATTTAAAAAATAAATAAAACAAAGCCCCCCAACAACCTACAACAAACAACTTAGTGGTAAAATGGTTTCTCTTTGAGAATGGGAATGAGACTAGAATTCCCACGGTCACAACTTAACTATATTCAATTAAGCAAAATGAAATAAGTAAAAGGTATAAGGATTGGGAAGCAAAAAAAATCAAATTCATAGACAATATGATTACATAATAAACGAAAATCCAAAAGCTGTAAATAAACAGAATCAGTGACTTTAGCAAGGTTGACAGATGAGAGGTCAAATACAAAAACCAACTGCATTCCTGTCTATCCACAATAAACAACTTAAAATGAAATGTCTTGTAAGATACCATTTGTATCTAAAACCGTCAAATAACTGGGAATTGAGGCACCTGGGTGGCTCAGTCGGTTAAGCGTCTGACTTTGGCTCAGGTCGTCATCTTGCAGTCCATGAGTTTGAGCCCCACATCGGGCTCTGACAGCTCAGAGCCTGGAGCCTGCTTCAGACTCTGTGACTCCCTCACTCTCTGCCCCTCCCCCACTCATGCTCTGTTTCTCTCAACAATAAGCAAACATTTAAAAAATTTTTAATAGGGGCGCCTGGGTGGCTCAGTCGGTTAAGCGGCCGACTTCGGCTCAGGTCACGATCTCGCGGTCCGTGAGTTCGAGCCCCGCGTCAGGCTCTGTGCTGACAGCTCAGAGCCTGGAGCCTGTTTCCGATTCTGTGTCTCCCTCTCTCTCTGCCCCTCTCCTGTTCATGCTCTGTCTCTGTCTCAAAAATAAATAAACATTAAAAAAAAAAAAAAATTAAAAAAAAAAAAATAAATAAATAAATAATTTTTAATAAATAATAAAACCATCAAATATCTGGGAATAAATCTAATAAAATATAAGACCTCTCTAAAAAAAAATCCTAAAATGTTTTTATTAGATTTTAAGTAACACCTAAAAAAAACAGAACATGCCCATGTTGGAAGACTGTTTTATATAGATGTCAATTATCATTTTAATGCCAAACCAATCAAAATCCCAACATTTTTGTTGTTGCTTTTCCTTGTAGAACTGAACGAGTGGATTCTAAGATTCATGTGCACAAGCAGAGGTCGAGAAGAGCCAGGCATTTATTGAAGGAAAAGATATTCTTGAGGGCTGGTTCTGACTCTCTAATGATCAGGATAATCCCTGTGGTCCTGGGACCCTTCCATGTGAAAATAAAATCAAATCCTACCTCATGCCATACCCCCCAAATGTGATAGGCAAAACAATATGGTTTTTTAAATACCGGTAGGGCCCTAAAGTAGAGGAAAGATAAAAACTTCTTAAAAAGGAAAAAGACAAAAATTAAACTACCTTAAAATTATGAACTTCTTTTCTTAAAAGTCCTCCATTAAGGGAGTAAAGTAGCAAGATATGGAATGAAAGAAGGTATCAGTAGCACATCTATCTCACAGGGCTTCTATCCATAATACACAAAGAACTCAGGTCGGTAAGAAAAAGACGGACAACGTTACAAAAACTGGGCAAGAGGCTTCACAAAAAGAAAACCCCACAGATGGCCAATAAACATATTACAAAGTGCCTGATCTCATTACCACAACAAGCCACCACTACAGTCACCAGAATGGCTAATGTTAGAAAGACACACAGCCAAGCGGTAGAGAGGATAATGGGAACTACTCTGGCCAGTTGTAGAGACTGTAAATGAACCACCTGTTTTGCACAATCCCCTCCAGCTGATATGCTCATCTCTCCGGCCCAGAAATTCCACTCCTGGGAATATATCCAAGGAAATGTGTGACACGTACCCTGAGGGATCTGAATGAGGACGTTTACAGTGGCTTTATTCGCAACAGCCAAAAACAGAGAACGAGCCAAATGTCCATCAACAGAGCAGATACACTGGTGCACCTGTTCCGTGCACTGCTATGAGGCAATTCAGTTATGGAAACGCATGCGGTAACATGAGTGAATCTTACAAATGGTATAAAGGGTTTTTCAAAAAAGATGGGACTCCATGTATAAGGTTCAAAAGTGAAACAAACTAAACTAGAGGGGTATCAGTCAATATAATAGTTAATTCTGAGGAGAAGAGAAAGAGGCATAACTGACAGGACACCAACAGGGATTCTGCTTGGTTGCCAGTGTTCGACATCCAGACCTAACTGGCAATCCCACGAGTTTGCTTTGTGATAAATCATTAGACTCTATGTTTTTTCTCCGTACTTTTCTGTGCGTGCTATATTTCACAATACAAATGGTTGAGAATAAAATCTTATAAAATTAAAAAATAAAATTCTAGGGGCGCCTGGGTGGCTCAGTTAAGCATCTGACTCTTGATTTTGGCTCAGGTCACGATCTCACAGTTCATTGAGTTTGAGCCCTGCATTGGGCTCTGTGCTGACAGTCCAGAGCCTGGTTCAGATTCTCAGATTCTCAGATTTCTCTCTCTCTCTCTCTCTCTCTCTCTCTCTCTGCCCCTCCCCCACTTGTGCTCACTCATTTGCTCTCTCTCTCTCAAAATAAATAAACTTTAAAAATAAAATTCTCGGGGCGCCTGGGTGGCTCAGTCGGTTAAGCGTCCGACTTCAGCTCAGGTCACGATCTCACGGTCCGTCAGTTCGAGCCCCGCGTCGGGCTCTGGGCTGATGGCTCAGAGCCTGGAGCCTGCTTCCGATTCTGTGTCTCCCTCTCTCTCTGCTCCTCCCCCGTTCATGCTCTGTCTCTCTCTGTCTCAAAAATAAACGTTAAAAAAAAATTAAAAAAAATAAAAAATAAAAAATAAATAAAATTCTCAATACTGGTAACATATAGTGTTTGGGGGGCGGGGGGCATGGAGGAAAAGGGCCCTCGATTGTTGCAGGGAAGAACATAAACTGGCAAAATCTTTTTGGCAAGACAATATTGACAGGATCTATCAAAAATCAGTCTAGCAGTTTTACTCCCAATAATCTGTCTTACAGTTTGTCAAAAGCAGGAATGTCAACATTATTTTTAACAGTAACAAATTAAAACCAAGTAAATGACAATGATTTGGCCATACTAAAGCAACTGATACTTTCAGGGGATATAGAGGACTTCCAAGGGCCCTCTTACAAAACAACTAAGTCCTTGTTAACATACCTGTCAGTGCACTGCTGGGCTTGCAGAAGGTAAGGGAAATCCCTGCTCAATCCCTTCTCACCACTCATCCCCAGAAGAGCCAAAACTACAGTTTTGAGCAAGGAGCAAATAGGAAGGCTGAGCCACCCTGGAGGCAGATGTCAATGGAAGCAGTGTTTCTAGGAATAAGCCGCAGAGTACAGGGTCCAAACTGAGATTTCTCCCTCAAGCCAAGAATCTGTATCTTCTCTGAAGGAAAGCACTCTCTGTTTAGGTCCAGGATTCCCACAGATTAAGATCAAACACACGAACCCCCAATCATGGACCATTAAAAACCCAAGCAGACAACAAAGCATGGATGAAGCAGCCAAAATAACAGAAGTTTTACCTCTAAGGTTTTATTATGTATCTGATATCACATACAGAATAACAACTATTCATAAATCGTTTGAAGAACTAAAAGATGGGGACTTAAAAATGGACAAGCAATAAGGAACTACCAAAATTACCAAGCAGATGTATAAATGGACCAAACAGAACTTTAAGAAATTAAAAATATAACTACTGAAACAGAAAACTCATAGAATAAACTAGCAGATTAGACACAGGTGAAGAAAGAATCCATGAATGGGAAGGCAAAACTGAAGAAATACCTAGAATGGAGTACAGAGACAAAGAGATGAAAAATAGGAAAGCAGTTATGACATGTGGAAGATACAAAATGAGGTTTCACCTGTCTCTAAATAGAGTCCCAGAAAAAGAGAATAGGATAATGGAGAACAGAAAATATGTGACAAGAAAATGGCTGTGAATTTTCTAGAATAGAAGATATAAATCCACAAATAGAAGCACAACATACATAGATAAAGATAGATAAATACACACAAAGAACGCCACACCTAATCACAATGCACTAAAATATCAAGTAATGAGAAAGATGGGCTCTTTTTTTTTTTAATATATGAAATTTATTGTCAAATTGGAGAGTGTGATGCTAAGTGAAATAAGCCATACAAGAGAAAGACAGATACCATATGTTTTCACTCTTATGCAGATCCTGAGAAACTTAACAGAAACCCATGGAGGAGGGGAAGGGGAAAAAAAAGAGAGAGAGAGAAAGACAAGCTCTTAAAAGCAGGCAAAGAAGAAAACTCCCCTCCTGAAAAAAGGCAGACTGACAGAAGACCTCTCAGCAGCCATATACACAGATGATGTTACACAGAATGGTTTAATGCCAAGAGAAAAAGCCCTTTCTTCATGCTTAGAAAAAGTTACCCTTCAATACTGTGGAGAAATATAAACATATCCCAACAAAGAGGATGCAGAAGTTTCCAAAAGACTTTTACTATTTATTTTGGGAGAGAGTGAACAGGGGAGGCACAAAGAGAGGAGAATCTCAAGCAGGCTCTGTGCTATCACTGATGTAATTTCTAAAGGGTTTACTTGAGTGGAACCTGGGTGGTGGACGTCTGACCCTTGATTTCAACTTAGGTCATCATCTCACAGTTCACGGGATTGAGCCCCATGTCAGGCTAGGAGCTGACAGCATGGAGCCTGCTTGGGACGCTCAGTCTCCCTTGCTCTACCCCTCCCCCCCCTCTCAAAATAAATACACTACAAAAATATTAATAATAAAATAAAGGGTTTACTTGAAGAAAAAAACTATAAGCAATTGTAGGCCAATAACAACTTTCATGAAATGGACACACTCCTAAAAAGCCACAAACTCAAAACTGACTCAAAGAAACAGTATCATCAGTCCTACAAAAAAGACTGAACTGGGCATCAAAACACTAACTACAAAGAAAAGTTCAGGCCCAGGTGGCTTCAAGTATTCAAGTATTCAAGTATTTGAATTCTATCAAATACTTAAAGAATACTTAAACATCAATCCTTCTCAAACCCCTCCAAAAAGTAAGAAGCTGGAATTCTTCCCAACTGACTTGACAAGACCAGTATTACCTGATAACCAAAACCAAAACAGACATCATAAGAAATGCAAATTGCAGACCAGTATCTCTTATAAATGTGGATACTATTATCCTCAACAATATAATAGCAAATTGAATCTAGCAACATATACGAACGATCATATGCCATGACCTCGTGTGATTTATCCCAGGAATGTGAGGTTGGTTTTAACATCCAAAAACAAATTAATGTAATATGCCTTATCTACAGAATTTTTTAAAAAAAGAAAGAAAAAGAAAAACGATGATAATCTCAATTGCTACAGAAAAGAATCTGATAAACTCCAACATCCTTTCTTGACAAAAACACTCAACAAATTAGGAAAAGAAGGGACGTTCTTCAACCTGATAAAGGATTATCTATGAAAACCTGATAAAGGATTATCTATGAAAAGCCCACAGCTAACATGTACATAATGATGAAAGACTGAATGCTATCCCAACAAAACCAGGAACAAATCAGGGATGTCTCTTCTTGCAACATCTGTTTCACAATGTACTAAAAATTCTAGCTAGGGCAGCTATGCAAGGAAAAGACATAAAAGGCATCCAAATCGGAAAGGCGCCTGGGTGGCTCAGTCATTAAGCATGTGACTTCCGCTCAGGTCGTGATCTCCCCCCATTCGTGAGTTCAAGCCCCATGTCAGGCTCTGTGCTGAGCGCTGGGAGCCTGGAACCTGCTTCAGATTCTGTGTCTCCCTCTCTCTCTCTGACCCTCCCCCATTCATTTTCTCTCTCTCTCTCTCTCCTTCCTTCCCTCGCTCTCTCTCTCTCTCTCTCTCAAAGATAAACATTAAAAAAATTTTTTTAAGTTAAGTGGGAATGTCAAATGGGACAGCCACTCTAGAAAACAGTCTGGCAGATCCCAACAGAATTAAACGTATGTTATCATTTGACCCACCAATTCCACTCCTATGTGTATAGCTGAGAAAAATAAAAACATGTCCGCACAACAATTTGTATACAAAACATTTATAGCAGCATTATTCGTAATAGCCAAAAAGTGGAAACAACTCAATGTCCACCAGTAATAAATGCATAAAATGGAACGTGCCCGTAGAATGGAGTACTTTTCAGCTATAAAAGGCAGACAGTATTGATGGACGCTACAATGCAGATGAACCTGGGAAACATGCCAAGTGAAGGAAGCCAGTCATAATGGACCAAGGATTGAAGGACTCCGTGTATACGCAGTGACTGCACTAGGCACATCCGCAGAGACAGAAAGTCTTGGTGGGTGCTTAGAGCTGGGGGGGGGGAGCGGTGGAGAAGATTTCTTTCTGAGGTGATGAAAATGTTCTAAAATTGACTGGGGATAGGTGCACATGTAGTGGAAACCACGGAGTTACTTTAAACAGGTAAGTTGTATGACATGTAAGTTATATCTCAGTAAACCCATTATCGAAAAAAAAAAGGTAACAAAGGAAAGTTCTAAGTAAGATGTAAGAACGATGGGCAAAGACAGGGGTAAACAGTACTGTAAACTGCGACTTTAGAAAAGAACAAGAACCCCAGACAAGCAGCTGCCTGAAAGGTGGGAGAGAGAAGTGGAGTGGACCCAGTTCCTCGTGTTCTGAGCGTGTGTGGTGGGGCAGGGCGGGTGGGCGAAGTCACTAACATTAGACCGGACAAGTAACCACTTCAAGGATAGGAACAGAATGTGCAGCTTCCAAACCGATGGAATGAAAAACGGAGCATAAAAACTGACATGCAAAGTAAACCGAGGTCAGCGAGCCACGGGCCAGGGGCCAGACCCAGCTCACCACCTGTTTTGTACATGAAGTTTGACTGGAACACAGCGGCACTGGTTTGGGCTGATCTGTGGCTACCTCTGAACTACACGGCACGTTGAGCACGTGTAAGAGGCCAGAGGCTCTGAGCCGTCTCAAGCACCTGTCCGGCTCTTTCCACAAGCGTGCTGACCCTCCTGTGGAATTCTGCACGGTACACCAAGGGTCTCTTCGGGCTACAGTTTCCGGACCCTCAAAATAAAGGGAATAGTCCCTCAGCTCATCAGAGGTCGGAGGCTCAGTGAGTTCTTGAAGGAATTTCGTCTGTAGCGTCAGAATGACCTCCACGTGCTCCACCACTTGCCTCCACAGCCAGCCCTCTTCAGGTTCGCACCGTTCGCACCTACCAGAACCTAACTCCCCGAAACAAAAGCAGGCAGACCCTTACATCCCAACAAAGAGACCTCAAGCGACGGTCTGCTAAATGCGTGCTGGCAACCGGTGCATGTAACGTGGGCAGTCTCCCAAACTGAGAGACAGAAGGGCAGGAGCACGGTCACAACTACACAGTCTACTCACTGCTTGAATCTTTTGCATTAGACTGTTCTGGAGGTAATTCTAGCTTGACGTGCTGGTGTAAGAAATAACGCAGAGACCTGAGCACCTTTCACCGAGCCTCCCTCAATGATGACATCTCGCAAACCTCACGCAGGATGGCATCCGGCAAAGACAGGGACACTGGTACACTCTGCAGTTTCATGCCAGTGTGCGCGCGTGTAGTGTGGCCACACGTGTTCAGCCACCACCACGGTAAGATACACGGCAGACCCGTCACAAGGATGCCTTGAGTTGACCTTTATAGCCACACCCACCTTCCTTCCACCTCCCCAAACCACGGCCACCACTCATCTTTGTCATTCCAAGAATGTCAGGGAGGGGCGTCTGGCTGGCTCGGTCGGTAGAGCCCACAACTCTTGATCTCAGGGTTGTGAGTTCAAGTCCCATGTTGAGCATAGCGATTACTTGAAAATAAAACCTCTAAAAAAGAATGTCATAGAAACAATCCTAGTGTGTAACCTTCTGGGACCAGTTCCGTCACCCCGCATGGCACCCTGGTGATGTGGCCAGGTCACTGGTTGCTTAGCACTGCCAGCGTGTCACCTGCCGTAGGTCACCTGCTGGTGGACCCCTGGCTTGTGTCCAGTGCTCAGGGCCTGTGAGAAGAAGCATTCCCTTCTCTGTGACGCATGCCCCGGAGAGAGAGGCCAGGTGGCAGGGTTCGTGCAGGTTTAGTTTGTGAGAAGCTTTCATGTTTCCCCACACGGTTTCCTACCCACCCCTGGCACGGTCAAGTGACCGGTTTCTCCGCGGCAACGCCCTGCACCAGCCCGGGGTGGCACTGGTTTCAGCCATTCTGGCAGCGGAGTAACGACTGCCTGGGTCTCTCACCACAAAATTATGGTTACACACACACGTTTACATATTTGTCTGGTAACAACTCTGAAAAATATAGAAACGTACAAAAAAGAAGTCTTTCATACAGCTTCTTTGGAGAGAGAAGCAATGCGCCCCCAAGTTGCAGACAACCTAGGGCAGACTGTCGCTTTAGTCTGGTGCAGAGGCCCCACATTTGGCTGTCTCCCCGCCCCGAGCACAGCTCTGCCCCGAGCACCTCCGAGAACTCCCCACCATGGCCCTGCACTCGGGAGGGGCCGCCTCCGTCGTCTTCCTCGACACCACGAGCGCTGCAGGAGAGGGGCAGCCGGAGCCGCGTGGGGCCCCACGCAGGTGAGCCAAGGCTCCCGGGCAGCTGCCCGCGTGTACCTGGAGGGGGTCATCTGCCCTACACCTCCCTCGTGTCCCTCACTCGCAACCAGCCGCAGTAGCGTTTAGCAAAACCCGTGACAGCACAGTGAGGCCTATGGGTCCCTCTCAGAATAACATCTTTAAATGCAGAAAATAAACAGCAGGATGACTCTATCAAATGCCAGAATACTGTTTAAAACAACGTACGACATAGTCCTGCGCCACAAAGCTCAGGTACCGCAGGGTACCTACAGCAACTATCGTGTGAAACAAGAAGGTCTGGTTTCTCTCGGTGGCAAGGTCGGGGGTCCTGATGACCCGACAGTGGTTGTTGCCACATTCATAATGGAGGAAATGCAGCATTCCAGTCAGAGGGCACTGAAAGTAAAGACGCTTTCTCCTATGCAGGTTCAGTGAGCCTCAAAGTCCCTCGGGCAGGACCAGGCCTCCTCCTGGGGACGTCCTCCCAGGCTGCCCTTGGCCCGGGTTCTGGGGAGGGATGCCACCCACACACGGCCACGGGGCTGGGGCTGGGTGGCCTGGAGCCAACAGGAAGAACGGAAATCCTCCCTGAAAGCTGAGGTATCACCTTCCCCAGGCCACCTGGGGGAAACTCGGCCCCCTTTTTTTTTAATCCCAGTTTTTCTGCTTTAACCGCCAGGGACAGGTCATGGAAAACCACACGTCTTACTTAGGAAAGCCCCAAGCCAGTGTGAAGAACCTAAGGAGCACACAGCGTTTCCAGAAGGGTCCGCCCACCTTCGTCAGTGCAAAGGCCACTGTCCCGTCGTCCTCGGTGGAAAGATCAAGCAACTTCTGGTAAAACGCTTCGTCATAAGGCCCATCTATTTGCAATGTTTTTCTGAAGGAGAAAGCGCAAAAAACAGGATGGCAAAGCTGCCCGGAAACGGTTTCTGAAACTGCTAACGATCTAACAATCACACGTCTGCCTTTAAAGAACACCTGGAAGACCCACCTCTTCCTGACACTAAACATCATGCTGAAGCGTTAGTTTTAAACAGAACGTGCAAGACCAGAACCAGGAAGCCCAGGCTGTGTCCTGCTGTGACAAATGGCATCCAGTCAGAGACGCTAGTGAGGGGTGGCGGCTGGGGAGACAGGGGGTCCAGATCCGGGAATACCGCAGCCCAGCCACAAGCCTGTGGCGCCGACCCGGGAGACCCCCCCCCCCCCCCCCCCCCGGGAGGGAGGGCGGCCAGGTGGCAGGAGCGGCCCGGCGGCGGTGGAGCAGCACTGCCCCCTGCAGGCTCCGCCGACTCAGCACAGGACTGCCGGCCAGCCCTGCTCCTGCCACAGGAACCGAACCCCAGGCTGGGCGGGCGGTCCTCCCATTAGGACGACCCCCTTCCCCCAGCCCCGTCTTCCCCTCAGGAAAGCTCGGGCCCCGCTCGGCCTAGGCAGCACAGGGGTGCCGGGGGCCTGGGCCTCACCTCTCCTCGGGAAACTCCTCCAGGTACCGCTCAACCCGCCGGTACAGAGGGTAGAGGCCTTCGATGTCCAGCAGGTCCAACATCTGCACCTGGAGGGTTTTGTACAGAAGACAGCCCTTCGGTAACCCCGAGCACTCCGGGGCGCTTTTTCCTACCGAGAACATCGGGGAGAACAAGAGGTTTACCGTCAAGGATGGAACACAGCCTGCGGACAGGCCACACCCTGCCTCACAGAACGGCCGGGGCGCGGGGCCGGGCACCACAGACCGGCAGGGGCCCCGTGTCTCCTGCTTCTCCCTGTCCAGGGCCTCCAAGTCCACACCCCAGCCCAGGTCTCCGTGCAGAGACGGCCCTCAAGCTAGATGAGCCAAGCACAAAATTTAAAGTGACCACCCCGTCATCACATCTGCACAACCGTGTCTGCGGGGCCCCGGACCACAACCCAGGCTGATGGGCGGGTGGCCACACAGGATGGCGGCCAAAGCTGCCGCTGACACCCGCAGCAGGGAGCGGTCATCGTGGTCGGTGTGGACGCGAGGTCCATCCCACAAGCGAGCGTTCTTGGGTCCCTGCCGTGCAGCAGGTGCCGTGAGGCCCGGGAAGTCGGGGTCCCGGCCCATCTCTCGGCCTTCTAAGGAGCAGCCGTGTCCCAGGAACAAACACCAGGATGGGTCTGAGTCCTTGCAGGGGGAGCTGCAGCCGTGTGCAGTACTGACACCCTGACCTCCCGGCTCCTGGCTGTGGCTCTCCCACACGCCGCAGGCCTGACGTATGGAGCCCACCAGCAGGCGGCAAAGGGACAAACGAGGATCCCATGAACATTCACAGCAAAAGCCCAAACCACCCGCGGGGCGGCCTCAAAGCTGGGACACCCACTGAGTCACAGTTGGGCCCCCCGCCCCACCCGCAAGGGCCTTGAGCTGTGGGACCCTGACCCTCTGAGCCCCAGTTCTCCACCAGCCACAGAAAACCTACCCTTCCAGGGTGGCAACCACGAGACGGGAGACTGTAGGAAAGCCCTTGACAAACCAGAGGACGCACAGACGCAGGGGGCGATGTTTTCAGGGAAAACCCCACAGCCCAAACGTGTACCGCAACTTAAAAACCCAGATAAAAGATGAGACGACGGGGAGGTCTCCCCACGGGGGCTGGGGGACTTTGGGGGGCCCCGACGGGGCCCAGGCTGCTCCCACAAGTGCTCCGTGAGGCCAGGCAGGACCCTGGCAGGATGCACCACACGCTCTGCCCGCCCCTACACCCAGCGTGGCCTACCTTGGTGGCGCAGGCTCCTGCCGAAAGGGCTGGCTTCGCAGACACGAGGGCCCTGCGGGCCTGGCCCCAGCCTCAGGGCGCCGGCCCGGCCCTTTTCAGAGTCGCTCAGCAGCACCCGTGTGATAACACGCACCAGCTCCCGGATCACGGCACCCGTGCAGTGGGGCCCGCCAGCCAGGCCGTTGGACGGGAAGAAGAACGGCTTCAGGTGGTGTGCAAGCTCGCTCCAGTCGGCCACGGGGCTGCGGGCATCTTTGCAGCCATAAATCAGCTCACCATTCTTCAGGCGGAGAGAGAGACAGGACGGTGTCAACTCCAGAGGCTGGGGCGAAATACCTCTGTCCCTGCCCACTGAGCAGGTAAAGGGACTTGACCTCCTACCTGTCTCTGTCTGGGTTTCCCAGACCCACCTTCACACACCATGTCACTGACCAAGAGTCAAACCCCATTAGAACATGAAAAAGAAAACATTCTCAAAAAGTGAGGACCGGCCTGGCCTGAGACACAAAGCCTCAGGAGAACGAGCACTACACGGGGCCTCAGGCAACCTCAGCCCTAGGCCCAAACTCCCAAAGACCCCAGCCTGTCGCTCGAGAAGCCACGTGATGCCCATGCTACCGGGGGACACACAGACTTCTCAGCCAGTGTGGATGTCAGTCCTGTCCTCTGCAGGGCAGGTGAGGCTGCCAGTGTCATTAGTGTGGAGAGTTTCATCTTCAAGGCCATCCAGCCTTTTAAAACCAAGTCTAGCAAAGACTCCCCCATGGCACCACACTCCCAGGGCTGTGAGCAGGGATGCCCAGCAGGCTGACCCTGGGACCCGTGAGCCACAGCTAACCCAGGGGAGTGACCGACTCCTTGCCCCTGGTTCCCACATAGGAGAGACGGGGCGGTCAGCAGCCTCCACACGGTCCCCAGTGGCCCCGTGATACACCCTGCAGCCCTCTCCCCACTGCAAAGGCGAAGTAGCCGCACGTCCCCTACAAGACGAAGGTGTGAAAGACGCCGTGGTTTCCCTCCCATGCCTCCCCCCAAACCACACAGCCACGCGGAGCAGCCCCTCGCGCCCCCGCGGCCAGAAACCAAGGTGCCATCCTAGAAGCACAGTCTTGGGCCCTGGCCAAGCCATCAGAGGACACAGCCTCCAGAGGGCCGAGCCATCAGAGGGGACACAGCCCCCAGAGGGCCGAGATATCGAAGGGCCGAGCCATCAGACGGGACACAGCCCCCAGAGGGCCGAGCCAGAGCCGGCTGTGCTGCTCGATTCCAGGCCCCAGAAACCATGAGAGACGGTATGTGACTGTTAGGCAGTGGAGAATACAAAGCAGGGTAGTCACAGCTCTGTCCTCAGGTGGCAGAGGAGGATCACTTCAGCCCAGGAGGTGTGGACAGGGCATTCCTCCCTCATCAAGCTCGGGGGTTCAGTGGCGCACGGTGCCTCCACTGGGTGCCCTGTCACACATTCAAGCTCAGAGGTATGGACATCTGAGTAAGAGGCACACAGCTGAGGCCCCTGCTGGCCATGGGGCCAGGGGAACCCTCATGAGACAACTGACCCTGGACATGGGCCCCGCTGCGGGAAGAAGGCAGAGGGTACGCAGGAGTCCCTGGGGGGAGGGGACCACAATGAAGTGCTCAGCAAAACCAGGCCCTGGGGACTGCAGCCAAGAGGTGGGCCCAGGGCTCGGCCCACCGTCTAGGACAAGAGCCACCTCAGCCCCCGCACAGCTGCCCTTCTCCAGGCCTGTGAGCAGCTGAGTGACTGCTGGACAGTGGGAAGCCTCTTCTCCCCAGTGTCTAAAATCTATACAAGTACAGCCACTCGAGGACATCATGTGACCTTCCCTGGAGCGCCGCTGCCCTGGGCTCCACGACAAAGCTGCATGTCCCCCACGTCTCACAAGCGTCCAGTGTGGGGGTGGATACAGCCACAGCTGTGGAGTCGGGCCAACGGGGAGGCGGCTCCCACAGCAGGCAATGGGGCACACCTGAACTTGAGAACCAAAGCCTGACTCACAAGCAGCGATGGCACTTGCAGTGATGGGCTTCACTGCTCCTGGTATTATCTTAAAAAGCCATTCTGGGGGCACCTCGGGGGCTCAGTTGGTTAAGCATCCAACTCTTGGTTTTAGCTCGAGTCATGATCTCCTGGTTCGTGGGATCAAGCCCCACATCGGGCTCTGTGCTGACAGCCTGGAGCCTGCTTGGGATTCTGTCTCTGTCTCTCTCTATCCATCCCCTGCTTGTGCTCTTTGTCTCAAAATAAATAAGTAAACGTTTAAAAAAAAAAAAAAACCATTCTGTGTCCCTTCTCTTAATCTCACTCTTTTGGAACTATTATCGCAACCTCTGTGTTGTTTCCACTCTGATTTTAGCAAAAGCAAGCCCTCCAGGCCCCGCCCCACAGCAGGGGCCAAGCCACTCCCCTCGCTGCGGGCCCAGCAGGCAAGCACAGTCAGAAAAGGGTCCACCGGGAAAAATACTAGCCTCACTGAAGGTTCCAGATTGTTCCAAATCAATCCGCAGATGAAGGAGAATTTATCTTTAGGCTTTAAATATGAAATTCCTTCAGTCTTTGTAAGAATTAAAAATAAGAACTGAGGACGAGTTAAGACGGCAGAGAAGTAGGGGGACCCTGGGCTTTCCTCGTCCCTCAAACACAACCATATTGAGGCCAGGTCACTTGGAAAACCCAGGAAAATCCATCTGCAGAATGGCAGAACGATCCCCACAGTTGGAGGAGACAGCTTAGCAGGTGTGAGGTGCGGGGACAGTCCCCTTCCTAGAGTCCTTTTGGAACAGGATATATTGCCTCCCTAAGGGCAAAAGACCCTGCAGGCACCGGCCAAAGACCTTTTACCAGCAGGAGACAGAGGCACACCCAGAGGCAATGTGAGCCTTGATGCTTTTGCAGTGCCACACCACAAATTCAGCACGTTGTGCAGGCGTGGGTCTTTCTTCGGGGACAAAGGGCTTCAGACACAACACAGAGGCTCTACTCCGGAGGAGGGGCGAGGATCCACGTGGTGCCAAGTCCTCTAACATTTCGGGCTTTGAATCCCCGAAGCACACCAAAGAAGCAACACGGGAGAGCTGTGGCGCACAGTGAGCGGACTGCCTTCCCTACTCTGTGACAGCTGCCTGAACGGTGGGGAGTATGAGAATCCATCTGGGGATGAGAGATTGGGATGGTGCCACTTTCCCTTCAACAACACGGCAGGACTTCAGAGAGCCACGGAGAGGCCCCCAGTGGAGGCGGGACCTGCTCACACCAGACACGGTCCCCTGTCCCCGTCAACTGCTTACCTACTGGGGCAAGACTCCGAGCCAGCACCGTGGGCCTCTCCTCCAGATCAGCACAGCCAGCCCCCTGATGCACCAAGTGTACTGAAAATCGAGTGCTTTAAAATGACACCTGCAGGGGCGCCTGGGTGGCTCAGTCGGTTAAGCGTCCGACTTGGGCTCAGGTCATGATCTCACAGTCTGTGAGTTCGAGCCCCGCGTTGGGCTCTGTGCTGACAGCTTCAGCTGGAGCCTGCTTCAAATTCTGTGTCTCCCTCTTTCTCTGCCCCTCCCCCGTTCATGCTCTGTCTCTCTCTCCTTCAAAAATAAATAAAAACATTAAAAAAAATTTTTTTTATTTAAATGATACCTGCAGTTTTTGTTTTTTGTTTTTCCTATTGGAATCAGCCTCATAGTTTCTGGGGTTTGTTTTTGTTTTTTTTATCATTTCCTTCTATTTATTTTGTGGATCAGTCTTTTTAATTCTTTTTCTTTCTTTTTTCTTTTTTAATGTTTGTTTATTTTTGAGAGAGACAGACAGACAGAACACAAGCAGGGAGGGGCAGAGAGAAGGAGACACAGAATCCTTAAGTAGGCACCAGGCCTGTGAGCTGTCAGCACAGAACCTGATGTGGGACTTGAACTCACAAACTGCAAGATCATGACCTGAGCTGAAGTTGGAGCTTAACCGACTGAGCCACCCGGACGTCCCTCCTTTCTTTTTCTTTGGAATCAGCTTTATAGTTTTCTGGTTTTTTACTCCCTTTCCTTTTCTTTTTTTGGGATCAGGGTTTTATTTTTTTTCTCCTTTTTTCCTAGCTTACTTCAACAAACGAATCAAAGCACACCTATTTAAAGGTCCAAACACTCCCCCACTGCAAGCAAGGGGGAGCTCTGCAGAGCACTGACCAGTGGGAAAGAGCAGCCAAAGCACAAGAGCACAATGTATACAGCACCCACTCCTGAACTGCAAAGCCCTGGACAGTGTATGACCCCTTTAATATAGCGGTACTCTCAGGTGCAGGAAACACAGCAAGCTTTTAAAACACGCAAAAACAGAAACTTAGCCAAATGAGAAGACAGAGGAATTCTCCCCTAAAGAAAGGTCAAGAAGAAATCACAACCAGGGACTTACTCAAAACGGATATAAGCAACATATCTGAACAAGAATTCAGAACAACAGTCATAAGACTACAAGCTGGGCTTGAAAGAAGCAAAGAAGACACCAGAGAAACTCTTGCTGCAGAAATCAAAGGCCTAAGACCTATTCAGGATGAAATAAAAAAATGCCATAACTGAGATGTAAAACAAACTAGATACATTGACAGTGAGGCTAGAAGAAGCAGGGGAGAGACCAGGTGAAATAGAAAATAAAAATAAAATCATGGAAAATGATGCAGGTGACAAAAGGAAATTACTAAATCACGAGGGGAGAATGAAAGAACTAAGTGATTCAATGAAGTGAAACAATATCCATATCACAGGAGTCCCACAAGAAGAGACAAGAAAAAGGGGCAGAAAGTTTATCTGAATAAATTATACCCAAGAACTTCCCTAATCTGGGGGTGGAAACAGGCATCCAAGTCCAAGAGGCACAGAGAACTCCCTTCAAAATCAACAGAAACGGTTCAACACCAAGACATATCATGGTGAAACTGGCAAAATACAAAGATAAAGAAAGAATTCTGAAAGCAGCTGGGGCAAATGGGCCTTAACCTACAAGGGTAGACACATAAGAGTAGCAGCAGACCTGTCCACTGAAACTTGGCAGGCCAGAAGGGACTGGCAGGAAATAGTCAATGTGCTGAATAAGAAAAATATGCAGCCAAGAACCCTTTATCCAGCAAGGCTGTCATTAGGAACAGAAGGAGAGATCAAGGCTTTCCCAGACAAACAAAAACTGAAGGAGTTCATGACCACTCCACCAGCCCTGCAGGAAATTTTAAGGGGAACTCTCTCAGTGGAGAAAAAGAAAGAAAAAAAAAAAAAAAAAGACCAAAGCAGCAAAGGCTACAAACGACCAGAGACTATCACCAGAAACACCAAATCTACAGATAACACGATGGCACTAAATTCGTATTATGCAGGGCCCAAATGTCCATCAACTGATGAATGGATATATACATACATACACACAGTGGAATACTATTTGGTGATCAAAAACAATGAAATCTTGCCATTTCCAATGAGGCAGATGGAGCTCGAAAGTGTTACGTTAAGCAAAGTAAGTCAGGCAGAAAATGACAAATATCTTATGATTTCACTCGTGGAATTTAAGGAACATAGCAGATGAACATAGGGGAAGGGAAGAAAAAATAAAAACAGAGGGAAACAAACCATAAGACTCTTAAGGGGTGCCTGAGTGGCTCAGTTGGTTAAGCGTCAGACTTCGGCTCAGGTCATGATCTCACAGTTCATGAATTCAAGCCCCACATCAGGCTCTCTGCTGTCAGCTCAGAGCCTGCTTTGGGTCTTCTGTCTCCCTCGGTCTCTCAAAAATAAATAAACATTACAAAAAGAGAGAAACTCTTAAATACAGAGAGCAAACAGGGTTGCTGGAGGGGAGGTGGGTGGAGGATGGGCCGGGTGGGTGACAGGCATTGAGGAGGGCACTTGTGATGAGCACTGGGTGTCATATGTGAGTGATGAATCACTGGGATCTACTGAAACCAATACTACACTGTATGTTAGCTAACTCAAATTTAAATAAATAAATTTCAAACAAACAAAAAAGAACTGATTGTGAAATCTGTCCTCTTTTTCTGGATTCAGGAAGGTGGAGGCAGACGGGGTGAACGCAGTTCACTGGGACCACATTTCTGAGCCAGATGGGAGAAAGCTCGTCACACAGGCTCCCCGCCCGCCCAAGCCCGCTGAGGGGCATCCAGTGCACAGAGCAGCACCATCCACGTGGAGCGGGACACAGAGGGCACAAGGCCGCCCACATATGACAGCCCTGCTTCTCCACACACATCCAGTGCTCGCGAACCTGGACCCCCCCTGGACTCTCGCACACACATACCACCAATGAGGACATCCCCAGGGCTGGGGGCAGGATGAGGAGGAAGGGAGATGACAAGGAGGACCCGAGGGGGCACATTTCCAACACAGGCCACACTGAGCTCTCCTCCAGATCTGGGCCAGTCCTGCTCCCACCCCCTCCACGGAGGCCCCGACTCCCGCCAGCAGGCGACCCTGGGGCCTCAGGGAGCCTGCAAATGGCCGTGCCCGTGCTGATGGCGAGGGCTCCATGTGCAGAAACCTTCCCCCACCCAGCCAGGATGCGGGGTGATGAGCCACAGGACTTTGAGAACTCACCGACTGACAAGATCTGGGAATTAGAAGTTCCCTGAATGATCCACGAGCAAAAGCACAGGTGTGGCCACCCCATCAGAGATGCACAGAGGTACCCCAGGGACACAGCCCAACGGAGTCAGGGCCATCCTCATCCAGGAACCAGAACTGGGCCCAAGGCCGCCCAGTGCTCAAGGAGCTAATGTCTCACACTCCAGGGGTCACAGGATGCCACACCTGTGGAACGAGGCTCGGAAAAAGGACCGCAGGACTTTGCCACGGCAGCCCCAGCCCAGACACCCTCACCCGCAAGGTCACAGAGGCGATGCGCCACGGGTTACACTCAACCCAGTTTGGACTCCCACTGGCCCCACTGCTCAAGTGCCTGGAAACAGAAGCTACTCTTACCTTAAATATCTTTAAGTTGTTCTGAGCTTCCTGTAACAAGCTCTTCAAAGCAAAGTGCATTCTCTGTTTATTCCTACGACGAGAAGACACTACTGACAGGACTGCAAGCGCCTGTGGCTCAGGGGCCCTGACTTGGGGCATGGGCCTGGGAGCGGCTGCCAGAAGCCTCAGGCTCTGTGGGTCCAGGAGCCACATTCCCCCAGCCTTCCTCAGGGAGGCTCCCCATCACTGCCCCCCGTGCCCACCCCACTCTCTAGCCCTTCCTGGTGGTAACATCTCCCCAGCCATCTCCTCCCAAAGGTCACCCGAGGAGGCAACTCTGACCCCGGACAAGAACCGGGAGCCCTGCCCAGCCCCCCGCCCCCACCACCGCAGAGAGCGCCCCCCCCTGCCCACCCCACCCCCACCCCTCACAGAACACACCCCACCACCACCCCCATGGAAGGTGACATAGGGACAAAGGAGAAGTGTTCTCTTACCCTGAGTAGAGATCGAGGGGGCAGTATTTACTTATCTGCTTCCACTTCCCGGTTGCCACCTGTTAAGAAAGCGCCAAGCGGTGTCAGCGACTGACGGGAGAGCTGAGGTGAGCACAAGGGTGCTGAAGGTCACCACCTCCAGGTGCCCACTGGCACTAGTGGGGGCGGGGCCTGGCTCCAACCCCAGGAAACCCCAGCCCTCCATGGGAGCAGGGCAGCTGGCAGCAAGCACCTTTCCAAAACGACAAACCAGTCTCACAAAACGGTCGGGCTCAATTCTGGCCATCGGATGAACAAATCTTTAAACTTGTAATATTCAGGAAGAGGAGGGTATGGCTAACAAGCAACTTCACGTTGTTGGGGAAAAGACAGATCGGCACAACCTTTTGAAAGTCAAGTCGCTGGTTTCCGTCAAATTTTAAATGTGGGTATCCCCGGACTTTGGCAAACCTATGAATGTCACCAGGTCGGGGACGTTCAGGGCAGCCTAACTGTAACAGCGAGGTCTGGAAACAACTTTGCAGTGCATCCGCTCTCACGGGCCAGCACACAGAAAGCCACTTGATACGTGAAGGAATGAGTAAATGACATCCAGCTAACAGAAGAGGTAAAGGTAAAAATCACCAACATTTATTCAAGGAAAAAAGCAATTCAGGTGAGTGGAAGTGATGTTACTTTACTTAAAAAGAAAAAAAGAAAAGAAAAAGAAGTGCATCCACAGGTAATATCCAGACACGCACTGGAAAAGCCTTGAAGGATACACAACAAATAAATCTCCAGGATGAAGAGAAAAAGGCAGAGCGACTGCATGTGCTGAGACCCCATATTTGCTTTATGAAGTACACACGTACACATGTGAGTGAGCACATGCTAGAACACGGGTGGGGAAGGCATCATCTCAGGCCCCCGGGATAGTACGTACATTGGTGTTGGCACAAGTGTGGAAGGATGTGCAAACTAACAACGTGGGTTACCTCCGGGAAATCGGGTGACCTAATTACTACAGCTCCTACCGTATCAGTTAAATGAACAAAGAAAAAAATAGCTCTTAAAAATGAACGGTGACAATGAACACCATCTCCCAAAGGGAGCGGCTCACATACCTTCTTTTCCCTAAGAGACTAGAAAGTTGTAACAACACAAAGAAAAGATGGGGTGAGTCAGCAAAAATGGTGGTGGTGAAGACCTCTGGAAATTCTCTCCTCCATAAGGGCAATGAGAAAACTGGCAAACACTGTCAGAATCAAAACTTTCAGAACTCTGAAAATTAACCAAAGGCTTGCAACAATCTAGGGAGCGTTTATTCAAGAAAAAATGGCCAAATCTAAGAACACTGAGCTTTGTGGCATTTTTTTAACTTTTTTTTCAATGTTTATTTTTGACCGACAGAGACAGAGTGCGAGTGGGGGAGGAGCAGACAGAGAGGGAGACACAGAATCCAAAGCAGGCTCCAGGCTCTGAGCTGTCAGCACAGAGCCTGACGCGGGGCTCGAACTCACAGACTGTGAGATCATGACCTGAGCCAAAGTCGGCAGCTAACCGACTGAGCCACCCAGGCGCCCCAGCTTTGTGGCATTTTTGGTGCTCTATTCCCAACCCTCTCTCCAGCTCCAAGGAAACCCTAAAAACCAACAACCCCAATCCTGGTGAAAAGGAAGTCTGGCAGCCACCAGGGGAGCTGAACGGGGCAGGAGTTTCTCCAAAGCCTCATGCCCAAAGAATGGTCGTTATATGACCCATCTCTGGGACTCCCATCTTCATTACCTCAGAGCCGAGCAGGTGCAGAAGGGGCGTCCTCCCAGGGGCATTTGTGAAGCACGGTTTCACTGCACAGCTACCTGAGAGAGTGGTAACAGTCATGGCAAACAATCAGGCTTAGCCTAATGCTAAAATGGAAAAGCTGAATAATGAGATGTACACAGGGCTCTAGAAGGCCATGCGCAGGCTCTAGAAAGACCTTCAAAGGCCCTCGCTTTCTGTTGATCTAAGGCTCTGAGGAACTGAAGGCTGAGTACAGCTGCAACTGCCATGCTGAGTGGTGATGGCGGTCCCTGCGTGCGTGCGGAGCCCCTCGGCAAAGACTGCTTGGTTCCAGGCATTCAAGAAAATCTTAGTGCCGAAAGACCGTCAACCAAGAGCTCTTCATCTATTAAACTATCCTTTGGAATGAAGGAGCAATTCCGACACTGCCAGGCAAACAAGAACTGAAAAAAAAAAAATTGTTGTTAGCTAACCTGCCCTACAAGAAATACTAAAGGGAACCCTTCAGGCTGAAATGAAAGGGCACTAAACAGTAACTTGAATCCACATGAAGAAATAAAGAGCACCAGTAAAGGAACTACACAGGCAGGTAAACAGAGAAGACCATGAATTTGTTTGTAACTTTTTTATCCCATCTCCTTGAAAGAATGTCCGCCACACGGTAGGAGGCAATCGGTAGGAGGCAATCGTCAGGAATCTGCAGTAACAAGCACGCTATGTACAAAGACTAACTTGTAAGGGGGAAGCCCACAAAGCCAGGAGGAGCAGAGCCTTCGTACACCAGTGAGATTAACTGGTATTAACTGAGCTAGACTGTTCAGCTTAAAGTGTTCAAGTAACGAGTGACAAGACAGAAAATTAACAACAAAACAGAAGACTTGAACCACACTATAAACCAACTAGACCTCACAAACATCTATAGGACACTCTACCCGACGACAGCAGAATACACATTCTCATCAAGCAAACATGGAACATTCTCAGGGAGACATGAAGTCATGCAAATGTTCTCCAGACTTGGTGGAATAAAATTAGAAATCAATAGCAAAAAAAAAAAAAATTGAGAAATTCACAAATACAAGAAATCTAAACACATTCCTAATCATCAATCAGTCAAAGAAGAAATCAACAGGAAAACCAGAAAATTGAGATAGAATGAAAATGCAACATACCAAAATTTATGGGAGGCAGAGAGCAGTGCTTACGTGGAAATTTATACTTGTAAACACCTATATGAAAAAGAAGAAAAATCCCAAATCAATAACCTAATTTTCTACGCAAACTAGAAAAATAAGGCCAACCTAAATCCAATGCAGACAGAAGGAAGGAAATAGTAAAGATGAGAGCAGAGACAGATGAAATGGAGAACAGGGAGAAAAATGAAGAAAGTGAACAAAACCAAAAGTTGTTTCTCTGAAAAGATCAACAATTACTATAATCCTTTCGCCGGATCAAGAAAAATGACTACAAACAGAAATAAAAGAAAGGATGTTACTTAACCTTGCAGAAATAAAAAAAGAATTTTAGAAGAATACTATGAACAAATCAGATGAAATGCACAAATTCTTAGAAACACACCACACCAAAATTGAGTCAGGAAGAAAGAGAATCTAAACAGAATAGTAAGAGTGGCACTAAATCAGCAACCAAAAATCTTCTGACAAAGGAAAACCCAGAACCAGATGGTTTCACTAGTGAATTCTAACCAAATGATTAAAGAAGAATCAACACCAATACTGAAACTCTTACAAAAAACTAAAGAGTAAAGAGAAGGAAACACTTCCTAACTCATTCTATGAAGCCAGTTATCACCCTACCAAAACCAGACAAAACATCACCAGAAAAGAATACTTCAGGCCAATTATCTCTTAAGAAAAAATCCTCAACAAAAACTAACCTAATTTAGCAGCATATTAAAGGAATCATACACCTATAATGAAGTGAGATTTATCCCAGAAATACAAGGACGGTTCAGCATACGCAACCATAAGAGACCACATTAACAGAAAGAATAGCACACTTTCTGGTCTTCTCAGTTGACACAGGGCAAAATCTAACATTCTTTCATGATTCACAAAAAAAAGGGGGGGGCAAAAAAACTCAAAAAGATCACCTATGGCCAACGCACAGAGAACATCACACTCAGTAGTGAAAAACTGAAAGCTTCTGCCTAAGATCAGGAACAAGATAAGGATGTCCACTCTTGTTTCTACATAAAATTGTACTGCAAATTCTAACCTGAGCAATTAGGGAAGAAAATCAAAGAGCACCCAGATTGCAAAGAATGAAGTAAAACTATCCTTATTTGCAGATGATCTAATCACACATACAGAAAACCCTGAGAAACCACCACCACTACCACCAAAAAAAAAACAAAAAACAAAAAACCAGAGCAAATAAACAAGTTCATCAAGGGTGACAGGATAAGGTATCAATATACAAAAAAACAACTGCATTTCTCCCCTCACGCCCATTAGAATGGCTACTATGAAACACAGACAAAAAGTGTTAGTGAGTGTGCGGGGAAAGTGGAACTCTTAGGTACCGTGGTAGGAATGGAAAATTGCACAGCCGCTGTAGACAGCAGCGTGGTGGTTCCGTGTAATTACAACCGGAACCACCACATGACCAAAAATTCTACTTCTGGATACACCCTCAAAAGAATTGAAAGCAGAATCTCCAAGAGAGATTTGCACACCCACGTTCACAGGAGCACTGTTCACAAGAGCCAGAAGGCAGAAGCAACCCAGTGTGTGTCACTAGAGGAATAGATTAAAGATGTGCCATATACATTCAAGGGACTATTATTCAGCCTTAAAAGGGAAGGAAATTCCGACATATTTCACAACATGGATGAACCTTGAGGACCTAAGTGAAATGAGTCAGTCACGAAAGAACAAATACTGTATATGATTCCACTTTCACGAAGTAGCCACAGCAGTGAAATTCAGAGACAGAAACTAGGACGACAGCTACTGGGAGCTGAGGAAAGGAAGAAGTGTGAGTGATTTAATGAGGACAGAGTTTCAGTTTGGGAAGATGAAAAAGTTCTGGAGACGACGGTGGTGACGGTCGCACAACAACGTACCTTAATGATTAAGATGGTAAATTTTATGTGTATCCTACTACAATTCAAAATATATATATATTTAAAAAACCAATTATATTTCTATGCAATAAACAACCTGAAAATGAAATTAAAAAAAAAAAAAAACATTTACAACAGCATCCAAAATAATAAAACACTTAGGAATAAATTTAACAAAACAAGTATAAGGCTTACACGCTGAAAACTATGAAGTATCACTGCACGAAATTAAAGACCTAACCAAATGGAAAAACATCCCGTGTTCATAGAACATTAATACTGTTAAATCAAGGTGGCGATACCTCCCAAATTGATCTGCAATTCAATAGAATCCCTACAGAAACTCCCAGCTGGTTTATTTGAGGAAAGTAAGAAGCTAAAGGCATCTAAATTGGAGAAAAAAAACCCTCTCTTCACAGATGGCAAGATCCTATACATAGAAAATTCTAAAGAATCTGTAAGAAAGACACTCAGCAAAGTTGCTGGGTACAAGATCAACATACAAAGATTAGTTGTGCTTCTATACACCAGCAATAAACAATCTGAAAATGAAATTAAAGAAGCAATTCCATTTACGACCGTACTTAACAACATCCTAAAAGAATATCTAGAAGTAAATTTAACCAAAGTGGTAAAAGACTTGCACGCTGAAAGCTACAAAGCGTTGCTGGAAGAAATTCTGAAAGACCTTAGTAAGTGGAAAGACAACCTGTGTTTGCGGACTGTAAGTCTGAATGTTGCACTGCCCCAAGTGATCTACAGGTTCCTGCAATTTCTGTCAAAATTCCAATAGTCTTTTTTTGCAGAAATGAAAAATCCAATCCTCAAATTCAGATGCGACTCTAAGGAGCCCCAAAAAGCCAAAACAATCTTGAAAGAGAAGAACAAAGCTGGAGGCCTTGGACTTCCTGACTTTAAAACTGACTACAGTGGAGAAACGGGAACCCTCTTGCACTGTTGGTGGGAATGCAAACTGGTGCAGCCACTCTGGAAAACAGTTGGAGTTTCCTCAAAAAATTAAAAATAGACCTACCCTATGACCCAGCAATAGCACTGCTAGGAATTTACCCAAAGGATACAGAAGTGCTGATGCACAGGGGCACTTGTACCCCAATGTTTATAGCAGCACTTTCAACAATAGCCAAATTATGGAAAGAGCCGAAATGTCCATCAACGGATGAACGGATAAAGAAATCGTGATTTATATACACAACGGAATACTACTTGGCAGTGAGAAAGAATGAAATCTGGCCTTTTGTAGCAATGTGGATGGAACTGGAGAGTGTTATGCTAAGTGAAATAAATCAGGCAGAGAAAGACAGATACCATATGTTTTCACTCATATGTGGATCCTGAGAAACTTAACAGAACACCGGGGGGGAGGGGAAGGGGAGAAAAAGTTACAGAGAGGGAAGGAGGCAAACCGTAAGAGACTCTTAAATACTGAGAACAAACTGAGGGTTGATGAGGGGTGGGGGAGAGAGGAAAGTGGGTGATGGGCATTGAGGAGGGCACCTCTTGGGATGAGCACTGGGTGTTGTATGGAAACCAATTTGACAATAAATTATATATAAAAAATAAAAACTAAAAACAAAAATAAAATCTTTAGCGGCACTTAAAAGAAAAAGAACTTAAGAAAACTGACTACAAAGCTAGAGAAAAAAAAAAGTGTGATAGTGGCAGAAGGACAGACATATAGGCCACTGGAACAAAACAGAGAGCCCAGAACTAAACCACCACATTTACAGCCAAAAGATCTTCAATAAGGAAGCCAAGACCATTCAGTGGAAAAAGGGCAGTCCTTTCAACAAATGGTGCTGGGAAAACTGGAATTAAATGCAAAAGAAAACTGGACGCTTACCTCACTCCATGTATAAAAATTAACATAAAATCGATCAAAACCTTAGAGCAAAAGCTTCACGACCTGGAATTAGACAATGATTTGACTATGACACCAAAAGCACAGGCAACAAAGAGAAAACAACATATACTTTAGTGAAATCAAAAATTTTTGTACATCAGAGGATGTTATCAACAGAGTGTAAAGACAACCGACAGAATGGGAAAAGATACTTGCTGATCACATATCTGATAAAAAAATTAATATCCAAAATATATGCAGAACCCCTAAAACTCAACAACAAAAAATAACCTGATTCAAAAATGGGCAAAGGACTTGAACCAACGGATCTCAAAAGAAGACATACAAATGGCCAACGAGCACGTAAAAGGTGTGCAACATCACTAGCCGTTAGGGAGACGCAGGGGAAACCACAGTGAGGCACCGCTTCGTACCCCGAGGACTTCCTACAATCACAAGCAAGCACTGAAGATGTGCTGAGGATGTGGAGAAACTGGAACCTTCAGATGTTGCTGGTGGGAATACAAAATAGTG
This sequence comes from Panthera onca, assembly GCF_046562875.1. Taxonomy (NCBI): domain Eukaryota; kingdom Metazoa; phylum Chordata; class Mammalia; order Carnivora; family Felidae; genus Panthera; species Panthera onca. The sequence continues at coordinate 1,626,665 of NC_138351.1, forward strand.
TGAGAGCCATGGGAAATAGCTCGACGTGTGCTCGAAACCTTTGCTCCAGAAACTTCTCTCAGACCCAGCAATTCAACCCAGAAGAACTGAAAGCCGTGACTCAAACACGGACATGCACACGCACGTTCACAGCAGCCGAAGGGTAGAAACAACCCACATGACCATCAGGAGACGAATGATAAACGAGGCGTCCCCAGACAGCGGAACAGCGTTCAACCGCGCCACAATGTGGACGAACCTCAAAACCGTGACACTCAGGGGAAGAAGCCAGTCACGGGAGGCCACCGGGTATGGGATTCCATCTACAGGAAATGTCCAGGGCACGTCCACAAGGGCAGGTGTTGGCCAGGGGCTGGCGGGACAGGGGCCTTAGGGAGTCGCTGCTAACGGGGACACGATTCTTTGTGAGCTCATGAAATTATTCTGGAATTCGAATAATGACGGCAGCACCATCATGCGAACTTACTAAAACCCACCGAACTATACACTTCACGTGGGTGAACTGAAGATATGTGAACTATACCTCGATTTGAAACAAAGCGAACATGAACTACTTGCAAAAGAAAAAGTAAATCAGATCAGAAGTATCTGTTTTTTCACTCGTCGGGTGACTCCGGGGGGGTCCCACCATGGGGCCAGCGCCCCCACCCGAGGCTCTGTGCACAGAGGCCGTGGGCCGGCCGCGCTTCTCACCTTGAGGTGCTGGTGCATGCAGTAACGGCACACTTTGTGCTTCACCTCGTGCGTAACGTCACCGGAGAAAGGAATAAACCCACATTTTGGCTGCAAAATAAACAAGTAAGGAAGAAAAAACTGTTTAGGGACAAATCACATACCTTTCAGGGGACAAGATAATGGAGGGTGATGCCCGGGAGAATCAGGTATCACATCCCCCAGAGTCGCTATTGTCCACGGCCCCGTGGGGAGCAGACACCTCCCTCATCACATCAACAGCTCTGCCGCCACAGAATCCGAGGCCAGAACCCTCACTGGGGAGGCCAGAGGTGCCTCAATCGCTGACCAGACGGACAAAGTATAACACACCGTGACACGAGGTGACAGCAATGCCTGGAGGAACGGGTCTGCCCCAGCTCCCACCCAGCAGAACCCTCGCTCCCTCCGCCCCAGCTCCCACCCAGCTCCTAACAGCGGAACCCTTGCTCCCTCGGACAAGACGGAGCGAACGGGAAGCCCCTCGGACAACTGGGAAGCTCCCAGGACATCTGCTGCAACACTGGCTGCCTTTCGAAACCACAGTTCCAGGGCAGGACTGTCAGGACTCAGTGTCGGGGCTCAGAAGGCTGGCTGTCATCTGAGACCCCGGGATGCTCACCCTCTGAAGGGACAAGCAGAGCAGCCAGGGTGACCCCAAAGGCCCCGCCACAGAGGTTCAGAGGAAGGAGATAAAACGATGGCCTGGGACACCCGGGAGGCTTCCCTAGGGACACGTGGGCGCACTGGGCAGCAGAGATGAAGCCGGGGCCTGGCCCTTCTCCAGGGGTCACGGCCCTCTGCTGGGCGCACAGACCAGGGCTCTGAAAGTCACGCAGGCTTCTTGTCTCTTCCTTCTGGTGGCCACCGGGCAGGGCCTGCCCCCGGCTGGCTCCATGTCCCGGCAGCAGGCACGGGCCCACATCTGAAGGCCTGGCCAGCGGGGAGAACCGGAGCAGCAAGGCACAGGTGACAGACGTCAGGAGCGGGACGCAAGCCAAACGCACGGAGTTGGGGGTTGGGAGGAGGCCACGAGGCCTGGGGGGGGTGACCTCAGGAGCTTCTGTCGCAAAGCACGCCCCAGGCAGGCGGCCCGCACATTTACAACCTGGACCCCTGTTCCCTCCCCTCCCCGACCAGCTCCCCTCGATAGAAGTTCACCTTGATCTCTACACACAGAATCGGCCGGTGCTCAACAAAACGGTAAGTCTGAAGTCGGGCTAAATTGGGAAGGCACAACGCGTAGCCACTGAGGGTGTCCAGGTCCTTGTCACAGCGGGATTCTGAAAGACAGAGCCGGGGAAAGACCGGAGGATCGGCACAGAATAGAGGAGACAGCCCATAGCGACTCAGTGGACTCCTGGGAGGAGGGGCCGGCCCTGCCCGAGAGAGGCCTTGGCCTCGGACTCCCGGGGGGCCCTCGAAGCTTCATGCCATCCTGCCTGAGGAGTGTCCCTGCTTATCTGGGACTCCGCCTCCAGGCTGGTGCCACTCCTCCGGTGCGTGGTCACACCTTGTTGCCAGGAGAAACGGGCACTGTGCACCCAAGTCGCACAAGCAGGACGCCTGGGAGTTCGCGCTGGGTCTCTCAGATGGCCGTCTGGGTGTGACCGAGTCCCTCAGTGCGTGAAGCCGTAGCCATGAGGACAACAGGGAGCTCCAGGTCCTTCTGGCGAATCATCGGACCCGGGGTTGTCCTGGGGACCCCGAAGGTGCAAGCATCCTCAGAGGTAGGGGTGGTCTTGGGGACCACCCCATCTCTGCGACTCCCCCTTCCTTGCACGACCAGTCCTTCGGGGCCCTCCAACACCCCCACTTCCCCAGCGCCAACCGCACCACACGCCTCCGGACCCCAGGGGGCGTCAGCTTTCCTCTGTTCACATCAGGAGGCCAGTTTCAAGTCGCCCTTACGGCGAGGACAGGTACTTATGACTGTCTGGTAGGACCAGTTTAATTGGTAATTAAAATGATGACGTAGAGCCTTAGGGCAAGCGTCAGACCGCCCTTGTCTAAAGGAGAGCAGCCGAGGGCGCCTGCGCGACTCAGTCGTTAAGCACCTGACTTCGGCTCAGGCATGAACTCACGGTTCATGAGTTCGAGCCCTGCATCAGGTGAACACGAGCCCTGGTGGAGCCCCACTTCTCTCCCCCCCCCCCCCCCACTCACTTGCGCCGTCTCTCTCTCTCTCTCTCTCAAAAAAAGTAAGAGAATAAAAAAATAAAGGAGAGCAGCCAAAACCCAGTCCTGGCTCTGGGGCGGCTTCCCCTCGGCAGCCCTTTCCACACTGGGGGTCCTGCTCTTCACAGCGCCCCAAAGCAGGGGCTCCCGCGCACAACCTCCGCGTCTGCTTTCTCTTTCCAAACCCCAGGATGGGAGGCGGGCCTCCGGCACACCTGAACCGCTTGTACCAGGAGGGGGCAGGACCGGCCTCAACACCGGGGACGTCACCCCTGGTCTCTGCCTGGAAGGAAGAGCTCTGACGGGGCTACTGTCGCCACCACCGCGAGCAAGAGCGGGAAGGCGCGGGAAGGCACGGGAGGCCGCGGGGAGAGGCCGTCGCCCACGGAGACGCACGTCTGTGCGCTTCCCGCAGGGAGTAAGCGGGCACGTGGATTCTAGCGGCCGGGAGCAGGCCCTCCCACGGGCCCTGCAGCCACCCTCCCTGCCTGGAGTCCCTCCTCTTCTCCCAGGTGCGCTTCCCGGGTCACACACTGTCTGCGACCACCCGAGCGTCTGGTGCCCAGAATCGTCTTCGTGAGCTCGTAGGACTTCTACCCGAGGGTGGCGTTTCTGGCAACAGAGCTGCTGAAAACAACATCTACCCGACACAAGTCACAGGTCAAACTCTTCTCAAATGGAATATTTAAGTTACCAACAAAATGTAGAAGCCGGAACGCTTACCTGGTCTTTCAGACTGTATCTTTAAACAAAGCTGTTTCACGAAATCTAAAGGCAGCTGAACCACCTCCTGTGAGAACAAATACAACATACTCAGTGCACCGCGCGACAGTGGGAATGGACCTAGTGCCGCAGAACCGCACACGCTCAAAAACAGTTAAAATGGCACATCTCATGCTACGAACACTGTATCACATTGAAAAACCATTCAGTATGCGGATTCAGGAATAAAAGCTGCTCTATTATTTAAAGGACACGACCAGATGAAAGAGACGCGACAGGCCAGCCTCAGAGCACTAGCTTCCACAGTGGGCGAGCCACCCCGGCCACCATGACCGGGAACCGAGGGGGGTGTGCTCACCCGCTGGGAGAAGCCATCGGAGCCCCCGGGAGCTCGGGGAACAGCCAGGGGAGCGCGGGGAACAGCAGATGTAGCAGTCCAGGCCCCCACGTGGAACTACATTTCTTTACACAACTTTAAAGCCCCAATTTTATAACGAACTCTATCTTGGGCACCCTGAACACTTGGCTACATTTTACCAACCCTTGATTCAAACTCCTGGATCAGCGTGAACCACGTCATCCTGCCTGACGGACGGACAGATGGATGGCAGGTGGCCAGCACCTGCACAAAGCACTAACTTAAGAAGAACTGCGGTTAAGACCACACAATTCCTCTCCCGGAAGTCTAAGTTGGAAGACGTGGCCACGCCAGGTTCCCCGTTGATGGGCTTCTGCCCTCGAAGGAATGCAGGGACGGCTGCAGGGATGGACAAAGAGGCAGAGGCAGGGTGGGGAAGGCAGCTGGCAGAGAAGCAACTTGTTCAGTCTTCCAGAAGCTTCCCCAGGAGAACAGCATCCCCTCACTAACCATGTGGCCAATGCTTCCATCACATCACGTTCAAATGCAAGTTGAGGCCGCCCTAGTGGCACTCACTTTGGGAAGACCAGGCCCACAAAAGCAAGACAACACTTTAAATTCCATCAGCGTCTCAACCATCCATGGTACCGAGGACGCAAACCCCTGAAGGCACAAGGGGAACAGCCTCGTCCCTGTTTCCCAACCTCCAGCTCCTGTGGAGACAGGCCCAGACCAGTCCCCAGACCAGCCCCTGTCCACACGCAGGCTGATGACCGGAGTCAGCAGTCCCACGTACCCACGCCAGTGACTGGTGTCAGTGGTCCCGCCCACACACACACACACACACACACACACACACACACACCGGAGACCGGTGTCAGTGGGCCTATCTACACACACGCTGGTGTCGCCTGACGGTGGCCTCATGCAGCCCGTCCTGTGCGGACCCCAGCTCCAAGGGAGAAAAAGCAGGCTGTGTCTCACTCTGGCAGGGTCTCCAGGCAGAGGGGGTATGCCAGCGGGATGGATGCTCCCAGGATGTGACCCTGTGGGCTCACACTCTCCCAAAGGCCCGTCCACTGTGCGCAGACAGAAGCAAACGGGGAGACAGAGCACCGCGTGAGCCCCGATGCTGTTCCTACCTACCAGGCCGCTGTCGGCTGGGACCCTGAGCTGCCACCGCCCTCACTGCTGACCCTGCCTGGGAGAAAACGTCCAGAGCTCCCCCAAGAGCTGCAGGACAGAGAAATGCCCCGTCCTCAAGAAGAAAGCCGGCAGTCAGCACACCCACGTTCACTCAGAGACCGTCCAGGCCGCTCACAGACGCAGGGCTCTCACAGCCACGGGCTTCAGGCCTTCACAATTCAACTGGACAGCCGGGGACCTCAGCAGGGGTGGTCCCAGCCCCGGGACCTCTTGCCCCTTTGTGGCCCCACGCTGCCCGGGGACGCCCCTGGAGGCCAGCAGGAAGCTGTGAAAAGGACAGGTCATCTCTCAGATCATGAGCCTGGGAAGCCAGGGCCAGGTCAGAGCAACACTCAGAGCCCTTCAGTGAGCCCACATCAGGAGGTGCTGAGGCCCCCAGCCAGCAGCCGGCTCCACGGTGGCGTCAGCCTGGAAGGGGGTCCACAGCCCTGACGGACCCCCAGCAGCACCGACAACACGTCCCAAGCTGTCAGGGGACCCACTTAGAGGACGTTGTGCCTTAAGTCTACTCGGTCAGGCAACCCTTACACTTCGGCTTCCCCTCTACCTCCTCGGTGCCGGCTTCTCAGGATGAGCTCAAGCCACAGTATTTGCAAACAGAGGCCGCACTCTCAGCTCCGAACCACAGGGCTCCTGTCGGTTCAGGGCCCTGCTCTCCGAGAAGCCCGTGATACGTGAGGATGGCCGCCCCCAGGCAGGGGACGGACGCCACCTGCTGAGGGCCGCCAGGACGCAGGGCCGCCGTGGCTGCCTCAGTGCCCCCTCCTGCGTGTCCCAACATGACTTCGTCTGTAACAGGCACCCCTTGGCAAGAAGCAGCAGCAAGAGCCAGCAACACAGACCACCCAAGGGCAATGGGAGGCCATCATGCCACACGGGCCTCAGCCAGGCTTTCCCAAGAGGCAGGTCACACACATCCCCAGCGTGGGGGCCCCACTCCTCCCCAACTCACTTGAGGGACCACCAGCAGCAGAGGGCTCAGCGATGCTTCTGGATCTCTCTCGAGACCCTCACCAAGCTGGAGCCCCCCGTGACAGCAGGGTGGCAGGGACCAGGGGTCCCAGCAAATGGGGACCTCACGCGGTCTCTCTGAACCTCAGGCTGGTCGTCTAGAAGATGGGAACACTACCTGCTCTGTGCTCACACACAGCACAGAAGAAAAGCACTGGGAAAGCAGACCACAGGGCTGTCCGGAAGCACAAAGGTCCAGACTACGCTTGAGAAGCTGGTGTTACGGACACAGAGCGTGTGAACGCAGACTTCGTGACCGTGTACGTGAAAGTCACTTACCCCACAGTGGACGTAGTTCTCCCCCAAAAACTCTTTCATGACATTTTTGCTGAAGTCCACTATGTTCTGTAGGTGCTGAAATATCTCTTCTGAGGCCTGTAATGGACAAGCACAGGGGAGCCTCAATGACCGGGGCCTCCGAGGGAGCAAACAGCACCACGCACACGCCAGGCGCCCTGGCTCAGGAGGAAGGCGAGCCTCGCCGGTGACCACCGGACCCCCCAGAGCTCCCGTCCCACAGCCCCACAGACTCCACACCATCCACCCAAGAACCACGTCTGTCCCTCGCCCTCCTCCCACCCGGGACTCCTGTGGATCCCACCAGCGGCCCAGGTGCGCCCTCTGAGGAACACAACTTTGAAAATCTGTCACGGCCAAAAATCACCGGGTGTTTACATTTCGGTCCTCAGCATCTAGATGTAGATAGAGTAAGTACGTCCTCCCCAGCCAGAGGCTCGTGACGCGCCCGCAGGCTGTGAGGTTTGGGGGAGAACAGGTTTCCGACCCAAGGCAGCAAGTCCGAGGTGGACGGCAGGGTCCTGGCAGGGGGCCGGGAGGGGGCCGGGGCTCTGGGAAGCTTCTGGACGGAGCTGCCACGGCCTGCAGCGGACCACACGCGACAAAGAGCCGCGGGCCCTCGGGGTGGCACCCTACAGCTGCAGCCACAGAGCTCCCGACAGAAAGCTCTTCTTGTCAGGACTGTCACGCACAGCTCTCCACCCTAACGTGACTGGTGCCACGTCGTACCGCTCAGAAAATAAAGGCAAACTGTTGCCTTCAGAGACGCTGCCTCGGTGAGTCTGAGCGGGGAAAGCGGAGGGAGGCATCCAGAGAATGCTGGCCTTTCCACAAGCTTCGGGCGCCTCAGGGGTGGCGGGCGGGGGAGGAGGCTGCCTGGAGAACGTTCTAGCTTCCACTCAGATCTGCTTGGATCCCACAGGAACAGACCACCATGTGTTCTGCTTGCAGCAGCGGAGGCAGGAAAACGCCCTCCTGCCTGGGGCCACCTTCCTCCACACAGACCACGCCGTCCCTAGGCCCCGGGCAGCCCCGGCTCTCCCGCTCGGTCCCCTTCTCTTCTGCGAGGCCAACCTCACTTCCACAGCCGTCCACCCCACCTCCCCGGACTCTTCCTGCCCCAGACGAGCACGGACTCTGCGCTCCCGCTCCCCCCGCCACCCGCGTGGACGGGATCCCCCGACAGGCACTGCTGCTCCCCCGCTGGAGGGGGACACTCGCTGCTACTGGGGGCGGCGGGCAGGCGACAGAGCAGCACCAGCTTCCCTCGGCCCAGATGACTCGGCGAACGGAAACCTGGCGCTCCACCTGAATGGCCTGTCATGACTTGTCACGCTGCCTGCGGGCATCACCAACTCCACTTTCGTGGCTACACTCCCAAAGATGGGGAGATGCAGCCAGCGGAGTGGCAAAGCCGAGCCCTGGCCCTGGGTGTCCCAGCTCAGCACCCAGGGCCCTCCCAGGGCACCCATGGTGACCCGGGCAGGTCAAGACGCTGGCCGTGAGGGAACTGGGGACACCCCCACTTTCTGCACCGAGAGCCTGTGTCACATTTAGATTTCTACAGTTAGCACTAATACTTCCATGTCAGAAAAAAAATTCAGTGTTTTCTTAATTAACTGTTTTAACGACTGGGTGGCAAACCCACCAATCTTACCTTCTTCCTGTTTGGAGGAAACTTCAGGAAACGCAGCACCACACAACGCTATCGGAAATAAAACAAAGTTTGGTCAGTGCCCACCCGAAGCCTGGGGTCGGGGGATGGCTGTGGGGAAGGGGCTGGAGGCCCCGTGCCCCCGGGGAGGCAGGAAGGGAGCCGGCACTGGGTCACAGGGCAGGCAAGAAAACCTGGCTCCCCCGGGCCAGCCAGCTCACCCCCAGGAGTTAATCTTATAAAAGTAACTAGAGTGCAGAGAAGATTCTAGCTACTGCGTGTGAAAGGATGACATATAGTTCCAAATAAAAGGGAAACGACCCACCCAGCCAACAACAGTGACGAGGCTAAACACAGCAGGAGGCCTTCCAGACGGTGGGACGAGGTGCTGCAGTTTATGGGAGACGGAGGTCCCTGCTCACAGACACACGTGCGGCCACCACCCACTCGGAAACGGGAAAGGTTACAGGACAGGCCTTATAAAGGAACCCAGTTTTATAAACATGTTCGTACACGTCTGTGTAAACAAACACGGGTAAGAGGGGATGTATGGGTACCGTTCCACCCGTGTCAAGTTCAGAAGCGAGTAAGACCAAGATCTGGTGAACGTGCCTCAGGCGGGTGGGACTGTTCCTGAAAAACATTCCAGTAGGGGCTGGTCATGGGATTACGGGTCCATGTGCTTTGTGATATGTAGCTACATACACACCGACGACTGAAGCACTTTTCTAGAGGATTGCTACCCTTCATTTTTGAAAGTTTATAAAATATTTTATTATGATTTACTTATTCTTTGAGAGAGAAAGAGACAAGGCACGCACATGCACCTGCGGGGGAAGGGCAGAGGGAGGGAGAGAAAGAATCCCAAGCGGGTTCCAAGCTCTGGAAGGAGTCCGACACGGGACTCAATCCCACAACCCTGGGATCATGACCTGGGCCGAGATCAGGAGTCGGACACTTAACCAACTGAGCCACCCAGGAGCCCCACAAAATAAAAGTTTTTAAACAAAGTATATGCACACTCAGCTTGTATGAAAAAGTCCAGAAGGACTCAACACTGGTGACAGTGTCTCCAGGGAGCAACAAGTGGACAATGTCTTAACGTCAAGGACCAAGCACCGGGAAAAAGGAGAGAAAGGGACGGGCTGCGGAGCCGAGGGCCACACCATTCACATCCTTGAGGACACCACGTGAGAGTCTAGGATCTTCGCAAGCTGAAAATCAAGCCAACAAACAGAGGAGTGACACACGCACATTCAACCACCTCAAAGCCCAAAGTGAAGGCCACCACTTGTCACAAACGGAGGACAAATACTGGCTGCTTCGAAGGCCCCAGGTGGGGCGGAGCAAACGGCCTGGGAGACACGCCTGGGGCCCTGAGAACCCATCTCGGCCATCCCAACGCTGGACGGCCAGCCCAGCACAGGTGCGGGGACTCTGGCTGCCCAAGGGGCCTGCAGCCTCGAGCGCAGGGTGAAGGTTTTCCACGTATTTGTGCCGTAAAGTTGAGTGAGAAAGCAGGAAACGAGACAGACACAAAGGACTCTTCAACCAGTAAAAGCACATCATGGAAGGAAGTACACCAAAGTGGTTAACAAAAATTATTTTCTGAGTGGGAAAATTCTGGATGTTTTTCACCTTCTTCCCTCCGGTATTCTGTATTTTATGGGGCAGTAACTGGTATCGGATAAGAATCAAAGACCACAAAAAACAACGCACCACGAGGGACAGCTGCCCACGTGAGGCCCGAGGGAGGGAGGCTGCAGGTGGGATCAAGGCAGGTGACACCAAGGACGGGCCCAGGCCGGGTCTTCCACCGGGGAGAGGAGGTGGCCCAGGACAGGCCAAGAAGAGCAGACAACTTCTAAGGGAAGGAGCAAGAAACACCACAATGGGAAGACTTGCCCTTCGGGGGGCCGCCCCAGCTGCCGCTGCTGGTGACATCCCCAGCCCCCAGGGTGCCGAGGGGATGAGAGCCAGGACAGGTGCTGGGCTGACAGCCTCGCAGAGTGGATGGCACCGAGACACGTCACCGAGGGGAACCAGGATGCCACGGGGAGGCCAGACGGGAAGGACACACGGGGACAGAAGGGGCCTGCACCGGGCAGGACGCTTTCCCTGCCAGGCTTGGGCTGCCTCTTCTGGACCCACAGATGCCACAGCACTGATGTGGTGGCGGAGGTGTGAGCCCAGCTGACACCTGGGGGCACACCTGGGGGGCTGCGATGGAAGGGGTGCTCAGGTGACCTCTGTGAAGATGCAAAGGCCGACAGCCCGAAGAGAAGCGGAGGACTGGTAAGGCAAACCCCAGCTGCACGGGACACACAGTGAGGGTGTCACACAGAAGCACTAGCAAGTCCGTGGGTGGCCTTCAAGGCCCCGGACCCTCCAAGGCCACATGAGCACGGAGCAGGTGTGCAAACACACACAGCCAGCATGACCCCGTACTACAGACTGACCCTTCTGCAGGTGACACAGAAACCTTCCTGCTCAGCAGGGCAGCTGCTGTCCTGACTAGGAGGAGGAAGCGGGCACAGGCATGGGCGGGAAGCCACCAGGCCCCCGGGGGAGACCAGGCCTAGACCACACACACCCGTGCCCCCCAGGCAGAGCGCAGCTCACCAAGGTCAGGGCTGGCAACCACCAAAGGGAATACCATTTGGAAATGACAAATCCTAACCATCTGACTGCAGGTGACCTTGGGAATAACCACAGACAAGGCCCCACGCAGGGCTCTCTGACGAGGCCTCACCTGGCCGAACATCAACCTGAACAGATACCATTAAAATTCCAAATAATGTTACTTGTTAAAAAAAAAAAAATACTAGAGGCAAAAACTTCAGACTCTTTGAACTGGATTCAGCAGAAAATGACAGGGGAGTGGCCCGGGACTTGGGAATGTGTCTCATTCAAAAGAGAGAGAGAGAGAGAGAAAGAGGAAGAGAGAAAGACAGAAAACCAGAACAACTCTCACCTGCCTGCACACTCCCCATTAGGAAGGGTGACACACAAACCAGAAACCCTGAACATGAGGCGAGAAGACAATCAGATGCCCTGACTGCTGGGACCTCACATCCTCAGGACCCGGATGGACCCGGACAGACGCCCAGGACCTCAAAACTATCACAGAGACAGAGGATCCACCACCGTCTGGTCTCAGAAAGGCCGGGACACCTCAGGAGGCAGAAACGAGCGCTTCCCTCGTACTTCTGTAGGAGACCCTCGCTGGCAGGTCTCTGGCATCACCTCTGTCCACGGAGGAACACATTCCCACAGCTGAGTGTGATGACCCCAAGGCGAGGGACCTGGAGGGCAGCTCACTCCCACCACCGGAGACACTCCAGAGAGGAGTGACGAACCAGACTCTCAGCGACCCACCCGGGACAGCGCAGAGCCAAAGCCCCTGACGAGGTCAGGACAGTGAGTGCGGACAGAAATCCCGGCAGCACGCAGGAAAGCAGCTACGGGCTTCACCACAGCTCCCCGCGAGCAGAAGCGCAGCCACTGGGACAATGACGGCGTCCCTGGGCTACAGCAGTGAAGTGCACGCCCACCGGGGAGCCGCCCTTGCCCAGCACCCCGCCGTAGGGTGGGTGCCTGGAGTCCCCCCGGGCAGTCCGCACCCTTGGAGCGGCTGGCGGTGGGGGGGTTTCCACGCCCGGGTGGCCACCGCACAGCTGGACCCGGGGGCGCTGAGCACCAGGCGGAGGGGGCAGACAGCGGGCACCTGGCCCGCTGTGGCGTGGGAGGAGTGATGGGGAAGCTGAGGGCGCACTGTCTGGAGCTGGCCTACCCTCAGGTCTCCTGCGGCCCAGCCCAAGCGTGTCCCGGTGCCACCGCCCCCCGGCGGCCCACACTCCTCCTCCACGCCCAGGCCACAGTCTACGAGTGCCACACTCCCCCAGCCCTCCCAGCCTGGTAGGCTGTCACCCCACGGGCCTAGGAACTGGCCACCTGAAGGCGCCATGTGTCCTGATGCTGCAGAGGGAAGACGGCCTTGCCACTTGCTGAGGACTTACAGCTCTGCACGTCGACGACGCTCTCCAGAGAAGGAGGGAGAGAAGGCTCTCCCCACCTGGGAGAGCCCCAGCAAGGCCGCCCTCTCCCTTGGGATGAACAAGGTAGAGTCTGGGGAGCAGGAACACATGTTCACCCTCACAGCACATGCACCCTCTCCTAGGGCACAGCAGGGCTCTGTCCTCCTTCCCAGGCCAAGCACAAAGGCCTCCCCACATCCAAGAGGCAGTCAGAACCCTCACTTGGCCGAAACGACGTTCTCCCACAAGACCACTTGTGGTGATAACTGAGGAACTAACACCAAGCGAGCAGAAATGAGCACAGAACAAATTTAGATTTAAAATAAAGCAGGCGGGGGGGGGGGGGCTCCTGGGCAGCTCTGTCAGTTAAGCATCCAACTCTTGGTTTCAGCTTAGGTCATGACCATGAAGTTTATGAGTTCGAGCCCCAAGACTGGCTCTGCACTGACAGCGAGCCGGCTTGGGACTCTCTCCCTTATCCTGCCGGCCACCTCCCCCCACCCCTCCCCAAGCGCACTCACTCTCAAAATAAATAAACTTTAAAATAAAAAAATAGATAAAGCGTGAAAAGCACAGGTCCAGGGTAGCCTGGTGACTGCGTTGAAAAGGGAAAGGAAACAGAAACACAAGCCCTAAGAGCCAGAGCTATGCGGTGAGGGAGGGGCCCAGCTACCCTGCAGGGTAGTCCTCGGAGGCCAGCGATCTCCCGGCCTGATGTGCTTTTACTCCAGATCCAGAACTTGCTCCTTCACCTGACACACCTTCTGAAACTCGGTCCCTTAGCCCCACTCTAAACGAAGCCTTAGCCTTACATAACATGAAGATACACCACTCGTCCCACTAAGGAATTGGAAGACGGGTGTTTGTTCTGTGAAATGATTCAGGGGTCACTACAATAACCTGACAACAAAAGAGACTTGTGTGGGAATATCCAGGCTTCACCCACCCAGGAACCACCAGGGGCCCAGCGGACCCCACAAAGAACAGCTTTGGGTTAGGCCTCACCCCCATTCATCGAAGATCTTGAGCAAAGCCTGCAGTCTCGGTTCTTCTGCTCCCCTCGCTGTGCCAGGGGTGACAAAATGCAAAGGCAGAACAGGGGCCACCTGCGTGGCCACAGCTTGCCCTACAGCTGACCCAGCACACCCAGCGCAGAAACAACTGAGCAGGCAACCCCCAAAGCCCGCACCAGCCTGTAGGAGCTGCTGGACTGGGTCAGGGCTCTACCCCCAGTCCAAAGGGAATGACAGTTTTCACTTGCCAGGCATGACTCGCCCAGCTCCTGCTCACCTCACCCTGTACCAACCCCACGACAGGGGTTTTGTTACTAGTTCCGCTCTCCAAATGCAGAAAGGGAGTCTGGGCCAGGCAGCGGTAGAACTGGGACTGTGCCCAGCTCTGCGTGACTCCAATTCCCAAGCTCTTAGCACCTCCCCCACCCACCCGCCCGGGCCCCGCCCCCGCCTGGCGCCTGGCGCCCGGCGCCCAGCGCAACACCTAGGGCCCCTCCCCTGCCCACCACATTCCAGCCTGGTTGTATCAGCAGAACGTCAGGGAGATCTGGGGCTTCACACAAATCCACAAGCTTCTCTTCCTGGATTCACCTTCTTGGGAGTCCTTATTGGACTTTCTGAAAGCCCTCACCGAATTAAGAAAAACAACCCCTTTAAATCCTAGAAGATTTTGGAGAAGAACCTGTGGGCAATACTCCATTATTATTGGCGGCAGCAGCGGCGGGGCAATTCCCTGCGTCTTGAAGGATAAACTCCCTCCGTGCTGGGGGAGAGCACCATCCCGGGCACTTGCCTTCTTCAACCTCTAGAGCTGCGGGGACTCCCATCCCGGCTCCCGCTACCCCCGCGGCTGGGCAGTCGGAGGTGGCACCGCCTGGGGCTGGGGCAAGAGGTGCTACGAGGACGTGGCACTGACCTGGGGGGGGGGGGGGGGGAGGGGAGCGCTGGGGGCGGGAAACGCACCGAGCAGGACGGGGGTTGCAGTGTTGCTGGGGGGACACGGAACTACCCAGGGCGGAGGAGGGGGCCCCAGGGGGTCGTGGACCCGAACCCTGGGGGAGTGGGGAGTGTTGCTGGGGGTACGCGGAACTACCCGGGGCAACGAAGGGGGCGCCAGGGGGGTCGTGGACCCGACCCTGGGGGTGGGGAGTGTTGCTGAAGAGATGCAGAACTACCCAGGGCGGGGTAGGGGGTACTAGGGGATCTTGGGCCCGACCCTGGGGTGGGGGTGGGGGGGTGTCAAGGATCCGGATCCGACGGGGGGAGGGGGAGTGTTGCTAGGGGGACGCGGAATTACCCGGGGCGGGGGAGGGGGTGCCAGAGGGTCGTGGACCCGACCCTGGGTAGGGGATTGCTGCTGGGGAGATGCGGAACTACCCCAGGGCGGCGCGATGGCCCGGGACCGCGCCGACCTTCCGCCGCTCACCTGCGCGTGGGCCACCACCAGGCTCTTGTTGCCTTCCCCGTGGTACCCCCATTCATTCTCGTCCATCTTCCCCTCGTCCATCCCCCGGTGCGGCCCTGGCGCCTCACGCGGCCGCGAGCTGGAAACCGCCGGTCCGCCTGGGCAGCAGCCGCCGCCGTCGGGGGGAGGAGCGCCTGTCAGCCACGGCCTCCCCTCGACCCCGCGGCCCCGACTTCCAGGCTCATAGTCGCCGGAAGCCACGCCCACGGTGGCTGCCATGGCCAAGCCGGGCAACTTCCGGGTTTACGCCCGCTTCCCCTCCATTGACCACTACGGTGGATAGGCAGGAGGCCATCTTGGATGCTGGCACATGACTCACTTCCGGAGCGCGGATTTTAGAACAGAAAAGGAGGTTTCCGCCCCGGGCGCCGGAAGTGAGGCAAGCGGGAGGAGCCGGCGGCTCCTCGGCGCCCGGGACCGGCCTGGCCGGGAGTAGAGGTTCGGCGGCCTGGGAGACAGGGAAGACGCGGCCCAGCCGGCGGGCAGCGGGGTGTGCGGGCGAGCTGGCAAGTGGGACGGGGGCGTCCACACAGGCCGGGGGCTATGGCGGTCGGGGGAGTGCGTGGTCCGTGGGCCTTGGACCACCGAGATGTGGAAGCCCCAGTAAGGCACTCGGCGGCTCCGAGCCCCCGCTTCCTTTTCTGTAAAGTGGGATGTGACTCATCTCACACGAGTTATTAATATCACCGTTTGCTCGTTACCCGACGCAGAATCACCCGCAGTCCCACGAGGTAGCGCTCTGTACACTGTACAAACGAGGAAGCGTGGCTCCGAGAGGCGAGTGGACTCCCAAGTGGTGCTTTTGCCAGAGGAGTGGGTTTCGTGGACCTTGAGCTCGAGGTTGGGGTTTGAAATCTGCCCCTGCCACGTAACGATGGCGAGGCGAAGGGCAGGTCGCTCCCGGCCTTGGTGTTTCCATTAGGGAAGTGACACTAACGATACCATCTTCTAGAGCTGCAGTCACGGTTAAATTCGATCAGCGGTTCCCAAACTCTTAGTCTCAAGACCACCTTATTCTCTTTAAAAATGAGAGCCTCGGGGCGCCTGAGTGGCTCAGTCGGTTAAGCGTCCGACTTCAGCTCGGGTCACGATCTCGCGGTCCGTGAGTTCGAGCCCCGCGTCGAGCTCTGGGCTGATGGCTCAGAGCCTGGAGCCTGCTTCCGATTCTGTGTCTCCCTCTCTCTCTGCCCCTCCCGCGTTCATGCTCTGTCTCTCTCTGTCCCAAAAATAAATTAAAAAAAAAAAAAAAAAAAGTTGAAAAAAATTAAAAAAAAGAGAGCTTCAAAAAGTTTGCTAGTGTGGGTTATATCTATCAATGTTCACCGTATTATAAATGTGAAATTTAGAAGAATACTTTTCGTCTTAAAAATAAACATTATATTCTTAAAAACCTGTATCTCCCAAAAGTACAGAGAAGAGTGGGAATTGTTTTACATTTTTTTAAATCTTCTTAAAGTTTTAAAGACTCATAGAACATAGCTGGATTCTCACATCTGCTTCTGCATGCACTGTTGCAATATACCGCTTTGAAGTATATGAGGAAAATCCAGCCTCAGATACATGGTCCAACAAGGAAAGAGCTACAAACCAACCTCCGAACAGCTTAGAGCACCACCAGACACCTGGCAAGGCCTTGGAAACTGATGAAATGAAGCCGGTGAGTCAGGAAAACAAGCTGATGGCTTTGAGGACTGGCCCAGGTGGAAAGCAGCTCCGAACCCTCCCCAGGGATGGCTGAAAAAGGGGGTAGAAATAGTCCACTCATCAGGGGTAAGTAGTCCCCAGCGGGGAGGGGATGCCCACTCACAGAAGGCCTTCCCACACCCTCATAAGGTCAGGGGACCCTAAACATGTTTGAGATTTTCTCAACATCTGTGACCAAAGTATTAGGATCATATTAAGTATTAAAACATTGCTTTAAGGAAACCTCTGTGGTGCTGAAAATGTTCTGTATCTTGGTGGTATTTTTTTTTCAGGGAGCATTTTCTCACAGTGTTTAGAGTTACTAGCATATGGTGATGATGAAAAGATTAAACTTTGGTTTCATGATTTTTTGTTTTTGTTTTTTTTTTTAATTTTTTTTTTTCCAACTTTTTTTATTTATTTTTGGGACAGAGAGAGACAGAGCATGAACGGGGGAGGGGCAGAGAGAGAGGGAGACACAGAATCGGAAACAGGCTCCAGGCTCCGAGCCGTCAGCCCAGAGCCTGACGCGGGGCTCGAACTCACGGACCGCGAGATCGTGACCTGGCCGAAGTCGGACGCTTAACCGACTGCGCCACCCAGGCGCCCCTCATGATTGTTTTTAAATTCTCCACAGATGCACTGGTGGACCATGCCCACCCCATCCCCAACTTGGTACACCACTGGCTACAGGGAAAGAGAGAGGTGCTTTGAAAGAATGACGGTGGAGTAACAACGTGGAGAAGAGTGGACCCATCTGCAGTGGTTGGAGGAAAAGAAGAAAAGGCTAGAAAAGACACTAGCATTGGGAGAAGTACCTCTTCCTCTATTCAGCCCATGTGGTCTGACTTTTTTTTTTTTAACGTTGAGAGGCCAAGCGTCAGCGCACACAAGTGGGGGAGGGGCGGGGAGAGGAGGTGGCTGGAGGAAACACAGAATCTGAAGCAGGCTCTAGGCTCTGAGCTGTCAGCACAGAGCCCGACACGGGGCTCCAATTTACAGACTGTGAGATCATGGCCTGAGGTGAAGTCGGTCGCTTAACCCACTGAGCCACCCGGACGCTCCTCATTCGGTCTGACTTAAATTAACACAATCCCTAATCTCGAGGCCTTCTAGTGACCTCAGCCTGTGCACAATCAAGAACTATCCTCTCAAGGAATCACATCAACCCAGGGATTGGTTCGGGGGATGCAGAGACGATCCAGGTTCAGGCAATGAAGCTCACTCATGTGGCTTGTGTGGGAGTGATCGTGGGGAGAGTCACCCTCAGCTGGGTGGCAAAGAGGCCAGGAGGTCAGCATGTGCTGCCAGCAGCGATCCAGGCACCTCTGATGACAGCAAAAGGAAACGGCTGGGCAGTAGCGAGGATGGAAACACCTGGTGAGCCGAAGGGTCGTGTGCTTCTTGGTTGCTCTGAAGTTTCTGAGTAGTGAACTCCATCTTTTGCTAAAATAATTTGAGTTGTGCTCCTTTCACTCATAACCTGAAGAGCTCAAGCTAATAAGAGGGAGCACTGGGATGGACCAGTCACCTCAGGCAGTGTCGAAGTGAAGCAGAGCCCAAAGGGCCATTGTTAGCAGGGATTCCTGCATGAGGACAGCGTGACTAGGAGCTTCCTACTCCGTTTGGTCCCAGCTGTACTCCCACCATGTCAGTCCGTGCCTTCTCCTTTTGTGTTTAAAAAGGAAAAGAGATGGGGCACCTGGGTGGCTCAGTCGGTTAAGCGTCTGACTCTTGGTTTTAGCTCAGATCATATCGTGGTTTGGGAGGTGGAGCCCCGCATCGGGTTCTGTGCTGACAGCTCAGAGCCTGGAGCCTGCTCCGGATTCTGTGTTTCCCTCTCTCTCTCTGCCCCTCCCCCACTCGTGCCATGTCTCTCTTAAAAAATAAACATTAAAAAAATTTTTTAAAGAAATAAAAAACATTTTAAAAAATGATAAATTTAAGGAGAAAGAAAAACACCAGACTCTGAGGGACATCCCACAGAGTATCAGACCAGGATTCCTCAAGCCATCTGAGACATGGGAGACAGACACACCAGAGGAGCCTAAGGAGATGACACCCCTAAATGCGATGTGAGATCCAAAAAGGATGCTGGTGGGAAAATATTTGGAATTCAGTTAGTAGTAATGAACGAATGTTAATTCCTTCCTCCTGGGAAACAAACCATAGTTAAGTGTGTTAAGCGGGGTGGGGGGTGCATGTGGGAAGTCAGTAAAATCTCACAATGTTTGTGTAAATCCAAAAGAATTCGTTTTTCAGCTTCTTTCAGGATTATATAATTATGTATTTTAAAATGTAAATCAAGTTGGCAAAATAAAAGCAGTCTTCACAGCAGTTGCCTTGGGTGATGGGGAAGGGACAGACAGGACACATGCACTGACAGAGCTAAATTTGGTCACATCAGTAAAAATAGCTGCAGCGAATCCTCTTGGACCCAACTTTTCCATGCCTACAGATTGCCCTACAAAACCCTCAAACAGGCAGCAGTGCTGGACGAGTCTTGGTTCCCAGCATGGGCACCTCGGACAGCCTTGGGCTGCACCCACCCACCCAAGCACAAGACCTGGGGGGAGGCTCTGCCACCTGTGTTCCAACAAGTTTCCCAGGTGACTCTCCACCACCAAATTATGGCATACTCAGAAGTCACTCCACCAAATAAGAAAACCAGTTACACTTGTACCGACATGAGCTCTGTGCATATGCGGTTGTGAAACAAACCTGTGTGTGAGCGTGTAAATGCAAAGAAAAGGGGACAGAAATTATTCTATCTGGGAGGGGGCGGGGGGAGAGGGAGAAGCCAGGGAAGTCATGTCACTTTCCTCATATTGTTGGTTCAGAGGATGTATTCACAAAACACTTCCATGATAAAATTTTAAATAAACTGTTGATACTTATTTTTTTTTTAACTGAGGTAGGCCTGTCACTGTGCATGCACGTGAAGGATGGCCACATATGTTGTTAAATACAGGGATAAATGTTTGAGTAGAAAAAATGTGTCTTATCGTGCACTGTTTTCTCTGGGGATCAGGCCATGATGAAATACATTACGTTTTTCTGTAACATTTGAATTCTGCATGAAAGACGTGAGTCTTTACACCGCATGCAGGGGAAGTCACTGGGAAGTCCTGCATGTGGTGGCCTTGGAATACTCAGCTACAGGGAACTGGGCAGCTGTTACGGAGAATGGACCTTAAGATATTTAGGTCACTTGAACACACCATGGGCAAGATCTTGCTATCCTGAGCTGGTCCCACCAACTCCAAAATGCGTTAACTGGATAATGAGTCAGGGGGCCTTCAAGAGCACATAGCCCCTTCCCACACAAAGATATGGTGATGCTGAACACACCTCCCCCTTCTGCTGAAGGGACCACTAGAGGGTTAAAAGGCTGGTGCCCTCTCCCCTGCCACTGCTTTTCCCCTTTCCCCCTTCTGGGAACTAGACATCAGAGACTAGGACATGCAAAAGCAATTGCACATATGGAGGGAAATTAGACCAGTAAACCCAGGGAAAGACATAACCTGAGACAACCTTAAGTTTACACCTCCGGCTGACCCTCAGCAAAAGCCCACCTACAACAGCCTAGAAAACAGTAACCAAGCACTCGGTAGAGAGGAGAACTGACTTCCAGAGTTGCCACATCTTAGATTCAAATGTCCAGTGTTTGAGAAAAAGTCACAAGACATGTAAAGAGACAGAAGGAAATATGGCCTATTCAAATGAAAAAAAATAAGCCAACAGAAACTGTCCTGGAGAAAAACCAGATGACATTTAGACAAAGAATTTAAAACAACTGTCTTAAAGATGCTCAAAGAACTAAAGGAGGATGTGGAGAAGGTCAAGAATGTGGTGTATGAACAAATTGGGAAGAAAAATTAAGAGACTTTAAACACTAAAACCAAAAGAAATTCCAGAACTAGAAATTACAATAAATTAAATGAAAAAGTCACTCAAGGGATTCAAAGGCAGATCTGACTCTATTCTCAGTGCTCAAGAACAGAAATGCTGAAATTTGAAATTTTAGGATCAGAGAGAAAACAGGTTGAAAAGTGAACAGAGCCTGAGGAACCTGTAGGGTGCCATCAGTGAGACCAATGTCCACACTGAGGGTATCCCAAAAGGACAAGAGAGAAAGGGGAGGAAAGAACACTTGAAGAAATCATGGCTAAAACTGTTCCAAATTTGGTGAACGACATGAGTAGAAGTATCTAAGATGTTCAACAAATTCCAAGCATGATGAACTCAGAAACCCACATCAGGACACATAATCAAACTGTCAAAAGACAAACAGAGCAAATCTTGAAAGCAGCAAGAAAGAAGACTCATCTCATACAAGCATCCTCAGTAAAACATCAGAGGTTTCCCCTAAGAAACTGGAGGCCAGAAAACAGTGGGCCAACACATTAAAGTGATAAAAAGAAAAAATTGTCAACCAAGAGTCCTGTGTCTGTCAAAATTGTCCTTTAAAAGTGAGGGAGAAATCAGGACATTCCAAGATATATGAAAAGGGAGTTTGGGACCATAAGACCTGTCCCACAAGGAATGCTGACGCGTGTCCTATAGGCTGAAACACAACAAAAAGCCACATGAAGAAATAAAGGTCTCAATAAAGGTAAGTGCATGGACAACTATAAAATCTAGTATTACTATAACAATTGCTTGTAACTGTATTTTTTGTTTTCTAGATTTAGGAAAATGATGCATGAAAATAGTTTATTTTTTTATACACACAATATACAAAGATGTAATTTTATAACATCAATGACTGAAAGAGGTGGGGACGGATCTGTAAATGAGCAGAATTTTTATACGTTTGAAGTTATCTAGTTATAAACTCAAATTATAATGTTATAACTTCAGGATGTTAAAGTGTAATCTCCATGGTAACTGCAAAGGAAATAGTAATCGAATGAACATTTTTAAAAAGGGAATTAAAACTTTTCGCTTTTAAAACAACGGGGCACCTGGGTGGCTCAGTCGGTTAAGCATCTGACTTCAGCTCAGGTCATGATCTCACAGTTGGTGAATTCAAGCCCTGCATTGTGCTCTGCACTGACAGCTCACTCTCTCTCTCTCTGCCCCTCTCCAGCTTGTGCGCTCGCTCTCTCTCTCTCTCTCTCTCTCAATAATAAGTAAATAAACTTAAAAAAAATCTTTAAAAGGAAGGAAGGAAGAAAAGAATACAAAAATCCCTTATATAAGACAGCCAGTGTGGACAAAATGATAAAGACAGAAAGTAGAAAGAGGGTGTCTAGGATTAGCAGGTAGGGGGCAGGGGTTCCTGCTGACTGGGGACAGAGACCAGTTCTGCAAGACAAAAACAGTTCTGGATGGGCGCCTGGGTGGCTCAGCTGCTTGAGCATCCGACTTCAGCTCAAGTCATGATCTTGCAGTTCATGGGTTCGAGCCCCGCATCAGGCTCTGTGCTGACAGCTCAGAGCCTGGAGCCTGCTTGGGATTCTGTCCCCACCCCCCCTCACTGCCCCTCCTCCACTCGTACTGTCTCTCTCTCTCTCTCTCTCTCTCTCTCAAAAAATAAACATTTAAAAAAAAACAATTCTGGAGACAAGTGCTGAGGACAAACAACAATATGAACATACTTCATACCACCAATCTATACACTTAACAATGGTTCAAATGGTAAATTTTGTATAATATGTATTTTGTCACAATAAAAAATTTAAAAGCAAAAAAGTAAAGGATAAATGAAGACTTTCTCACACAAACAAAATTGAAGGAATTTGTTGCCAGTAGACCCGCCCAGTTTGAAATGTTAAAAGTTTTTCAAAGAGAAATGATATAAAGGAGAACTACAAATCTATATAAAGAAAGAAGAGCATTACAAAAAGAATAAGTACAGGTTAAAAAATTGTATTGTTCTTATTATTTTTTTAATGTTTATTTTTGAGAAAGAGCACAAGCAGTGGAGGGGCAGAAAGAGAAAGGAACAGAGGATCTGAAGTGGGTTCTGTGCTGACAGCAGTGAGCCCAATACAGAGGCTTGAACTCATGAACCATGAGATCATGACGCTTAACTGACTGAGCCACCCGGGCGCCCTTATTCTTTCTTTCTTTCTTTCTTTATTTTTAAGAGAAAAAGAGAACACATGCACGAGTGAGGGTGGGGCTGAGGGAGAGAGAGAGAATCTTAAGCAGGCTCCACATTCAACATGGAGCTCAAGGTGGGACGCTATTCCACGACTGTGAGATCATGACCTGAGCTGAAATCAAGAATTAGATGCATAACTGATCAACTCCCCCAAAATATGACAATCCTTAACATGTTGTCCCCTAACAACAGGGGGTCCAACTATGTGAGGCAAAAGCTGGTAGAACTGCAGGGAGAACTTGAGGAATCCACTATTACAGTTGGAGATTGGAACACCCCTTTCTCAGACATGGACAGACCCAGCAGGCAGACAATCAGTAAGGACACAGTTGAACTCAACAGCACTATCAGTCAACTACATACACCTGGCAACTGCAGACGACTTCATCCACCAACATCAGAATATACATCCTTCTGAAGCTCACACAGAAATTTACCAAGATAGACTACATTCTGGTCCCCAGAACACGTTCGTTCATTCATTCATTCATTCATTCATTCATTTAATGTTTATTTATTTTTGAGAGAGCGTGAGCAGAGGAGGGGAGGAGAGAGGGAGACACAGAATCTGAAGCAGGCTCCAGGCTCAGAGCTGGATGGGGGCTCGAACTTATGAATGGTGAGATCATGACCTGAGCTGAAGTTGGACACTTAACTGACTGAGCCACCCAGGCGCCCCCACATTAACACATTTAAAAGAATAGAAATCATACAATGTATGCTCTCAGAACACAATGAAATTTAACTAGATTCAATAATACGAAAAAAATATAGAAAATCCCCAAATACTTAGAGATTAAACAACACATTTCTAAATAGCACATGAGTCAAAGAAGAAACTTCAGGGGCGCCTGGGTGGCTCAGTCGGTTAAGCGGCCGACTTCGGCTCAGGTCATGATCTCACGGTCCGTGAGTTCGAGCCCCACGTCGGGCTCTGTGCTGACAGCTCAGAGCCTGGAGCCTGTTTCAGATTCTGTGTCTCCCTCTCTCTGACCCTCCTCTGTTCATGCTCTATCTCTCCCTGTCTCAAAAATAAATAAAACGTTAAAAAAAAAAAAGAAACTTCAACAGATATTTAAAAATAATTTGAACTAAATAAAAATTTAAATACAATTTATCAAAATTAGTGGGATGCATTAAAGCAGTAATTAGAGGGAAATTTACAGTACTGAATGCATATTAACAAAAAAAGAAAGATCTAAAACCAATAACCTAAGGTTCCACTTTACAAAACTGTTTTTTTAAAGAGCAAATTAAATCCAAAATAAGGAGAAAGGAAGTAATAAAAATTAGATCAGAACCAGTGAAATTAATTGGAAACCAATCAATAGAGAAAATCAACAAAACCAAAAAGCTTGGTTTCAAAGAACCAAAAAGCTTCTTTGAAAATATCAATAAAATTTATAAGCCTCTAATCAGGCTAGGATAAAAAGAATTACTAAAATAGGAAATGAGAGAAGGGACATCACTACAGATCCTGTGGACATCAAGGGACAATAGAGTAATATTGTGAATAATTATATGCCAACAAATTTGATAACCTAGATGAATCAGACCAATTCTTAGAAAGACACAATCTACCAAAATTCACACAAGGAGAAATAGACCATCTGAATAGGCCTGTGTCTAATAAAGAATTCAAATGAATAATTAGTGATCTTCCAAAATAGAAAGCACTGGATTCTGTCCAGGGGGTTGCTGATGGGTTTGCTGAATTCTGCCAAACATTTAAGGAAGAAATTACACCAAATCTCTACAGTCCCTTTCAGAAGATAGAAGCAGAGGAAATACAGAATTCAGGATTTACTGTAAAGCTACAGTAGTTAAGAGAGTGTGGTGCTGGCAAAAGAACAGACAGATCAGTGGGACAGAGAAGACAGTGGTGCTGGAACAACTCACCCACATGCAAAGAGATGAATCTGCACGCTGACCTCACACCCTTCACAAAAATTAACTCAAATTGGATTATAGGTCTACATTTAAGACCCAAAACTATAAAACTACTGGAAGATAATGTAGAAACCCTAGACAAGTTTGGGTTTGCAATGACTTTTTAGACACAACACCAAAGGCAGGGTCCATGAGAGAAATAACTGATAAGCTGGACTTCATTACAATTAAAAACTTCTGCTCTGCAGAAGACACTACCAAGAGAATGAGAAGACAGAAAAACTGGGAGAAAACACTTGTAAAAATATGTCTGCTAAAAAGACTTATCCAAAATATACCAAGAACTCTGAAAACTCAATGAGAAAGCTAAAGCCTATTTACAAAATAAGCAAAAGATCTGAACAGTCACCTCACCAGAGCAGAGATACAGATGGCAAACATATGAAAAGATGCTCCACATATGTCATCATAGAAATGGAAATCAAAACAAGAGACCACTACATACCTGCTAGAAGGGCAAAAATTGAAAACAGGGGCTCCCGGGAGGCTCAGTCGGTTATGCACACACTCTTGATTTCTGCTCACAGTTTATGATCTCACAGTTTATAAGATTGGCCCCATGTTGGGCTCTGAGCTGACAGCATAGAGTCTGCTTTGGGTTCTCTCTCTCCCTCTCTCTCTGCCCTTCCCCCCACTCATTCTCACTCTCTCTCTCTCTCGCTCTCTCAATATAAATAAACAACTAAAAGAGAAGGGAAGAGGAAAAAGGAAAAGAAAAAAGAAAAAAAGAAAAGGAAAAGAAAAGACAACATAAGACAAGATTGACAACAACAAATGCCAGTAAGGATGTGAAGCAAGAAGAACTCTCCATCATAGCGTGTGGGAATGCAAAATGGTGCAGCCACTTTTGAAAACAGTTGGGCAGTTTCAAACAAAACTAAACTTTACCATATAATCCAGCAATCATGCTCCTTGTTATTTATCCAGGGGAGTTGAAAATCTATATATACACAAAAAGCACGCAATTTTATTCAAAATTACAAAACTTGGAAGTAACCAGGATGTCCTTCAGTAGGTGAGTAAATAAACTCTGGTATATCCAAACAGTTGAATATTACTTAGCACTAAACAAGAAATTAGCTATCAAGCCATGAAATATTTGTAGGAAACTTAAATGCATTTTACTAAGTGAAAGAAGCCAATATGAGAAGGCTCAATACTGTACGATTCCACCTATATTACATTCTGTAAAAACAAAACTTTGGAAACAGTAAAAAGATCAGTGGTTGCCCAGGGTTAGGGGCAGACAGTGACAAATAGGCAGAACACAGAGGATTTTTAGAGTCATGAAACTATTCTTTTTTCTACAATTAAGGGTGGGTATGTTTCACAATCAACAGAATATACACCAAGAGTGAACCCTTATGTAAACCATGGACTTAACATGATAATGAAATAGTCTATTTTTTAACAGTCTTCTAATAAATGAAAGCTGAGAACCAGATGGCTTCACGAGGAATTCTGCAAAAACATTAAGAGAAATTAACCTCAACCCTTCTCAAAGACTTCCAAGAAACAGGAAGAGGAACACTTCCCAACTCATCTTAGGAGGCCAGTATTATGCTCATACAAAAGCCCAACAAAGACCTAACAAGAAAGGAAAACTAAAGACCAGTATCCCTTGCGAATATAAATGCAGTGTCAGCAATAGACTACCACACCACATCCAGCAGCATATTAAAGTGATTATACACCACAACCAGTGGGGATTGATTCCAGGAATGCAAAAGTGGTTTAGCATATGAAAATAATGTAATATGTCATTAATAGAACAAAAGGAAAAAAAGCCTCATGACCATCTCAATGCATGCAGAATTCATTTGAAAAATTCCAACGTTCAATGAACGAAAATACTCAACAACTTAGAAATAGAAGGGAATTTTCTCAGGCTGATAAAGGTCATCTATACAAACTCAGCTAAAATATTGCAAAATAGTTAAAGATCGAAAGCTAACGATGTTCCCTCTCACCACTTCTATTCAACATGGTTCTGGAAATTATATCCAGGACATTTAGGCAAGAAAATGAAATAAAAGGCATTCTGTTGGAAAGAAAGAAGTAAAACTATATTCACAGAGAACATGAGCTTATATATAGAAATCCTAAGGTACACACACACACACACACACAATATTAGTAAGTGACTTCAACAAAGTAGTAGGGAAAAAATACAAAAATCAGTTTCATTTCCATAAACTAGATCAGTAACAAATATGAAAATGAAATGGAAACAATTTCATATATAATTATATCAAGAGTATTAATACTTAGGAACATTTTAAAACCCACTACAAATTTATAATAAACAGTGTAGTAATAGCATAAAAACACATATGGAATAACAGAATGTAATATCCCAGAAATAAACCCTTGCATATATGGTCAAATGATTTTTGACAATGGTGGCATTAAATGAGAAAAGAACAGTCTTTTCAACAAATGATGCTGGAAAAGTGTATATCTACATGCAAAAGAGTGAAGTCAGGCCCTCATCTTACCCCGTATACAAAAGTTAACTCAAAGTGGGTCAAATAACTAAAAGTAAAAGTTTTTCTTTCTTAAATCCCACATGTGAGTGAAATCATATAGTATTTGTCTTTCTCTGACTTATTCCACTTAGCATAATACATTCTAGCTCCATCCAAGTCATTGCAAATGGCAATATTTCATTCTTTTTTATGGTTAAGTAATATCATAGGGGAAAAAAAGAAAGAGGAAAACCAAGAAACGGACTTAACTACAGAGAACACATTGATGGTTACCAGAGGGGAGGTGGGTGGGAAATGGGAATGGTGGAAAATGATGATGGAGATTAAGGAGGGCATTTGTCTTTTTTTTTTAAAGATTTTTTTTTTAACGTTTATTTATTTTTGAGACAGAGAGAGACAGAGCATGAATGGGGGAGGGTCAGAGAGAGAGGAAGACACAGAATCTAAAACAGGCTCCAGGCTCTGAGCAGTCAGCACAGAGCCTGACGCGGGGCTTGAACTCACAGACCATGAGATCATGACCTGAGCCGAAGTCGGACGCTTAACCGACTGAGCCACCCAGGCTCCCCGAAGGGCATTTGTCTTAATGAGCACAGGGTGATGTATAGAAGTGTTGAATCACTAAATTGTACATCTGAAACTAATATTATACTGTATGCTAACTAACTGGAATTTAAATGAAAACTTAAAAAAATAAAAGTAAAAGCTAACACTATAAAACTCAGAAATAAAGGGAAAAAGCTTCATAATAGTGGATTTAGCAATGATTCTTAAACATGACATAAAAGCACAGGCAACAAAAGAAAAGAGATAAATTAGACTTCATCAAAACTTAAAACTTTAATCAATCATAAGAGTGAAAATACAGCCCAAAGAATAGGAGAAAATATTTGCAAATCATATATCTGATGAGAGATTAACATTTAAAATATACAAAAAAATACAACAACAAATAACCCAATTTAAAAATGGGCAAAGAATCGCTTCTCGGCCTTTTGGCTAAGATCAAGTGTAAAAATGGGCAAAGAGATTTCTTCACAAAAGATATAAATGGTCAATAAGCACCTGAAAAGATGATCAGCATCACTAATATTAGGGAAATGCAAGCCAAAACCATAATGAGAGAACACTTCACACCTATTAGAATGGCTATTATTTTTTTTTAAAACATCAAAAAGCAAGTGTTGGCAAGTATGTGGACAAATTGGAATAACTGTGCATTGCTCCTAGGATAGTAGGAATGTAAAATGGTGTAGCTGCTTTTGAAAATTGTATAGTGGTTCCTTCCTCAAAAAATTAAAAATTAGCAGGGCACCTCGGTGGCTCAGTTGGTTAAACGCCCAACTCTTGGTTTCAGCTCAGGTCATGATCTCGTGGTTCATGGGTTCGGGCTCTGCATTGCACTGACAGTGCGGAGCCTGCTTGGAATTCTCTCTCTCCTCTCTCTCTGCCCCTTCTCTGTGCTCTGTCTCTCTCAAAATAAATAAACTTTAAAAAAATTTTTTTAGAAAGTTAAAAATTACCATATGACCTGCAATACCACTTGGGGTATCTACCTAAAAGAATTGAAATAGAGACTAGAACAGACATTTGTATATTAATGTTAATAGCAGTAATACAATGGCAGAAACAATCAGTTGTCTACCAACAGATGAATGGATGAACAAAATGTAATATACACATAAATGAAATATTATTTAGCTTTTAGAAGGAATGGAATTATGACACCGGCTAAAACATAGATAAACCTTGAATACATTATGTTAACAAATAATCTAGGCAAAAAAGGCCACTTATTTTATGATTTCATTTATGTGAAATATATAGAATAGTCAAGTTCATAGAGACAGAAAGTAGTTGCCAGGCACGAGGGGAAAAGAGATTGGGGAGTTATTGTTTGATAAGCACAGAGTCTTCTGTTTGGGATGATGAACAAGTTGGAGATAAATAGTCATGGTTGTTCCACAACAGTTTAAAATGTACTTAATGCCAGTGAAGTACTCACTTAAAAATGACTAAAATGGTAATATTTTTAAAATGTTCATTTATTTTTGAGAGAGAGAAAGCAGGAGAGGAGCAGAGAGAGAGGGAGACAGAGGATCCAGAGCTGTCAGCACACAGCCCGACACAGGGCTCAAACTCACAAACTGAGAGATTATGACCTGAGCCAAAGTCAGACGCTTAACCAACTGAGCCACCCAGGTGCCCCATCCAACTGATTTTCAACAAGAGTGCCAAGACTGTTCAGTGGGCAAAGAGCAGTATCTTCAACAATGATGCTGGAATAACTGGACATCAACATGCTAGAATGAGATTGGATCCCTACCTCACACCACAGACAAAAGTCAAAAGTGGATGAGACACCTAAGTGTAAAAGCTAAAACATAAAACTCTCAGAAAGAAAGATAGATTTAAATCTTCATGACTTTGGATCAAGCCATGGTTTCTTAGGTATGATACCAGAAGACAAGCAATAAAAGAAAAAAATACAAGAAAAAAATACAAGAAAAAGAAAAAAACAAATTTGACTCCATCAAAATAACAACCTTTGTGCACAAAAGGCCACTATCACTAATGCAAACAGGCAACCCACAAAATAGGGGGATATATTTGAAAACCATGTATCTGGGAAAATTTAATACCCAGAATATATGAAGAACTATTACAATTCAGCAACTCAATTCAAAGAGCAAGTCCCCCTGGTTGGTTTCAACAAACCAGGGAGTGGTCCTGCCACCCTAGTGAGCTCAGAATGCAGTTACCACCACGGTGGGCCTGAAGGATGGAGAATCAAGCCAAAAGGAATTATTCTCAAGCCTAAAATCTAATAGAATTTTTTTTCCTTACTTGGGCCTTATTGGACTTACTTGGGACCCATAACCCCTTT
Source organism: Panthera onca (assembly GCF_046562875.1). Lineage (NCBI taxonomy): Eukaryota > Metazoa > Chordata > Mammalia > Carnivora > Felidae > Panthera > Panthera onca. Next base: position 1,656,439 of record NC_138351.1, read on the forward strand.
CTTTCTGATTTATCCTTTTGGGAGAATGCTTGCCTATGTCTGTCCCACCATTGTATTTTGGAAGCAGATAACTTGTTGGGTTTCACAGGATCACAGTGGGGGGTGAATATTCCCTCAGGTGGAATCACTACATTTAATGATGTTTACATGAGGTTTGGGACTCAGAACTGATACAGGGGTGAATTAAGACTTTGGAGGTGTTAGGAAGAGACTGGATGTGCTCTGGATGTGAGAAAGATGCAAATTTCAAGAGTCTAAGAATAAAATTAAGAAGAAACCCAAAAGAAATTTTGGAGCAAAAAATGAAATGGGAAATTCAAGTAGAGATAGATTCAAAGGCAACTGTGGGTATGCAGAAGCAAATACTGGTGAACTTGAAAACAGTACAATTAAGGGGTGCCTGAGTGGCTTAATCAATAGAGCATCTGACTCTTGATTTCAGCTCAGGTCATGATCCCAGGGTCATGGGATTGAGTGAGGAGCCATGCTGAGTGTGGAGCCTTCTTAAGATTCTCTTTCTCTGCCCTTCTCCCCTGCTCATGCTCTCTCTCTCTCTCTCTCTCAAATAAAAAATTTAAAGCCTTAAAAATTAATATTAAAAAAAAGAATACAGGAAATTGAAATGATTGAAACTGAGAAAGAAAAAGAAAAGACGGAAGAAAAGTGAACAGAGCCCAAGGGGCCTGGGGCACACCATCAAACAGACCAACATGTACACTGGGGGTGGAGGTCCCAGAAGGAGAGAGAGAAAGGAGCAGAGAAAATGTTTGAGGAAATAGTGGCCAAAAACTTCCCAAATTTAATGAAAAACATGAATATAAACTCCAAGTATGATGGACTTAGGGATCCACACTGAGACACATTACAGCCAAACTGTAGAAAGACAAGAGTAGTTTGAAAGCATCCAGGGAGAAGTGACTCATCACACACAAGGGGTCCTCAATGAGATCATCAGCAGATTTCCCATCAGAACTTTTGGAAGCCAGAAAGCAGTGGCTGACCAGTAAGATCCTGTATCTGGTCCAAAGTGAAGGAGAAATCATGACATTTTCAGACTAACAAAAGCTGTGGGACTTTGTGACCACTACCTGCCCTGCAAGAAACAGAACGGAGTCCTGCAGGATGAAATGAAAGCACACGACATGGTAATTACACAGTAACTTGAAGCCATAATGGGAAGTAGAGGTCTCAGTAAAGGTAGAGATACCCGGGCAGTTTAAGATCTGTTGTTATTGTAACTTTGGTTTGTAACCACTCATTATTTTCTACATAATTTAAGAGACTAACACCTTTAAAAACTGGTTTCTCTCTCAAAAATAAACATTAAAAAAATTTTTTAAAGGTGGGGGGCGCCTTGGAGGCTCAGTCGGTTGAGCATCTGACTTAGGGTCAGGTCATGATCTCACGGTTCATGGGTTTGGGCCCCGCATCGGGCTCTGTGCTGACAGCTCAGAACCTGGAGCCTGCTTCAAATTCTGTGTCTCCCTCTCTCTCCGCCCTACCACACTCATGCTCTGTCTCCCTCTCTCTCTCAAAAATAAATAAACACTAAAAATTCTTTTTAATTGTTGGTTTATGTTTTTGGATACATGATGTACAAAGATGAAATATGACATCAACTGAAAAGGGGAGTGACGCCAGCAATACGGCAGAACAGGCATTTCTATCATCACCCACCCCACAGAACAGTGATTTTGATAATCATTAACAGATCAGTTTAGTTTTGTGGGGGTCCAGAAGTCAAGTGGGAAAGTTCCAGGACAATTATTGGAGAAAAACAAAAACAACCTCTGAAAATAGATGCACCAAAGAGGGCAAAAAGAACTTTTCACTCTACCTGCATCATTCCCTCTCTTAAGGTGCACAGCTCGAGGCCAAGAGGGAATCCCTTGACCTACAATTTCTCCCCACAGAGGAAAGTGAGAGCAAATGGGTTGGCACCTGGTTTCCCCACGTGCAGGTCCCTGACCAAGAGACCCACTTTTTTCTCATCCCACCCACAAAACTGTGATATGCACAGCTGAGGGACTGGGAGAGGCTGGGAGCATAGCAACCAGGGTTTAGAACTCATTAAAGTGTCACACATCCTAAAAACTGCTTTGGAGACTCCATCAGGAAGGATGCCAATGAGCCACGGGAGACACCTCACTTGTGGATCCCCCAACTGGCCTGCAAGCACCCACAACTCTCCATGGTCCTCACCTATCCCACCCCCTGTGGACAGTGCCCTGGGTGCTCTCTTGCTGTTGGCCAGTACACACATTCATAAAGCCAGCCCTACTTTGCAGGATGGAGAGAAGGCATGTGATCTTAAGCCATTCCCTCCAAGAGAAAACAAGAAGCACTGAGTGGACCCTTTCATAGAAAAGGTCTGGAAAGCCTCAGAATCCCTACAGGCTGCCTGGGAAAGGTACCTCCCTACTGAAACTTGTCAGAACAGTGGGAGCATGTGACTGCTTCTCCGAATGCAAAGACCACACAGCAAGGCTTCACGGGACATGAAAAGTCAAGGAAACATGATACCACCAAAGGAATATATAATGTTCTAGTAACCAGCCTCAAAATAAATGGAGATCTGCGAACTGACTGTGAATTCAGAATAATTGTTGTAAGGAATCTCAGAGAGCTACAAGAGAGCACAAAGAGACAATGCAACAACATCAGGAAGACAAGACACGAACAAAATGAAAAGAGGTTCAAAAGAGAGACAAAAGTCATTAAAAAGAACCAAACAAAAATTCTAGAGCTAAAGAAAATAAATGAAAAGTTCAATAGAGAACATCAATATGAGACTTGATTGAGCAGAAGAAAGAAAACTTGGAAGAAAAGTCATTTGAAATTATCCAGTCAGAGGAGGTGGAAAAAAGAATTAAAAAGAATGAAGACATCCTACATGAATTATAGAACACAATCAAGTGAAACCCTGTGTCGCTGACCCTTGAATAACGAGGGTCTGAACTGCTTGGGTCCACTTACGTGTGGATTTTTTTTTCTCAATACAGTAGAGTACTGTAAAAGTATTTTCTCCTCCTTACGATTTTGTGAACATTTTTTCCTCTAGCATACTTTACTGTAATATAGTATATAATACATATAATGTATGAAATATGTGTTAACTGACTATGTTATTGGTAAGGCTTCTGGTCAACTCTTAGTTAAGTTTTTGAGGGGTCAGAAGTTATATGTGGATTTTTAACTGTGTAGCAGGTCAGCACCACTAACCCCCATGTTCAAGGGTCAACTGTATGCATTATGAGAACCTCAGAAAGTGAAAGAGAGAAATGTGTAGAAAGCTTATTTAAAGATATAATGGCTGAATAATTTTTAAGACAAAGATACTTTTGAAAGCAGCAAAATAAAAAACAATCTGAGGACTTGAAGGTAGGAAAGTGGAAATCACTGAGGCTGAGGAACAGAAGGAAAAAAGAGTCAAGAAAGGTGAACAGAGCCTAAGGGACCTGTGGAACAGCATCAGTTGAACCTACATATGCATTGTGGGAGTCCCAGAAGGAGAGGAGAGAGAATGGGGCAGAGAGAATATTTGAAGAAATAATGGCTGAAAATTTCCCAAATTTGATGAAAGATATGAATATAAACACCCAGAAAGCTCAGGTAACTCCAACTAAGATGAACTCAAAGAGACCCACACCAAAACATATTATAATCAAACTTTCAAAAGACAGAAAATCTTAAAACAGCAAGGGAGACGTTATTTGTCACATGTAAGGATTTTCTTATCCAAAGCTTTGGAGGCCAGAAGATACCCACCGGTGGACACTTGGGTTGCTTCCATGTTTTACCTGTTGTGCATAATGATATGGACAGGCGTGTTCAAGTATCCTGAGAATCTGCTTTCACATCTTTTGGGTCTGTATCTAGAAATGAAATTGCTGGGTCATATTGTAATGCTACTTCTAATTTTTTGAAAAACTATCACTGTTTTTCACAGTGGCTGTACCATTTTACATTCTCACAACACTTGTTTTTTTCTTTTCTGTTTTTAATGTGTATATACATATATATGTATATATATATATACATATATACATATACACACATATACATATATATGTATATTTGAACCTTATTTCTTATTGAAGTGTAATTAACACACAGTGTTATACTGGTTTCAGGTATACGATATAATAGTTCGACAATTCTATACATTTTTTAGTGTTCATTATCATAAGTGTACTCTTAATCTCCTTTATCTATTTTACCCATTCCCCCCACCCACCTCCTCTTTGGCAACCACCAAAGAGTTTGTTCTCTGTATTTAAGTCTGCTCTTGCTTTGTAGATTTTGATGATCTGTCATTCAGTGCATAAATGCTTATAATGGTTGTATCTTCATGCTGTATCGAACCTTTTGTTAATATATCATGTCCTTCCTTGTCTCTTCTAAGCTTTTTGCATTTAAAGACTATTTTGTCTGAGATTAGTATATAGTCACTCCTTTCTTCTGGTTACTATCTGCATGGAATATCTTTCTGGCTTGGTCGAAGTCTCCCTGTGGCCCAGATGAAGGCCAGTTCCAATTGCCTGAACCCCAGACAGGCTGCAATGTTTGCTGACCCTTCTCTGGGCTTCAGACTCACCCACCTGCTGCATGCACTGGTGAGAACATGAAGGCCCAGGTACCTAGCTGGATGCACACAGCCCTCTCCTCCTCCGCTCCCACTGAGGCAGGTAAGTGCACAACACCCCCACCCCAGCCTGCAGGCTACCCATCCTCCCAAGCATGGCCTCTGTCTCTGCCTCTCAAAGTCCCCCAGAACAGACCAGGCCTGATTATTCCATTCTCTTGCGATGGTTGGCTATGTTCACTCTTCCTGCCCATCACTCCTCATCACTTACAGCCTGTGGTGGAGTTAACCCTGGAAACACTGTGCACACTTGGTGTGGCAAAGTTGGGCGTATGCATGCATGCCCACGGCCAAACCCAGAGTTTGGTTTCATTCACTCATTGCTCCATTCACTGGACAGGCACATACTGAGCGCTTACTGGGAGCTGTGCATGGCAGGCACCAGAGGCCGTGCGGTCATTGGAAGTTACCCTCCAGTGGGTGTACAATGAGGAAAGGACAGGGTCATGGCAGAGAAGAAAGTCTTGCTATTGCAGTGGTGAGAACAGGGTGGAGGGGGAGCCCCTAAATGCAGAGCTTCCCACGTGCCCACCTGGGGCAGGGAGGTCAAGGCCCCAAGCCTTCAGAATTCTTCAGCCAGACGGTCTGGAGAGGAGACATTCAGGTACAGCTTTCCTTCCTGTCTTGTGGCATCTGGGTGATGATATTTCATGCTGAAGTACATATCTGTGATCCTGTGCAGCCTGGTGTCACCTGAGCAAGGGGGGAGCACTGGGTCAGGGGCACAGGCCCTCTTTCATGGAAGCAGTTGGGACCTGAGTTCGCTCAGCAGGCGGTGTGAACACATCCTGGTTTGGGGGACTATCCATGAGAAACGTGGGTCAGTATCAACTAAACCCTTGCCTCCTACCCCAGACCTTAGCGTGATGAGGCCACACCCACATGCACCTTTGGCACTGAGGTAAGACTAAGCAGGCTGCTGAGGTGGCCCACCCTGACCTAAGGAGGTCTTACTTACCCCTTGGACAGCACCCATCACCGTCCACACCAGACAGCCAGCTCCTGTCTGTCTGGAGCCAGTCCTGCTTCAACCACGTGGTGCCTGCTGCGGGGAACACTTCTTCCCAACCCAGGCCCTGCTCAAAGGACGCTCTGGGTAAGGGCACTCACCCCTGGGCAGGGAGGGAAAACTCCCAACAGCAGTTTTCATTGCAACTGAAGCACACAGGAGGGTGGAGAGCAGAACATTTCTGTCCTTCCTGGAAACTGCCTGTAGTCTTTTTTTGTCTGTTTTCCATCCTGTGTCTAGTGCTACCAGATCTTATCTTTGGCCATTTTTGTTCCAGACCCTCTTCATATTTGAGAAGTGAAGCATCGCAAATGCTGCCGAGCCCCCTACGTACCGGCTAATCCCACCCCACCCATAGTCTCTGTATACCCAGTTCTGGGTTTATCAATGCGGCAGATTATTCTGCACATCAACGGCCTCCCCCATTACCAACATCCCCACCAAAGTGGTTCACTTGTTGCAATTAACAAACCTGCACGGACATGTGACAATCACCCAAGCCCATAGGCTACAGTGGGGTTCACTCTTGGTGGTGTACATTCTATGGGTCTGGACAAATGTATGACATGTATCCACTATTATGACCATACAGGGTGGTTTCCCTGCCTCCACAGTCCTCCGTGCTCTATTCATCCCTCCCTCCACCCTAATCCCTGGCAACCCCTGGTTTTTTACTGTCTTCACAGTTTTGTCTTTTTCAGAATGTTATATAGTTGGACTCATACAGTAGTAGACTTTTCAGATTGGTTTCTTTCACTAGTAATGTGCATTTAAGGTTCCTCCATGTCTCCTCATGGCTTGATAGCTCATTTCACTTTAGCATTGAATAATATTCCATTGTCTTGACAAACCACAGTTTATTTATCCCTTCATCTGCTGAAGGGTATCTTGGTTGTCTCCAAGTTTGGGCATTATGGAATAAAGCTGCTATAAACATCCATGTTCAGGTTTTTGTGTGGACATGTTTTCAACTCACTTGGGTACAGACCATGGAACATGATTGCTGGATCTTATGGTAAGAGTATGTTTAAATTTGTAAGAAATCGCCAAATTCTTCCAAAGTGGCTGCACCATTTTGCATTCCCACCAGACTGAGGGTTCTTGCTACTCCATACCCTCACCAGCATTTGGTGTTGTCAGTGTTCCAGATTTTGGCCATCCAAAATCTACTGGTGTGTACAGTGTATCTTATTGTTGTTTTAAGTTTGCAATTTCCTAAGGACATATGATGTTGAGCATCTTTTCATAGCTTATTAGCCATCTGTATATATCTTTTTTGGTGAAGTGTCTGTTCATATACTATACCCATTTTTTAATTGGGTCATTTGTTTTCCTTTTTTCTTTTTTTCTTTTTGGAGTATAGTTGACCCAGTTGACCAATGTCACATTAGTTTCAGGTGTACAACATCGGGATTCAACAACTCTATATGTTATGCTGTGTTCACCACAATCTGTCACTACATATCATTATTACAACAGCATTGACTACTTCCCCTATGCTATGCCTTTCATCCCCATGACTTATTCATTTCATAACTAAAAACCTGTATTTCCCACCTTCCTCCACCCATTTCACCCAACCTCCCACCCCCTATGCCCTCTGGCAACTGTTTGTTCTGTGTATTTATGGGTCTGTTTCTTTTTGTTTGTTTTTGTTAATGTTTTTTAAATTCTACACATAAGTGAAATCATATGTGAAATCATATTTGTCTTTCTCAGCCTGATTTATCTCACTTACTAACATAATGCCCTCTAGGTCCATCCATGTTGTCACAAATGGCAAGATCTTGTTTTTCATCACCAACACATATTATTTCTTGTATTTTTTTATTCTAGCCATTCTGGCAGGTGTGAGGTGACATCTCATTGTGGTTTTGATTTGCATTTCCCTGATGATTAGTGATGTTGAGCATCTTTTCATGTGTCTGTTGGCCATTTGCACGTATTCTTTGGAAACAAGTCTCTTCTGGTCCTCTGCCGATTTTTAATAGGATTTCTTGGGGCTTTTGGGGGGGATAGGGTTGTATAAGTTCTTCATATATATTAGATATGAACCTCTTATTGGTTATATCATTTGTAAATTCCTTCTCTTACCAAGTAGGTTGCCTTTTTGTTTGGTTGATGGTTTTCTTTGCTGTGCAAAAGCTTTTTATTTTTGTGTAGTCCCAATCATTTACTTTTGCTTTTGTTTCCCTTGCCTGAAGAGACATAGCTAGAGGAATGTTGTTAAGGCCAATGTAAGAGAAATTACTGCCTGTGTTTTCATGTAGGAGTTTTATGGTTTCAGATCTGACATGTAGGTCTTTAATCCATTTTGAGATTATTTTTGTATACGGTGTAAGAAAGTGGTCCAGTTTTGGGGCGCCTCTGTGGCTCAATCAATTAAGCTTCTGACTTTAGCTTAGGCCATGATCTCATGGTTCATGGGTTCGAGCCCCACATGAGGCTCTGTGCTGACAGCTCAGAGCCTGGAGACTACTTTGGATTCTGTGTCTCCCTCTCTCTCTGCCCCTCCCCTGCTCACACACTCTCATCTCTCTCTCTCTCAAAAATAAACATTAAAAATTTTTTTAAAAAGGGGGGCACCGGGGCGCCTGGGTGGCTCAGTTGGTTAGGCGTCGACTTCAGCTCAGATCATGATCTCGCAGTTTGTGAGTTCAAGCCCCACGTCAGGCTCTGTGCTGACAGCTCAGAGCCTGGAGCCTGTTTCGGATTCTGTGTCTCCCTCTCTCTCTCTGACCCTCCCCCGTTCATGCTCTGTCTCTCTCTGTCTCAAAAATAAATAAACGTTAAAAAAAAAATTTAAAAAGGGGGGGGCACCTAGTGGCTCAGTCGGTTAAGCGCCCGACTTCAGCTCAGGTCACGATCTCACAGTTCATGAGTTCGAGCCCCCCCGTCAGGATCTGTGCTGACAGCTCGAAGCCTGGAGCCTGCTTCACATTCTGTGTCTCCCTCTCTCTCTCTGCCCCTCCCCACTTGCACTCTCTCTCTCTCTCAAAACTAAACATTGAAAAAAAATTTTTATTAAAAAAAAAAAATGGTCCAGTTTCATTCTTTTGCAAGTAGCTGACCAGTTTTCCCAACACCATTTGTTGAAGAGAATGTCTTTCCCCATTGTATATTCTTGTATCCTCTGTTGCAGATTAATTGACCATATAATCATGGGTTTATTTTTGGGGTCTCTATCCTGTTCCATTGATCTATCAGCCATTTTTGTGCCAGTACAATCCTGCTTTCATTACTATGGATTTGTATTATGTCTCAAAGTCTGGGATTGTGATACCTCCAGCTTTGTTCGTCTTTCACAAGATTGCTTTGGGTATTTAGTGTCTTCTGTGGATTCATATAAATTTTAGGATTATTTGATCTAGTTCTCTGAAAAATGCTGTTGGTGTTTGGTACAGACTGCACTGAATCTATAGATTGTTTTGGGTAGCATGGACATTTTGGTAATATTCATTCTTTCAATCCATCAGCAGGGAATATCTCTCCATATATTTGTGTCATCTTCTTTTTTTCATAAGTGTTTTATAATATTCAGAGTACAGGTCTTTCACCTCCTTGGTTAAGCTTACTCCTGGGTATTTGATTCTTTTTAGCACACCTGCAAATGAATTGTTGTCTTAATTTCTCTTTCTGCTACTGTTATTAGTGTATAAAAATACAACCAATTTCTCTATATTAATTTTGTATCTTGCAACCTTATGAATTCCTTTATTACTTTTAATAGTTTTTCAGGGATCATTCCTATAATTCATTACTTCTAATAGTTTTTTAGCGGAGTCTGTAGGGGTTTTTGTTTGATTTTCCTTTAACTAGGCTCCATGCCCAACGTTGGGCTTGAACTCATGACCCTGGGATCAAGAGTCACATGCTTTACTGACTGAGCTAGGCAGGATATATGTGTGTGTGTGTGTGTGTGTGTGTGTGTGTGCGCGTGTGTGTATATATATTATATATTATATATTATATATTATATATTATATATTATATATTATATATTATATATTATATATTATATATGCTATATATAGTATATACTATATTATATATATAGTATGATATATATCATATATATACTCTATATATAGTATGATATGATACATATATACTATCATGTATATATAGTATATTGTATATAGTATATAGATCTATATATGATATGACAGTATATCTATATATACTATCATGTCATCTGCAAATAGAAAAATTTTTACTTCTTTCTTACCAATTTGGATGCCTTGTATTTCTTTTTTTTTTTTTTTTTTTTTTTTTTTTGTCTGATTGCTGTGGCTAGGACTTCCAATATTAGGTGAAATAAAAGTGGGGAGGGTGGACATCCTTGTCTTGTTCCTGATCTTAGAGAAGCTTTTATCTGTTCACCATGATTTTGTTGTAGGTTTCTCATATATGGCCTTTGTTATCTTGAGGTATATTCTAAACCCATTTGTTGAGATTTTTTATCATGAATGGAGGTTGGATTTTGTCAAATGCTTTTTCTGCAACGATTGAGATGATCATGATGTTTTTTATTAAGAAAATTTTTTTATGTTTATTTATTTTTGAGAGACACACAGACCATGAGCGGGGTGGGTGGATAGAGAGAGACATAAACACAGAATCTGAAGCAGGCTCCAGGCTCCGTGCTGTCAGCACAGAGACCAACACAGGGCTTGAACCCACAAACAGTGAGATCACGACCTGAGCCGAAGTCAGACTGCTTAACTTCGGACTGCTTAACCGAATGAGCCACCCAGGCACCCCGGGATGATCAGGACTTTTATTGTTTTGTTAACTTGACATATCATATTGATTTGTGAATATTGAGCCATCCTTGCATCCTCAAAATAAATCCCACTTGATCATGGTGTATGATTCTTTTAATGTAGTGCTGAATGCAATTTGTGAATATTTTGTTGGAAATTTTTGTGTCTGTGTTTATCAGGGACATTGGTCTGTAGTGTCTTTGACTGGTGTTGGTATCCGGGTAATGTTGGCCTTGTAGAATGTATTTGGAGGCATTCCTTCCTCTTGTGGTTTTTGAAATAGTTTGAGGAGAACTAACTCTTCTTTTAAATGTTTGGTAGAATTCACCTGTGAATCCAGCTGGTCTTGGACTTTCGTTCATTGGGAGTTTTTTGATTACCGATTCTACTTCATTACTAGCAACTGATCTGTTCATATTTTGTATTTCTTCCTGATTCAGCTTTTTGGAAGATTATATGCTTCTAAGAATTTATTCATTTCTTTTAGGTTTATCCAATTTGTCAGGACATAATTTTTTTTTTTTTTAATTTACTTTGAGAGAGAGAGTGTGTGAGTGGGAGAAGGGCAGGTAGAGAGGGAGAGAGAATCTCAAGCAGAGCCCCACTTGGGCTCAGTCTCACACACTTTGAGATCAGGATCTGAGCTGAAGTCAGATGCTCAACCCGGCTGAGCCACCCAGACGCCCCTCTGTTTTTATTTTTTAAAGGAACTTTCATATTGTTTTCCACAGTGGCTGCACCAGTCCACATTCCTACAAAGTGACAAAGGTTCCTTTTTCTCTACATCCTCACCAACACTTGTTATCTTTTGTCTTTTTGATAACAGCCACTTTAACACATGTGAGCTGAAATTTCATCATGGTTTTAATTTGCATTTCTCTGATGATTAGTGACGTTGAGAACCTTTTCATGTACCTATTTTAAAATATTCTTTGGAAAAAATGTTGTCAGGTTCTTTGACCATCTTCTAAATTGGATTATTTGTTTTTTCTATTGAGTTGTAGGAATTCCTTATGTATTTTGGATACTAATCTCCTATTAGATATATAGTTTGTAAATATTTTCTCCCATTTCACAGGTTACCTTTTCATTTTGTTAATTGTTTCTTATGTAGTGGAGCTTCTTAGTTTATGTAGTACTGCTTGTTTGTGTTCTTTATTGTTTGTAAAATGTCATATCAAAAAATTTGTTTCCAAGATCAATGTCAAGGAGTTTCTCCCTGTGGTTTCTCCTACAAATTTTACAACTTGAGATATTACACTTAGGTTTTAGATTATTTAGATTACTTAGATCTTTTTTCTAATCTATGCATTCAATGCTATTAATGTCCATCTAAGCACTGATTTCACTGCACCTCATAAATTTCAATGTTTTATTTTCATTTCATTCAAAATATTTTTAAAATTTGAGATTTTTCTTTGGCTTCTGTATTATCTAGAAGTTTGCTTATAAATCTTGTCTTATTCAATTTATGCTGCTATAATAAAAATATGCAAGTTTTAAGGAATGCAAGTATGCATAAATATGCAAGTATGAAGGAATTTCATTTGGTTGGTTATTTTTTTGAGAGTATAGTACTCTTGGAGAGATTTCCTTATTTAAAAAAAATGGCATAGAATTGTGTGCCTTATAACAATAGAAATTTATGGCATAAATTTATGGAGAAATTTATTTCTCATAGTTCTGGAGGCTGGGAAATTCAAGTCTGGGAAGTGCCAGGAGATCCAGTGTCTCTGGTGAGAACCCACTTTTTGCTGTGTTGTCAGCAAAAAGGGAGCACTCTAGGCCTTTTATAAAGCACTAATCCAATTCATCAGGATCCTACCCTCATGACTTCTCACTTCTCAAAGGCCCCGACTCCCAATACTGTCGTGTTCAGGATTAAGTTCCAACATATGAATTTCGGAGCACAAAAGCATTCAGTGTATTGCAAATCCCCATGTATTTGGGAATTTTCCATCTTTTATTATTGAATCTAGTTAAATTTCATTGCATTCTGAGAGCATACATTGTATGATTTCTATTTTTTTAAATGTGTTAATGTGTTCTGGGGACCAGAATATGGTCTATCTTGGTAAATGTTCTGTGTGAGCTTCAGAGAGATGTATATTCTGATGTTGGTGGATGAAGTCGTCTACAGTTGCCAAGTATATGCAGTAGACTGAAGGTGCTGTTGAGTTCAACGATGTCCTTACTGATTTTCTGCCTGCTGTGTCTGCCCATGTCTGAGAAAGGGGTGTTCCAATCTCCAACTGTAATAGTGGATTCCTCAAGTTCTCCCTGCAGTTCTACCAGCTTCTGCCTACACAGGCGGGCCCCCTGTTGTTAGGGGACTACATGTTAAGGATTGTTATATTCTTGGTGAATTGATGCCTTTGTCATTATAAAAGACCCATCTTTACCCTGATAACTTTCCATGCTCTGAAATTTGCCATCTGAAATTAATACAGCAACACCCGCTTTCTTTGGATTAGTGTTAGGATGGTGTATCTTCCTCCATCCCTTTACTTTTAATTTATATGTGTCTTCGTATTTAAAATGGGGTTCTTGCAGACAATATAGAGTAGGGTCTTGTTTATTGACCCACTCTGACAGTCTGTCTTTTAAATGGTGTATTTAGACCACTGACTCTTAAAATGATCATTGCCCTTGTTCTTTATTCCAATTTTTGTCTTCTACCTTTCTTAGCATATCAATTATCCTTTTTTAACCTTTTTAAGTGGTTGCCCAAGAGTTTGCAAAATACACTTACAATTAATGCAAGTTCATGTTCAAATAGCACCATACCACTTCTCAGTTGGTGCAAGTACTTTATAATAACAAAATATTCCTAATTCTTACTTCCTGTTCCTGTATCATTGATGCCTTTCATCTCATTTACACATAAGCTGTAATCATCAAAAACATTGTTGCTATTATTGTTTTGAACAAACCGTTATCTATTAGATCGATTAACAATAAGAAGTCTAAGGAGGCTTTTACTTTACCTTTATTTATCCCTTTAACAATTTTCCTTTATATAGATCTGAGTTTCTGACCTACAGAATGTTCCTTCTCTCTGAAAAACTTTAACATTCATTTCTAGGAAAGTGTACGGGCAACAAAGTTCCTCAATGTTTGAGCAAGTCTTTATTTCTTCTTTACTTTTCAAAAATAATTTCACAGGATACGGCATTATAGGTTGGTCTTTTTCTTTTTTTCCCTCTCTTCACCAGTTTAAATATTTCACTCCACTCTCTTCTTGCTTGCACGGTTTCTGAGAAGCCAGATGTAATTCTTATCTTTCCCTCACTACAGATAAAACTCTCCCACGCCTCAACCTCTCTGGCTTCTTTTAAGGTTTTTACATTTGACTTTCTGCAGTTTAAATATCATATGCCTGGGTGTAATTTTATTTTGCTATTTGTCCTCCTTAATGCTCTCTGAGCTTGGATCTGTGTTTTGGTGTTGGACAACTTGGGAGAAATTGTCGGTTCAAGCACGGCTCTCTTCCTTTCTCTCTCTCCCTGCCAGCATTCTCCTTGTGCATGTGATACAGCTTTTGTAGCTGTCCCACAGCGATATGCTTTTCCTTTTTTTTTTTTTCCAATCCTTTTTCTCTTTGCTTTTCCGTTTTGGAAGTTTCTACTGATATAGCCTCAAGCTCAGAGGTCCCTCAGCTGTGTCCATTCTACCAATGAGTTCATCAAAGGCTTTATTACTATCACAGTGTTTTCTTACTTCCAGTGTTTTTAAAATTCTTAGATCATTCCATCTCTCTGCTTATATTACCCATCTGTTCCTACATGGTGTCCACTTCTTCCATTACTGTCCTCAATATTAGAGTTATTTTAAATTTCTGGTCTGATACTTCCAACATTTCTGCTATATCTGAGTCTGGTTCTGATACTTGCTCTGTTTGGTGTTTTGTTTTGCCTTTTTTTTTTTTTTTTTCTCTTTCACTTCATTATGCTTAAGTTTTTGTTGAAAGCCAGATCGTGATGTACTGGGGAAAGAGAACCATGGTAAATAGGCATTAGTAAAAGACTGGTAAGGTGCAGGGAAGAGGAAGCATTCCAGAAGCCTACGGCAAGGCCTGTGATTCCAGCACCTGTGCCGAGGGCTCTCAACTCCACAGGTGCTTCACAGATTTTTTCTTCCTTTCACACCTTCAGGTAGTAAAGTATGGCCCGAAGGGAGTGGAGTTGGGTACTTCCCTTCCCCTAGGTTGCTCAGGCTACGGTAAAATAGTTTGTCCTGAGAGGAGGCATGGTTAAGAGCAGAATGCCCTAGGATATTTCAAAATGGCTCCCTGCCTCCTTCTGCTGCTGGAGGGAAACCCAAGAGGACTTTTCTCTGATCTCAATGAGAACACAGCAGAGCTGCTGGAGGTAAAACTCACAGAAGTGTAACGGTCCCTTAGGACTGGGCTTCCCTCATAAGCTTCAAGCAACCTGCCAATTACAGTTTGCTTTCCTGTCCAGGTGATAACTGCTTTGGTAAGTTGTAATTCTCTGTACCTAGCTGTTTCTATAATTTGGGGGACAGGGCTGTGCCCAGTGACCTCACTTCTCTGACAGATGCACGAAGGGCTGTTGGTTTTTCAGTTTGTTCAGTTTTTCACTTGTTAGGGCAAAGTGATGACTTGTAAGATCTTTACATGTTGGACCAGAAACTGGAGGTTCTGCTGGAAGAGGTTTGAGTAGTGATTCAATTTCTCATTCGATGTCTTTAAGATTATCTCTTCTGGAGCCAGTTTTCATAGTTGGTGTGATTCTAGTGACCTGCCAATTTATCAAGGTTATCTAATTTGTTAGCATTGTTGTATCATCTTACAATCCTTTTTATTCATGTCAAGTTGCTATTAATATCCCGACTCTCATCACTGATCTAACTTGAGTCATCTCTGTTTTTCAGTCTGGCCAAAGGTTTGACAATTTGTCAACCTTTTCTAGGAAATAACTTTTGGTTTTGTTGATTTTTTTGTACTGATTCTTCTAGTTCATTCGTCCCTGCTCTATTTACTATTTCCTTTTCTCTGCTACATTTGGGGGTTTAGGTGATCTCATTCCTTGGTGCACAACTGTTCATAGTACTTTCTTGTAATCTTTTATATTTCTGTAAAATCAGAAGTAATTTCTCCATTTTCATTTCTAATTTTTAGTAGAGTCTTTATTCATGGTCTAGAGGCCTGTCATTTTGCTGATCTTTTCAAAGAAACAACTTTTGATTTTTGGTGATTTTCTCCATTTCCTCCTATTGCCTGGTTTATTATCTCCACTCTAGTATTTGCCATCTCCTTCCCTCTGGTTGCTTTGGGCTGTTTGTTCTTTTCTTCTGCTTTCTTAAGGTGAGAGGTTATTGACTCGAGATCTTCCTTATTTCTTGATATCCTCCTTGACACAGTGATGAAGAGTAGTTTCACTTACACATATTTGTGAATTTCCCACATTTCATTATTATTCCTAATTTTATTCTATTATCATGGGACAATATGGTTTGCACGATTTCAATCTCTAATTTATTGTTTTGTGGCTTAACAGACGGCTTATCCTGCCTGGAGAATGTTCCGTGTCATGTATGCTTCCTACGAACGTGTATCCTGTTGCTGTTTGGCGTCTGCCTTGGATGTGTTAGGTCTAGCTGGCTTATGGACCTGGTATTATTCTACTTCCTTTTGGATACTGTCTTGTTCTACTCTTGAAAGTGAGGTGTTAAAGTCTCCAGTTCTTATTGAACTCTTTCTCCCTTCAATTCTGGCAGCTTTTACTCGGTCTATTTTGGGGCTCTTTCGTTCGGTGCACACTTAATTGTTCTATCTTCTTGGTGAATTAACTCTTTTATCATTATATGTCCTTCCTTCACTGTCCCTCATAACAATTTTTGTCTTAAAGTCTATTCTGTCTGATACTAGAACAGCCATTCCTGTTCTCTTGTGGCTGTTTTTATGGAATATTTTTTTCCATTCTTTTACATCCAACTGATATATATGCCTTTGAATCTAAAGCAAGTCACTTATGAATGCACAGCTCAATCACGGTGTGGGAAATCAACGCGGTTTGGTAAGTAAATTTATCCCAGCTCTGGCTGTCTAGTGTATGCTTCCATTTTGTAAAGTACAGAAATACAAGCAGCCTGTACAGAGTCGGGGTTACCCTGGGAGGAAGAGCGGGAGCAGAGTGCACGAACGCCCTGCAGGACTGCCCTCATCCACTTCTCGTGAGGGTGGTGGGTGTAGGCGTGCAGTGTGCAGAACTCCAGTCAGCGGACACTTGTGTGCGGTCTCCTATATGGTGTGCTATCCTTAACACTTTTGGGTAAATAAAACAAATCTTAATTCCCTACTTGAGAGTGAGATGAACAAAAGGAGTGTGTGTGTGTGTGTGTGTGTGTGTGTGTGTGCACGCGTGCACGTGTGCACGTGAGACACAGAGAGAGACAGAGAGAGACAGAGAGAGAGAGAGAGAGAGAGAGAGAGAGAGAGAGATTCTATTGCTCTCTCCTCCCAGGAGGCCCAGGACAAGGTGTGGTCATGGTATCCACGCAGACCTTTTCTGTGGGTGAGGTACTGCAGCACTGCCTTGTCCTGCTTAGGAGAAGCTCCATGTGCATGGTCCCCACCTTAGGGACCTGGGTTTACAAAAGCAGGCTCAGGGATGAATGAGGTGAACTCACAAGAGCCAGCGTGCTTGGCCACAAGAAGTTTGCCAAAATGGTAACACAGAGCCCTTCCAGCTCCGCTGTTTGGACGCGGCTGAAAGGTGAGCACGTTCTCAGGAAAATCTGACGGCAGCCCATCCCTGCCGAGATCCCGTGCCAGGTGACATCAGAGTGCAGGTACCTCTGTTGTCCCAGCAGGCTCCCATGCTGGCAGACAGCAGTCCCCCCATTATGATCTGCTTCAAAAGGCAGCCCTGGCGGGGAGGGTAGCCAGGGAACTTTGTAGTTGCTGGTTACACATCTGTGTTCACTGTGTGCACATCCGGAGTGAAAGTTAGGATGAATACGCTTTCCTAAATGCAAATTACACTTTAGTTAAAAGCTGACTTAAACTCACACTCCCACCGGACAAAGGACGAGCCCCATGGCCTGGCATCCCAGACCTTGGTGATAATGACAATGTCAGCAAGAACTGTTTACCACGTCATCTGCTGGGCACCTTCTGTATGCCAGTTACCTAGGGCTTGATGAAATTTCACAACAACCTCTGAGCCAAGAACTATCATCCTTATCCTACAGTGGGGAAACTGAGGCTCAGAGAGAAGTCAGTCAGGGTAAGTGAGCCACTGAGGGGGGGCAATTCAGCCAAAGGTCTGTCTTTAAGCTGGCATTGTCGTTTCCAGCTCTGGTAACCTGCCAGATGTTGGGGTAAAAACCACTGCAGGGAAACAGACAAGGTGGTGGGAATAAGGGACATTCCCCCTTGGAAGGGAAGGCTGAGCGGGAGGCCTTTCAGGGCCAACTGACCCCCCACTCGCCCTCAGGAGGCTGCCACTCCACCCACGAAAGAATCCAGAGCACACAGGGAGCGGTGGGGGGTGGGGGGAGAAAGCCTCAGCATCTGTGCCCGTGAGTCAAATACCCCAGTGGACAGGACTGGGCCAGGGCCACAGCACGCCTCGCACATGGTAGCAGCCAAGGGCTGGGTGACGCCCGCCCTGCCCAGCCCACCGCCAGCACACGCCCTCCTCCAGGTCTGTCGGGGGCTGTCTTTCCCCCCTGCTCCCGGAGCCTGGTGGGGCAGCATGAGCCAGCAGGGGAGGTGGGTTTCTTCTAGCTACCGACTCAGAAAAACAGGGCTCTTTTGAAAGAGGTTTCAAATTGGACACGGGTTCAGGCAGCCGCTACTCATGCCAGCCACGGATCATGAGAGGAAGCGGCCTTGCAGCAGCCACAGGGCCAGGGGAGACCCCAGGGGGAGGGAGACCCTGGCCTCAGACAGCTGCCCTGAGGTCTGGGCAGCTCCTTGGGTCCGACTGAGGCTGTCAGAAGGACAGCGCCAGAGTGTGCCCAGGGCTTCCCGCTCCCTCAGCCAGGATTTGCCCCTCTGCTCACACCAGGACGGGCCCAGCACGCCTCAGACATTCCTGCAGGTGCACGTGGCTTTGCGCTGACAAACAGGTCACTCTCGTTGCATCTACTCATCCCTAAGTTCACGGAGCAAGAGTCAGGGCAGAAGGACCCCACACGATCCAAACCTCTGCCTCTTGGGGAGGACGGCACGACGGCCATGTGCTCTCCCTGCCATGCCGCTGGGTACTCATTGCCAGAGGCACCCCGTGCCTCCCCACCTCCCCACGCCTCCTGAAACAGGTCCCAGGCTGCCTCCAGTTCCTACCGCTAGGGTTACTGACCGGCTGGTCTCATTTCAGGCCCTGGAATTACGATGCATTGCTGGACCCGCATTCATCTGAAGGAGGGGGCAGAGCAGCCACACGGAACAAGTCTTGTGCTTTTTATTATTCTTTATTTATTGGTCCTACCACGTGACCCTTACCAGGCCCATGTTCCTATGTGCACTGGCTTTGCAGACATTTGCACCAGACGCCCGTGTCCCAAGTCGAGATTGACCGTTCCTTCCTACTCCTTTTCCAGGCTCTACCTCACTTTCTCAGAATTAGAATGCATTTTTGTTTGTTTGTTTGTTTGTTTGTTTGGGTCTGTGTAAAGGTTCCTTGGCAGGAGAACATGCATATGATCTTAAAATAAAGACAACATTCTGACACTAAGGTAATGCACAGAAAAAATACAGTACTCAGACATCATTGCAAATAAATACCCCATACAGGTGAAGTTATTGTAAATGTAACATTATTTCTTATGGACCGACACTGTAATAGAAGGTAAAAATAGGGGTCCCTACAACTAGGAAGAAGAAATGCTTATTCCAGGAAACAGAATTCTTTGACCTTGCTACTTATATATTATTATAATTTGTCCTTTATTTTGGAGAAGAGAGGACACTTTCTTCTTCTGTGAGTACCAATTTTACCGTATGCACAGCCTCACTCAGCAAACCCGACGGGACACAGCCCTGGACTGCTGAGGGGCTTCACCGAGTTCTGTTTCCTGAAATTAACAGCGATTAGTTACACCAAGCAAGAGAATACAGAACGTCTCTTCCTCACATTTGCAAAGAATACTACGGCTAGCCCTCACCCCTGCACGAGGCCGACAGCCGGCGCCCCTGCCGCCCGCTCTTCACAAACATGGCGTGTCGTCCACACCACTGGCTTAGCTTGTCCCTCAAGTCCATTTGGTTCCCAAAGCACACTCGAGGTGTGTGTTCACTTTCCTTTTCTCAGCCCCTGAATTTGCAAGGATCTGCACAGTAAAGAATCACTGACTAACAGAATTTTGCACAATCGCTGTTTTCTTTCCCTCGATGAAGATGCCCAGGTTCAGGTATGAAGGTGTGCACCCGTTCACACCTACTGGTCCACACTGGCCTTCAACATTCCCAACTAGCTCCTCACTGTCCATTTTAGAGCACGAACTGCGCTGGGACACCTCCCTTAACTGATGAAGGCACTACTGGCAATGATTACTAACAAAAAGGCGTTGAGACAGAACACCCTAGAAACCGACGGCTGTAGGATTTTCTAAGTGTGCCACAATCTGGCACAACAACCAGAGTAACAAAACAATTCCAATTTGGAATTTCACTGGTACAGTTGTATAAAATTCTGTTAATCAGTCATGCTTCACAATGTCCTAAAACCCAGAAGATTCTGGAATTTGTAGGTAATACTACTCATTCAATAATTTATCTTTTTGTTTTCAAGTGCCTATTACTGTTTAACCAGAGCAAAGGTCAAGTTTTCTTCTTGTTACATTGAACTATTCCTAAGAATAATAATAATACAATATGAAAAACCCCAGAATTGGAATACCCTGGATTTCTTAATGAACATGGCATTTAAAATCTGTAATTTCAAACATGAACCATAATGCCGCATAACCTAAAAGGCTGCTGAACCACAGCGTGGCTACGACTGGCCGAGCTCCTTGCCGGGTCGAGGCCTTCACCTAAACAGTCTAGAGCTACACGCTGGGGAAACACGTCCGTGCCACGTGCTGACACCAGATCAACACGGCGGGAGCTAAGACGGAGCGCTACAGGACCACGAGACAGACCACGGCATCTGAGACCGTCTCTATGGGAGGGATCAAGGAAGCAAATATAATAATATCAAAATATCAAAAGTGCACAGGTTGATGGGATATAAAAGGGCATCTGTAACAGGGAGACCCCGGTGTTGAGCGTTTCTAGCGGGTTCTAAGCGAGCCTGATGGCCGCTGTCCGAGCAGGTTCTTCAGCACCGTACAGGCAAGCAGCTGGCGGCATTCTCAACATTAAAGCTTTATGTCCTCTGCCATTAAACACTCAGGGAATGCTAACTTGGAAAGAACTGCAGTGGCATATCCAAACAGGTTTCTAAGTGGACTTTTAGGCTGCCCTTCCTTCCTCTGCGTGGGCCCGCGGGAGGGGGAGGGGCTGCAGTGTGACAGGGCCGCGGCCGAGTCCTCCCGGCAGCTACTCTACAGCTGAAAACGGGAGAAAACAAGACAGCGTTAGAACCGGCACCGGCCCGACCACCGAAGCTCTGGCCGGGCGAGGACGTGGTGCGTTAGTCGGCAGCAGACGCGGAGAAAACCTGCGTGGGTTAGGGGGGCCGTGCCTTGTATGGACAAGAAGCCGCGTGCCAGGCTCGGCGGAGGGAAGAAGCGACGTGCGGGGCCAGCGGGCAGCCAGGCCCCTGGAAGACCCCTCCTCGGGCGGGAGGGGGCCTCGAGACCCAACATCCCGTCAGCAGAGCAGCCCGACCCCTGTCTTCCTGCTCCGGCCGTTGGCCAAACCCAAGGTGGTCCACGCAGCACCTGGAGTCTGCTGGGGATGGGGGGAGGGGCGGGAGCTGTGTGGGCAGCGCAGATGCTCCCCGGGGCCATGGAGAGACGAGGCAAGAAGCCCTTCGGGGAGAAGACTGCTGCAGCCTCGCGTCACGCAGCCCCCACCGGGCGACAGGGGTAAATACTGAGAAGTCCTGCTCCCAAATGTGGGAACTCGCGTGGCACGATGCCAAATCCGGGAGCAGAGAGCCCTGCAGCTGCTCACCTGTCACTACCTCCGCGGCCGCACGGCTGGGGCAGGCCACGCACCCGCTGCGGGGTCCCAAACGGGCCTGGGCCCAGGCGGGGTGCCCTTCCCACACAGGGCTGGGCTCTGGGTACAGACGTGGGAGCCCCTCATTTTAGAGCCCTGTGATGGGGATCTGATCGCGTGGATCGCAGAGAGTGGAAAACCCACCCCGGAGGCTGGGGAACCCCTAAGTATAAAAGGACGGGCTCCCTGTGAGGACAGAGTCTGGCCAGGCACTTAAGAAGTTTTTCTCTTGGAAAAAAAAGACAAACCCCAGGCCTGGGACCTGCCGATGTGTCACCTCACAGGCCACCAGACAGGCGTGCAGATCTCAGAGAGGCTGAGCCTGCTGAGCCCTGGTGTCAGGTGTGGCGGGCGTGTCTGAGCCACGTGAGCACGAGCGGGGCCCCCGCCCACAGGCGCCTGGGCTGGAGGACGAGGGGCTGCAGGACGCGGGGCTGCGGGAGGGAATTCTGTTCTCGTGACCCAAATACGACGTGCAGTGAGATGCCGCACAAACTACGAAGGAGTTGTCTCTGTAAACTGTGCCAAGCCACGCGCATCGGCTGAGGCCGTGCCTCGCACTCGGGCCGGAACCTCGCACTGCTGCCGGTCCCGGCATCGCCGCGCATTAGACACGTGCGGGGAACATGCAAGTTTCAACTCCGGCTCTGTCCCCCTCCCCCTGCAGGAGCCGTCGGCGCACAGGCCCTGGGAAGCCACGTTTTTGCAAGGACACCCCCCTCCCCCCACCGAGAGAGTAGCTGCTGTGAAGGGCGGTCCCGAGGGGCGAGAACAGACACCAAGCTCACAGGGTCCGGGCGGAAGAGCACGCCGCCTCGGCCAAATCCTTCCCTCTGCGCATTAGTCACGGTTAAGACCAGCCTAGCACCGCAGTCCCGCTGCTGCTGGGTTAGTGGAGGAGAAGCGGACGGGTGGCGTGCGGCAGGGTAGCGGCAGCTGCGGCCCCGTGGCCCTAATCGCAGTAAATGTTATACTTCTCGCCGCAGAGCACCTGAGTGGCGAGCCCGGCACCCTCGGCCCTGTCGCTGGCGCAGGCGCAGGTGTGACTTACGCTCGGGGTGCCCGGCTTGGCCTTGGAGGCGGCCTTGGCGCGGCCCCGCCGGGTCTGCTCGTGGTCCAGCTCGAGCAGCTCCAGCCGCTGGGTCAGCGCCAGCTTCTGCTGGATGGCCATGCGCAGCAGAGAGTTGAGCGTCTTCTTCTCGTCCTCGGCGGCTGCCAGCTGCCGCTGCATCTCATCCAGCTGCGTGATGTACTCGTCACACCTGTGGGGGCGCCAGAGGCAAGAGCGTGGCTGCGGACCTGCACGGAGGGCCTGGCGGGGCGGGCGGGCGGGAACAGACTGTGCCCTCAGCGATTCCGCTTTCTCTGGGAAGGGCTCCCAAGCTGGTTTTCTCTAAGGGAGGTGGCCAGGGCATCCAGCCCTCACGGGCAGGACTTGGCATGTTCCCAGATCAGTGCATGCACACAGCAGGTGCTTAGTAAATCACCTGATGGCAACCAGAGTCTGCGAGAGGCACGTATGGACGCACCCCCGCGTGTCCTCTGCTTCACTGGGACATGTGCCCCTCTCCTCATGGAGCTGGGAGAGAGAAACACCCACTCCAGGTCTGTCCCTGAGGGAGGCAGCGCTGGGCACACCTGCCCCTCACTCCCATCCGCCATGGTCCTCCCGCTCCAGGGAGTGAGTTTGTGACCTCGGCTGCATTGGAGAATCCAGCCAAGTTCTTAAACAAAACAGGCTGCAGAAGTGGGGTTTCCAGACACCCACGTGCAGAGAAACTGGTGGTGAGGTCTTTCCCAAGCTCTACCCAGGAGGAAAGGGAGCCCCTAGCGAAGCCTAGAGTCTTCTCTCCTGGTCTTTGCCCCTCTCCTCCTACACGGAGGAGCAGGAGCCCTGATTCAGTTTCTAACCCCATCTAACCCACAGCCTCAGCCTCCCCAGCCTCAAGAAGGCCCTGCCCTGGGTGTCTGCCCAACACCAGCCAGCAGATGGCATCGTGCCCCCTGGGTGGTAGAAACCCCCAAGCCCGGGCCCCCAAGAAGCCCCCAGCAACGACTTCCAGGCGGAGGCATCTGGGCACAGGCGTCCACAGCTGGCTGCCCTTCCCAGCCCAATCCCCGACCGGCAGGTCAGATGGGGCACCCCGGGACCCTGCCCCCCCGCCTTGCAGGGAACCGTCCCTGTGAATCCACACACTTTTCAGGGAGTCGGGGGGCTAACTCCTTGTCTGTGAGCCCGTGCCCCCTTCACACCTCGCGCCTCCAGCCTGCCCACTGGGACCTGGCCTCTTGGCCTCCTCGTCTTGCATGTAAACCAAGGACAACACTGGCCCTGCAGCCACGGGAGCAGCGGGCGTTACCTGGTGGCAAACATGGCCCGCAGCGAGGAGAAGGTGGCCGCGTCCTCCTTGAGGGCCTTCAGCTCGTTACGCAGCTTCATCATGGTCTCGGTCACCATGGCCTTCTCATTCTCGTACTTGCTCTTCAGATTGGCCAGGGCCACCTCGGCCGTCTGCGGATCACACACAAAGGGCACACAGTTGAGGAACGCGGGCAGGGGTCCGCCTGCCTCGGGGAGTCACGCTGGGGGCCCCAGGAGGGAGGAGCCCCGCCCGCCCTGCCCACTGGCCCCGCACCTGCTTGTTGGCCTTGAGGACCGTGCGCAGCGTGGTGATCTGCTCCCGCTTGGTGCTCAGCAGAGACTTCAACTTGAGGATCTCCTCCATGAGTGCCTCCCGGTCCTTATCCGAGGCAGGGCCCAGCTCCTGGGAGGCCAGGCGCTGCCGCGACAGCTCCGTGGTGCGGTCCACGGCTGCCTGCAGGTGCCTGATCTGGTCGCGGATGATGGCAATCAGGTTGTAGATGTTCATGGGCTCCCGGCGCGGGTCACTCAGAGGCGAGGGCAGGGAAGGGCTGGGCGAAGGGCTGCTGTCCCCGGCCCCAGCCTCCGAGGCTGGCGGTCCTTTGGGCAGGACGGGCGAGCGGCGCTCGCGGGCCTCAGGGCTGCCGTGGCCGGCGCCAGCCGCGCCCTCTCGGTAGTAGTCCAGCACGACGCGGGTGGGTGTCTCGTTGTTGCACATGCACACGTGGTGGTAGAGGTTGGCCAGCTCCTCGCTGAAGGTCACCAGCTCGTCCTGGGCCACGCTCAGGCTGCCCTGCGTCTCACCCGCAACATCACTCACCTTCTTCAGCTCCGCCTGCAGCCGGGCCAGCAGCTCGCGGTCCTGGCGGCCGGCCTTCTCCAGCAGGGAGACCTTCTCGGCGAGCGCCTGGCTCTCGGCCTCATGCTGGCCCTTCTCCTCCGCGTGCCGGGCCTCGCCGGCCTCGTGTGCGCTGCGCAGAGCTTTCAGCTGCTCTCGGAGCTCAGAGGCCTCTGCCAGGGCCGCGCGGTACTTGCAAGCCAGGATCTCGGGGCCGTTGATGTCCACCTCGTAGTAGTCACCATCCTCATGGCTGTCCCGCTCCTTCTCGCTGTCCAGGGCCGTCCGCCGCTCCTTGCCGGCCTGCAGGCGCCGCAGGGCACTGAGGTTCTCCGTGAGGCGGCTCACCTCCTCGTGTTGCTCTGACAGGGCGCCCCGCGCCTGCTCCAGCTGCTTCTGTGTGTCCTGCAGCGTCGTCAGCAGGCCCATCTTCTCCCGCTCCAGCTGCAAAAGCACAGGAGGCCCGTCACCAGCCCGCAGGGGCCACACGCTCGCAGGACCCCGCCCGCGCCACCGCTGTCACCCTGCAGGTCTGTTAACACGTGCATTGGGCGTGTCACGTCCACAGAGGCTGCCCAGAGGCTGGGGGGCCCCTCCATGGAGATGCGAGGACAAGGGGACAGGTGGGGTGCGGGGGCGGGGGGATTCTGTTCCGTGAAGAGCAGGAAACCCTGACGTGACTCATCCACAGGACACGGTGCGGGAGCCCACGCGGGGCACCACGAGGGGGCGCGAGGAAAACTGGTGACCAGGGGCCTACTGCTCCAGCACCTCCCCCGCAGCACCGCGGACCCACTTGCGGCAACAACACAGACTTTACAGGAAACGCAAATGAGAGGACAGGGGCAGGGCTGGAGGTGGGCAGGACTGGAGGTGGGGACGGCACGCGTGGCCCCAGGGCCCCGAGCAGTGAGACCCTGAGGGCCGCACCCGCACCTGCACCAGCTGCTGCTTCAGCTTCTGGATCTCGGAGATGTTGAGCTCGCTGAGGAGGTCGGACACCAGGCTGGGGGAGGGCGGGGCGAGACCGTCCTTGGAGGGCGTGGAGGTTCTGTTGTCGAGCGGCAGCTTGGCCAGGCTGCCGTGCTCGAAGCCGTTGGCCAGAGCCTCGGCGTCGTCGCCAAGCTTGAGGCCGTCCAGGGAGACGTGCAGGTGGCTGGTGTAGAGGGAGTCGTTGATGCTCATGTAGTGGGACAGCTCCTTGCGCAGACTGAGCTTCTGCTCACGCTCTGTCTTCAGCGTCTCCAGCGCCTCCTCCAGCTGCCGCTCCGAGATCTCCTTGAGCCTGATGGCGTCCTCCAGCTGGCTGTTGAGGTACTCGGTCTCCTCCTCCAGACGCTTGATCTCGTGCTTGAGGCCCTCAAACTCCACCTGGAAAAGAGCAGCACTCTCCTGTGCCTGAGCGACGGGGGCTCCGCGGCAGGGGATGGGGTGCTGGGGAGGGAGGTGGTCTGGGCACGAGGTGCACAGGAACATCAGGCCATACCCAGGACACTTGTGCACGTGCAAAGTGCGCTGCTCACTCGGCCGGAGACACTACGGAAATCAGAATACACACATCCCTGCTGCAAATGTGTCCGGTTACTTAAAATGCTACCAGGTATACACTGCCTTTAAATCTTATGAAACTGGGGGTGCCTGGGCAGCTCAGTAGGTTGGGCATCTGACTCTTGACTTCAGCTCAGGTCATGATCCCCAGGTTGTGGGGATCAAGCCCCACACTGGCTCTGTGCCAAGCCCAGAGCCTGCGTAAGGTTCTCTCTCAAAATAAAAAATCAAAGGTAAATAAATTCTACACGGCTACTTAATTAACATTAAATATTTTAAGAAATACAAAACACATACCTACATGTGTGCTATGACCATCACTCCTAATCGTATCTCAGGTCACAGGTACAGGCGCCCTGCGTCTCGGGGGCAACCAGCCCTACAGGCAGAGCTGAGTTGCTGGTCTAGGAGAGGCCGGGCCCTGGCTGCACCTCCATCCCCGGCAGTGTGCTGTGCAGCCCTGGGCTCGGCTGTGGGGAAGGAGGCAGGGCAGCACCCTGGGAGCACGGGCACTTGCCTGGTTCTGCCTGAGCACGGACACCTGCTTCTGCAGGCTGATGTTCTCCTCCTCCAGCTCCGAGTAGTCCTGCAGCAGACGGGCCTCTCGGAACTTGTACTCCTTGATATCATCCCGCAGGCGGCCACGCTGGGTCTCCACGTTCTGGTTGATCTGCCGAGAAGAAGTGGGGTGTGGGCAGCCGACCACGGGCGGTGTGCTCTGGGGTGCACAGTAATGGGTCTCAGCCTGATCTGACCCCTGGTGTCCTCATCTGTAAAATGGCTAAAAGCAGTTCCTTCCCTCACAGGCTGCAGCTACTTAAACAGCTCAGCACACCTGGCCCAGCGATGCCTCCTCAGCCCCCTGATCCCAGAGAAACAAAAACAGGTCCACACAAAAACTTGTGCCCAAGTGTTCAGGGGCATTATTCGCAGCAACCGAATATGGAAACATCCCAAAAGCTCACCAACCGATGAGCGAATAAACAGTATGTGGTCCAATCACACAAGGGGATGTCATTCAGCTATAACACGGGCTGCAGTGAACCCTGAACCACCACGAGGTGGTGTTCCCACTGTGTGATCCCACACATGGGACATGGGCAGAGCAGGCTAATCCACAGAGAGAGAGAAGGCAGGAAGTGGGGCGGGAGGGGCAGGGAGTACCTGGAGGGGCTTCCCTCTGGAGTGATGGAAAGTTCAGGGATGGATATGGGACGGTGCATGGATCTGTGTGCACACTGAGCGGGTGAGCCGTCAGGGATGTGGATTATGTCACACATCCTTGAGGGTGCAGGTATCACGCGGAGAAAGTGGCCGACACAGATCTGTGCGCACTGCGTGACCGAGACTCAGGATTTCCCAACCTGCCACCACCAGGCGCTGGGCCCCTCGACCTCAGTCCTTCCGACATTCCGGCCGCCCTGGGTGTTACAGGAAGTTCAGCAGCCCCCTGCCCGCTGGAGGCAGCTCCATCCCGCCCTGAGGCAACTGAAACTGTTGCAGACACAGCCAGCACCCCCCTCGGGGTAGGGCTGACCCTACAACAAACTGTCTCCCACCCGCCCTGTTTCCACGCCCCAGGTGGCATCTGGTGCCCCCAGGCCAGGCCAGCCCACCAGGGTCCTCAGGTGGAAACGCCGTCGCCTCCCAGACCCCCTTCTTCTGCCCTCTCCCCTGACACACGGCCTCTCCACTGGTGCTAGGCCTTCTCGTGATCACATCCATGCTTTGCAGACAAGATTCCAAGATTCCGTGCAGGGAAAACCAGTACAATAATGCTGCACTGGGAAAATGAAATAGGACCAGGAAGAAAAACATGAGAGCAACAGGAGGAGGGAGTTGTTCTATACAAGCACTCCTGACGATGTCACTACCAGAGTCTCCAGCAAAGTGACCCAAGAAGGTGGCCAAAAGCTGACACCAGAAGAAACAGACACCGAGTTACAGACTGGAGTAAAATCAAGGCCCACCCAGAAAGCAAAACTCCTGTTAAACAGGAAAAAATAAGTAAAATAACACAGGAGGAGTGGCGACAAGACGAAACACAGTTACTCCCATTTATCCGGACGGGCAGCTGGAAACGCCTAACGACACTGCGCTCGGTCCTCAGTGCGGGCCGCTTCCTGCCACGGTCAGTGTCAGAGCCAACTTGGTGCAGCATCGGGCCCAAGGCTAGTCTAGCTGCCACCATGCTGACTGCACGGGTGAGACTGACATGTGACTTAGCAGAGCACCCTCCGTCATGCAGTGGGCCTCATCCAATTAGCCAGAACAGAGCATAAGAATTCTCAGGAAGGAGGAATTCTGCCTCCAGATCCCTTCAGACTCCAGCTGTTCCCCAGGTCTCCAGCCTTTGGCCCACCCTGCAGATTCTGGACCCACGCGCCCCCACAATCACAAGAGCCGATTCCTGACACTAACTCTCTCACTCACACACAGAGTGTCTCTGGGTCTATTGCTCTGGACAGTCCTCACCACCAACACGATGACGGATCTGTAAGAACTGGGACTGTGTGCTCACCACTGCCGCGCGGCCACAGCAGGCTGGTGCCTCCCAACCGCGGCTCGGCCCACCCTGGCCCAATGCACCTGCAGGGAGCACCGGTCCACTCTGCACAGAGGACACAGGAGGGGAAATGGGGGGTTGGCCCTGAGAGGGACAGAAAGAGGAGGTGCTGCCTGCCAGGGCCCCCCAGGCCCTCCGCGCCCCAGAACCTGAGCACCAGGCGGCACTACCGAGGTGAAGCTGCACACGGCCTTTGTCCTTGATTGAAAGTTAACTCTCATCCTGTAAGACCACCCTTGGAAAGTGCACACCTCAGCGGCTTTAGTTTGCTCCCTGTTCACGGTTACCCAGACCCAGAGCACTTCCTCACTTTCCGTGAAGGACAAGAAGTGCTTGCTCATCCGTCCACCGGAAGCGCCTCGCTCTCTGTCCTAAGTCACTTTGTTTGGGTGCAGGTGTTGCTCTAATATGTGTGGCACGGCCTGGCACAGCCACCTGGGGTGGAAGCCCCGGCCTGAAACCAGCCAGCTACCCGCAGGTTTGTACGGCAAGACCAACAGGCTAGAAGGCCGACCAGATTGCAGAAACAGAAGCAAGGGGCATGGCCCCCCACGGCCAGGGCCAACTCGGCCTTCCCAACCCAGAGTGACGTGTCTGTGGTGCGCCCCACCTGGGTGCCCAGGAGTCACGTCCCACCCTGCTCTGTCGCCAGGAACTATGATACAGCCTCCACTCATAAGCACCGGGGCCGACGAAGAGCACACGGGCCCCGTGGGCAGCCAGGTAAGGCGCACGCAGCCCACAAGCTGGCCCAGACGCCAGGTGGCAGGTGAGGGCGCCGCGTGCTGATGCTGCAGGAACCCAACACCTCACTCTGGTTCCCACACAGACAGGGCACCTCCGCCTGGCCCACACCCGACTCCAAGGCTCAAACAAGCTCCAACTGGCCACCACACAGTGTGGTTTTCCCCAAAGTCAGCATCTTCTTCTCCCAAGGAGCCTGTCAACAGCAGCCCTGATGACGGGCACAAGGTGCAGACACGTGGCCCCAACAGGGTGCAGCCCAAGTGGACAAGGTGGGGCACACGAGGACCCCCCCAGACCTCAGCATCCTCGTCGGCAAAACAGGTGTGACAACGGGGCTGGCCTCTGAGCCCCCAGCCCATCTACCCAACATGCTCACACCTCAGCCCCCAGCTGCCCTGAGGAGAGTGTGGGAGCAGACACTGCCCTTCAGTGAGGAAAGTGCGCAAGGGCCCATGGAGGGCAGGCACGTGGGACTCACTCCAGCGAGATGGCAGTCCTCATGCGGACAGAGAAGCACCTTCGTCCTTCTAGCCAGGCCTCTGCCCACCCTCCCTGTCCACCCCAAGAGGGAGGGAGGCTCCCCAGGTGGATGTGTGTGGGGCGGGGGTGGGGGGACAGACGTGCCTGGAAGGTTCTAGACCAGGGGTGACACTCTAGGTCTGGGTGATGGGGGAGGAGGAGGAGCAAGGAGACAGAGACAGGAAGGAGCATCAGGAGAGGGACCCCAGGGACCAGCCTCACTTGGGTGCTTATGACAGCCAGACAGAGGGACACAAAGTAGTCCCACGGGTGGAGGCTCTCTCCTCCTGGCCCTCCACTGTACCTCCCACTGCCCTTCTCCCAGGGGTTCCTAGGGAGGTGCTGAGAGATGACCCAGCTGGACCCACCGTCTCAAGGCAGGCACTGAAGCTGGTCTGACCAGAGTCCTGGGATGGGCCAAGCTATGTGGCTTCTGCAGGGATGGGGCTGGTTCCAAAGCTCTGTTGTACACGTGGCAGTTGAGAGACCCACGGGACTAGATACCTTAGTGGAACTAACTGTATATAATACACTAGAACTGGGTTCCTAGTAAGCCGTGCCCACAGCTGCAGCCACCAGAAGAGCTGGCCCTGGGGAGGCAGGACGGGGCACGGCAGGTGCGCCTGCCTGGGCCCAGGAGGCACCTTCTCCTGGCTGTGCAGGGATCCCCAAAGTGCCTGGGCAGGTAAGGGTTTTCCTGTGAGACTGCAGAGGCCAGGGGAGGAGTGTTCACCGTGTGTGTGTGTGTGTGTGTGTGTGTGTGTGTGTGTGTGTGTGTGTGGCGGGGGGGGGAAGGGCGCCACCCCAGGGGCCAGTCGGGTCCAGCCCTGCTGCCCAGGAGGAATGTGCACTTCCCCATGGAGTCCAGTCCCTCATCCTGTGTGAGGCTCCACCCCTGCTGCCTCCTCCACATGCCCACGTCCCCTCCTCCGCCTCCAGGCTGTCTTCCATCCCCTGGTTTGGACCAGGTGTCCTCCCACCCCAGCACCCCCCACCTCCACCCCATGCTGAAGAGTCCACCCGGCACCTGGTGAGGCTGCTCTTGACCCACCGCCCATCTCAGCTCATGACCAATGCCTGGCCTCCTTCCAGCAGGCTCCTGGCAGCCTGGACGCCACCACAGCAATCAAGCCCTTTTGGCTCCCACCCTGGGTGGCGGGGGGGGGGCGGGCACAGAATTCTGCTGGGACATCTCTGTCATTTACTCCTGAGCCCAGACACACAGGGTCCACCAAGGCAGCAAGGACAGGGCCCACCAGGACAAAAAGACCACCTGAGCAGATGATGCTGACTCCTCTCCGACCCAGTCCTGCTTCTCAAGGGCAGCCCCCACCCCCTCCCCAGGGCAAATCTCTGGAAGGCCTCAGTGGGCACACAACCTGACTCTGCCTCCAGCCAACTGTGGCCACGCCCGACTCCCTGGGACTCTGCCTCTCCATCTGTAAGATGGGGCTCAAGATCATGTCCCAGGACAGAAGCTGGTTGGGCCTGTCCACACACTGTGCAGAGGTCAGAGGTCAGCACCCTAAAGCTGCCAGCCTGGTGACCCTGCTCCTTGCTTTCCCCACCTGTGAGATGAGGGAAGTATCTGGATGCCCACAGAGTCACTGAGAGAATGAGTTCTGGGGCAGCTGGAACCATCCCATGTGCAGAGTATGTTATACAGGTCACACGATAGTGGCCCCTGGACCCGCCTGGGAAGCTGGCAAGCCTAGGTGGACACCTAGGCTGACTGTCACAGGGGGGGTTTGGTCAGAGGGCACCGTGCAGCTGGCGCATCACTGCACCGGGATGGCAGCAGGACTGGGCACAGGAAGGCCCAGCTATTCTCGTGGCGGGGTGTCTGCCGGGGGACCCTGCACGACCCACACAGCCACATCACACCAAGGCAGGTGCAGGGCGGCACTTATCAGGGACGCCTGGCGTCGTGTTCTCCTAGTCCAGGAAGGAGCTTGGCACAGCAGCCTGGCAAAGGCCACAAGGCCAGGACCAGCAGAAGAGTGATGGAAGCAGGGTACAGAAGGGGCTGGCGGTGGCAGGGATGCTGCCTGGGGGCAGTGGGGACCTGTGGGGCAACAGGCAGGGCCCGGAGAGAAAGAGGCAGCTGCGAGTGTGTGGGGGTGGGGAGGGGCAGGCTTCCTCCCGAGGCCCCACCAAACCTGCTCTTGTGTGGGCCTGGCTGAGCTCATTTCCTGACGCCCAAAGCCAGGAGTCAGCAGGTCACCGGGGCTCTCCTGACAGCCCACGCAGGCCCTTCTGGAAGAGGAAAAGAGCAGCACCAGGCTGGCTGGGTAAGTGCCTGCACTGGCTGTTCTGGGCCAGGGGGCCTGGCCAGCAGTGAGGCCGAGACACCTCGGAGGTCAAATCCACACCCCCAGCGGCCCCTCCTCCCATCCCAAGCAGGGTAATCCGGTGGGAGGAAATGAAATCATGCACTCTGGCTCCACACAGCCGAGGATGGCCCGCCTCCCTGATCCAAGCCAGCCGCCCCCCCCCCCCCCACAGGCCCACAGGCCTCTATGACCTCTGACCCCAAACCAGGGCGGGTGACTGCTCCCCACTGCTGCCAGGCCCTGAGCTCTGTCCCAAATCTCGGCAGAGTCCCCTCCAAGTCCTGTGGGATCCCGACTGCCCCCGTACCCTCGACTGTGGAACTCTGCACCGGCCACCACTCAGAACCGTCTGTCCATCTAGTCACCTGTCACTGCCACCCGCCCCCCCCTCGCCCGCCGCCTCCCCGCTCCGGTAAACAGAGGGCAGAGAGTAGGTCTCCCTGTGGCCCAGAGCGAGCAAGGCCCCTTCCCCTCCCGATGAGAACCCAGAGGTCCCAGTCTGGAGGACAGCAGCACAGCCCTCTACCTCCCTGCCCTCCCGTCTCTGCCGGGCTTGCTGGTTACCTCCTTCAGCTCCTGCGCCACGGACGCCAGGCGCTCGCTCTCCGACTGAGTGTTGGTGAGCACGTTCCGCAGCTGCTTCAGCTCCGTCTGCAGCTCCAGCACCTTGCGCACATAGTACTGCTCCTTGGAGGCCGACTCCTGGATCAGACTCTCCTCCCGGCTCTCGCCGTCCGCGGCTACCTTCTTGTGGTTCGTGTGCGCCTGTCCAAACGCCTGCACAGAGACCAGGTGCTCATAAAAGGGAGGCCAATGCCAGCTAGCCCTGCAGCCAGACACCCCGGTGTGCACACGCCGGACATCGGGGAAGGACACGA
Organism: Panthera onca; assembly: GCF_046562875.1. Taxonomy (NCBI): domain Eukaryota; kingdom Metazoa; phylum Chordata; class Mammalia; order Carnivora; family Felidae; genus Panthera; species Panthera onca. The sequence continues at coordinate 1,689,793 of NC_138351.1, forward strand.
TCAGACACAGTGGAAGCTGGACAGCGGCTGCTGGACACCTAAGGGCTACACGGGGCTGCAGGGCTACTGGTCAGGTGGGGGCTGATGGCCAAGTGGGGCCAGACTAGGGAAGGACCCGGGCCCAGTCAGGGGACTGGCTGGGGGCTCAGTGAGACGAGGTGGGGACGGGAACCCAGCCCCACTCTGTGCAGCAGTCTCCCTCAGAAGTCAGGCTGCTGACCCAGGGGCCAAGCAGAGAGATCCTGCTCTAGGCAGGTCTGAGGTCCACGCAGCGCTGCTCTGCCCCACTCTGACCCCTCTGTTCACCCATCCTGGGAGGGTGGAGCCCAGGCCGAGTGGTGGGACAGGAGTGTGAACCAGGATATTCAGAACCGGTGGACAGACCAGTACGTGTGCCCCAGTTGGGAGACCCCACCTGCCCGCCCAGAGCCTGGGTGGAAAGCTAGCTCAAAGTACCAGAGGGGAGAGAACACTGCCATCCCGACCCCCAGACCTAGGCAAGGAGGCTCTGCGCCCAGGCTCAGGGAGGAGCCCCCATGGGTGAACGCAACCTGCCGTGGCCACAGCTGCCAGGACGCGATCCCTGCATGTCCTCTCTGGTGGCCCCTTTCCCACTGGCCACCCCATGCAGAATCTTTGCAGGGCTCCTGGCTCGAGGAAGAAAAACAAAATCCATGGAGGGCTGCTGAGGAAGAAGGAAGTTGATGTCTCTGTTTCTTGAGAGAAATGGGGGCATTTTCACTTATTTGCTATTCTATACGAGGTGTAGGAATTCTGTCCAAGAAAACAATTGGGGAAATATGTATAAAGAAAAGGGTGTTAGTGAGCAAGACCGGTTCTGATCTAAAAACTGAAAATGTAAGAGCTGGCAGGGGATGGGCTAGACGAGGTGGGGACTGGTTGGGAGAACTGCTCTCCTTCCAGAGGACGGGGTCTTGCTCATCTGTCCCCAGCCGCCAACACAGCCTGCTCTGGCAAGAGGCGTGTCTTTTCAAACCAAATCAGCTCTGCTCTGTCCTTTCTGATGCTGTCCTCCTGCAGTCCAGTCCCAGGGAAAGAGGAGACAAATCACAGATTCTTGTCCATCCCGGGTGGACAGGACATGGCCCATCCTGGGTGGCAGTCCCAACCCCCAGCCGCACAGCCGTCCTGGGTGTGCCAGAACCTGTCAGGCTTCTCACAGGGCAGGTGCCCTGGAAAGCACCTGGAAAGCCCTGGAAAGAGCTGAGGGGTCTCTCCAACTTCCAGACAAGCCTAAGGGGGTGACCTGGGCAGAACACTCGTGACCCTCAAGCTGGAGCGTGGACATCTCACCAGGCGTTGAAGCGACCTCAGAGGCCGTCCCGAGGCAAGACGGCTACATGCTATGACACACACAGGCGTGAGCACACTCACGTCCAGGCCTGCCGGCCTTGGCCCAGATGTTCGCCTCTGTCTAGCCCTCACCCTGCCCAGGAGCACAGAGGTGGCTTTTCAGAGACAACAGGGCTGGAGGCTTACACCTCCTGCTGAGCTAGTAAGACAGTAACAGGACTGGGTCTGGCTCCCATGTGCAAAAGCTACAATAACTGAGACCTTTATGTGACTAAGCAATAATTTTCAAGTCACTGGACATCAGGCAGTGAGACACAGGTGATCTCCATGACAGCCCCCCTCCCCCCCCCCCAACCAGGGGAACCCTGACCATGGTGCAGAGAGACAGTGGCAGGTGGGCCAGACAACCTGGGGTCAGGTGGTGCTACAGGACAACGGACAAGGCAGCAAGGTGGCAGACCTGCGGACAGAGGGGACAATCAGTGCACAGCTGTGAAACAGCCACCAGGTGGGCCATGCAGAGGGACAGATGGAACAATCCCACTGCTCCCCCAGGCTGAAAGCAGCACGCTTCCAGCAACCACAGGGGAGCCCTAAGCCACCGGGGCAAGCAGGGGGAGCACCTACAGGGACCAGTGGAGCTGGGGAGTGCTTTCTGGGCCTGAACAACGAGGCAGGGGACACGCAGGAACAACAGCACCATCTCCCAGCTCTGAGAAACTGGCAGTGAGAGGGAAGGGAAACTGGTCCGTGGCGATGAGAGTCAGGCTGTCGCCTGGCAGACTGATTTCTACAGGCTCAGGAAGCAGACCAAACGCTGTGGAGCAGGGACTCAGAAGACGCAGAGGATGGAATTACAAAGCGTGACGTTAAGGGGGCACTGGATGGGATCACCAGCAGAAGATAAGATTAGGAAACTTGAAGAAACAGCAGTGACACACACAGAAAAAGAAAAACTAAAAAAATAAAGAGCACATGAGTGAGCGGGGGGACAACTTCAAGGAGCTTCACACACGGGCAACTAGAGTCCCCAGGGGACCGAAAGGGGTGAGGATAAAAGTACCTGAAACAAAATAATGGCTGAAAAATTCCCAAATCTGACAGAAACTACAAATCTACAGACAGTAGCAGCCCACTGCCCCTGAGCACAAGCGAAATGAAAAAAGCTACACCGAAGCACATCACAAAACTCTTCAAAGCTAGTGGTGCAGAGAAAACACTAAAATCACCTGGAGGGAGAAGACACGCTTCAGCTCATAAAGAAGCACACAAGATGACAACAGATTTCTCTGACAAGCTGGGAGATGGAGGAACGTCTCGACAGAACAAAACAAAACAAACCTATTAACAAAGAGCTACACCCGGTGGAAACTTCACAAACAGAGGTGAAATGAGACTTCAGACAGACAAGTGCTGAATTTATCACCAGCAGACTTGCATTACAAAGACGTTAAATTAAATCCTTCAGGCAGAATAAAAACAATACCAGATGGAAATCTAGATTTAGGAGAAGGAAGTGCAAGTGCCAGAAATGATAAGTATGGAATAAATACAAAAGGTTTGTCTTATTATTTAAGTCCCTTTAAGAGACAATTAACTGGAGACTCAATGCAACCCCTATCAAGATTCCAATGGCCTTTTTTGCAGAAATGGAAATTCATATGAGATTGCAAGGGGCCCAGAATAGCTAAAACAATACTGAAAACAAAGCAGGAAGACTCAAATTCCCTATTTCAAAACTTAATATAATGCTACAGTGATCAAGAGAGCGTGGTACTGGCATAAGATAGACAACACAGACCAATGGAACAGAAGAGTCCAGAAATAAACCCTCGCATATGTGGTCAATTGATTTTTGACAAATGTACAGAGATAATTCAGTGATGAAAGAATCGTTTTCCAACAAAATGGCGCTGGGACAAATGGACATCCACATGCAAAGAATGAAGCTGAACCCCCACCTCACATCATATACACAATTAACTCAACATGGATCAGAGACCTAAATGTAAGAACTCAAACTACAACTCTCAGAAGAAAAAACAGGGATAAATCTTCATGACCTTGTTGGCAACAGGTTCTTAACCTGTGACACCATAAGCATGAGCAAAAACAACAAAAACCAGATAAATTGGACTTCGTAAAAATTAAAACATTTGTGTATCAAAGAACGCCATCAAGTGAAAAGACGACCTACATGACAGGAGAAAATACTTTCAAATCTTTTATCTGATAGGCTGTAATGTCTAGAATGTATAAAGAACTCCTGTAACTCAACAATAAGAAGACAAACAACCCAATTTAAAAATGGACAAAGGATCTGAACAGACATTTCTCCAAAGAAAATAAACAAGCAACCAGCAAGTTCACGAGAAGATGCTCCACGTCAGTAGACATGGGGGAAATGGAGTCAAAACCACAAGGAGATAGCACCTCACACCCACTAGGATAGCTGTAATAATAAAAACAAGGGGATGGGGGGAACAAGCGTTAGCAAAAATATGAAAACATCGGACCCCTCATGCATTGCTGGAGGGAATATAAAATGGTGCGGCTGTGGAAAACAGCCTGGCAGATCCTTGAAAAGTTAAACATGGAGTACCATATGGTCCTGCAATTCCACTCCTGGGTACAGACCCAAGAAAAATGAAAAATACATCCATACCACAACTTGAACACTAATTTTTGTAATAGCCAAAAAGTGGAAACAACCCAAATGTCCACCAATTGATAAATGGATAAATAAAATGTGGTCTACCTACACAATGAAGTGTTACTTGGTAATAAAAAGAAATGAATTACTGACATGTGGTATAATACACATAGACCTTGAAATATTCTGCTTCATGAAAAAGGCCAGTCACAAAGGACCACATATTGTAGGATTCCCTTTACATGAGATGTCTCAACGGGCAAATCTATAGAAGACTGCAAGCGGATGGGCGGTCACCCAGGGCTGGGGGTGGGGCCGGGAGGCCAGAGGGGTGATGGCTAAGGTTCCTGGTACCTTTTTGGGCTAGTGAAGATGTTCTAAAATTGGTTTTATGTAGATGCACAAGTCTATGAAAACACTAGAAGCCACTGAACTGTACATTTTTAAGTAATCTCTACACCCAGCATGGGGCTCAAATCCACAACCCTGAGATCAAGAGTGACAAGGTCCACTGACTGAACCAGCCCAGAGTCCCTGAACTGTACAATTTAAATGAGTTAATTTCATGGTATGTGAATTATACAAATAAATAAAGCTGTTAAAATAAACTTGTTTACAAAAGTTAGAGGCTAGAAAAAGATAAACTATGCTAATAGTCATCAAAAGAAAGCTGGAATGCTCCATTAATATTAGATAAAGTAGATTTCACTGCAAAGAATATTACCAGGAACAGAGGGTCGTTTCACAATAATGAGGTTACTTTTCAAAGAAACCATAATTCCAAATATATACATCTAATAACAGAGCCTCAAAATATATGAAGCAAAAACTGATAGAACTACAAGAAAAAACAAATCCTAATTTTAGCTGGAAGACTCCAAGGCTGTCTCTCAGCGATTCACACACTCAGAAGACGGAGCATGGGCATGGACACAGAAGACACAGACAACACTACGGACTAACCCGACCCAATGGACGTGTGTGGGGCCCCCTCAAAGCAGCAGCACAGACGTTCTTTTCAGGGACACGTGGAAGGGACACGTAGCCAGACAGACCATATTCTGGGCCACACAAAGAAAAGGCTCTGCCCACAGGGACTTACATGAGAAGTCAGTAACAGAAAGATAGGTTTAGAAAATCTCTAAATATTTGGCAACGAAATAACACACTTCTAAATAATGCATGGGTCAAAGATGAAATCAGAAAGGAAATACTTTCTAAGTATTTTTCTAGCTGAATAAAAGTGACACCAACATGAGAATTTGTGGGATGCCACGAAAGCAAGTACTTACGAGGATATTTATAGCACTAAATGACCACTTAGAAAAAAAAGAACAATCCGATCAGTAACCTTAGCTTCCGTCTCAAAAATGAGACCAGGTGCTGCATGTGAAGCTGAAGGCGTAGCTGACAGCCCTGTAGTGTTAAGCTGGTAGGAGCCCGGTGCTCAAACCAGCTTACCACGCTGGCTTCCCTCCAAGGCTTGCCCAAATGGCCCCCAGGAGGAGGCCGAGGGATGAAGGCTTTTGAGTCCTGCCTGATGGCTGCCCCGGTCCTACCTCCATGCCCTAGTAGTTCTGGTTCCCTCGGACTGAAGACAGACCCCATAAACCCCGTGGAGCGTGGCTTTGCACCCTCCATACAGGCTGTGCACGCCTTAGGAGAGGGCTGTTCTCGTTCTCGTGTATGGTGGGTGTTTGGGCCCTGTGCCTCTGATGAGAGGTCAGCCAGTCACGTGGTCTCCCTTCTCAGACAGGGCTTGTGTATTTATTCAGACCTTCAACAAACACTGGACACAGCATGGGTAGGGGACTGAGTCACACCCTGCCTAAAATCTTTGTAGGGGGTGGGTGTGATTCGAACAACCAACTACTCAGGAAAACAGTAGGTGCTAACACTAAGTACATGCCCATTCCTGGACCCTCAATTCCCACTCGTACTGGAGAGAAATACTTGTGTGTATGAAAAGATACGTTTATAGGAGCATAATTTACAAAAGCCCCAAACCAGACAGTTCCCAGAGGTCTATCAACAGAAGGAAAAGCTGTGATCCAGTCCGGCACCTGATGGAATACCACACAGCAATGACGAGTACCCCACCGTTACACAGACCAGAGAGCTGAATCTCACAGAACGCTGGAAGCAGTCAGACACGAGAGACTATATGCTGTGTGATTCCATCGACACACACAGCTCCAAGAATAAGGAACATGAACCTATGCTGGGAGCAGTCAGGGCTGAGGGGGCCTCTGGTTGGGATGGGTCCTCCAGGAAGGCCTGTGGTGCTGGCCGTGTTCCGACTCTTGATCTGGATGCTTTTTATGTGGGTGTCATTTCCCCTCAGTAGAAAAAACAAAAACTAGAATAAGAGCAAATGAAATCCAAAGAAAATAATAATGATCAGAGTAGAAATTAATGAAATAAGAAAATATAAAGAAAAATCGATTAAATCAAAAGCAAGTTCTTTGAAAAGGTCAAACTGATAAACCTCTAGCCAGACTAATGGGGGTGGGGGAGGGGGGGGAAGGACAACAGACAAGAATTACCAATATCACGAGTGGACAGTGACAGCACTACAAATACTAAAAATAATAACAGGGGATATCATTAACAGCTTTACACCAATAAATCTGACAACTTAGTTGAAATTGACAAATTCCTTGAAAGACAAACCACCAAAGCCCACTCAAGAAGAAATAGATAGTCTGGATAGACCTGTATCGAAGCCACTGAATGTACATTTAAAAACCCAACAGAGAATATTCACTGCCCAGATGGTTTCCTGATAAACTCTTACTGCACATTTAAGGGAGAAATAGATCCTACTGTACACAAACTATTCCAGAAAACTGAAAAGGAGGGAATACTTTCTAACTTATTTTATGAGACCAGCATCACCCTGTAACCAAAACCAAACACAATACTGAAAAGATGTAGGAAAATGATGTGACAAAATTCAACATCTATCCCTGATAAAACACTTATCAAACAGAAGGGACCTGGGGCGTCTGGGTGGCTCCGTCGGTTAAGCGTCCGACTTCAGCCAGGTCACGATCTCGCGGTCCGTGAGTTCGAGCCCCGCGTCAGGCTCTGGGCTGATGGCTCGGAGCCTGGAGCCTGTTTCTGATTCTGTGTCTCCCTCTCTCTCTGCCCCTCCCCCGTTCATGCTCTGTCTCTCTCTGTCCCAAAAATAAAAAAAATAAAAAAAAAAAAAAACATTGAAAAAAAAAAAACAAAACAAAACAGAAGGGACCTTTCTCAGCCTGATAAAGGGCATCGTTCAAACACCTTACAGCTGACATTTAATGGTGAGAAATGGGTCTCCCCACTTCTGTTCAACAATGTCTTGGGGTTGCCATCCTACGATGCAATAAAGCAAGAAAGATCAAAAGCAGTCAGACTGGAAAGGAGGAAGTAGAACTATCTTTATTCGCATATCACATGACAGTCTACACTGAAAGTCCAAAAGAATCTACAAAGAGTTCTCTAGTGAGAGTAAGTGAGTTTAGCCAGGTTGCAAGACACAAGATCAATGTACCGAAATCAAACACTTCTACATAGGAGGAATGAACAATCAGAAAGCAAACATTTTAAAAATGTTACTTACAATAGCAACAAAAATATGAAATGCTTAAATCTGACAGAAGATGCACAAGACATACACTAACAGCCACAAGATACTGCTGAGAGAATTAAATAAACAAACATTCATCAGCCAGAAGACTCGATATTGTTAATGTTAACAACACTCTTACCATTGTTAAGATGTCATTCCTCCACAAATTCTTTCAATTCATCACAATGCCAATCTAAATCCCAACATTTCTGGTAGAAAGTGACCAGTGGATTCTAAAATTCCTATAGAAATTCAAAGGACCTAGAATAACCAGAATGACTTTGAAAAAGAAAAACAAAGTAGAAAGACCTGATCTCAGTACTTAGAAAGGCAACTCAGTGGCAAAGGGGCAATCTTGTAACAAACGGTGTTGGAATTAATGAATATCTATATGCCTTGCAGCATTATGAAAATTAATTTAATATGGATAATAAGCTTTGGGGTGCCTGGGTGGCTCATTCGGTTAAGCATCTGACTTCAGCTCAGGCCACAGTGAGTTTGAGCCCCACGTTGGACTCTCTGCTGTCCAACCGGAGCCTGCTTAGGGTCCTGTCCCTCTCTCTCTGCCCCTGCCCAGCTTGTGCTCTGTCTCTCCCTCAAAAATGAATAAACATTTATTTATTTTTTTTTAATTTTTTTTAAACGTTTATTTTTGAGACAGAGAGAGACAAAGCATGAACGGGGGAGGGTCAGAGAGAGGGAGATACAGAATCTGAAACAGGCTCCAGGCTCTAAGCTGTCAGCACAGAGCCCGACGCGGGGCTCGAACTCACGGACCACGAGATCATGACCTGAGCCGAAGTCGGCCGCTTAACCAACTGAGCCACCCAGGCGCCCCAGAAAAAAAAAATGAATAAACATTTAAAAAAAAAGAGATGGTCTCTCTCTGTCCCTCTCTCATGTGGCATGCTGTCTCTCGAAACTAAAAATAAGTTTTTTTGAATTTTTTTTTAAAGAAAGAAGGTATAAACTTTCCAGGGGAAAATAAGAGAAAGTGTTTATGACCTTGGACATGATCTATAAAAACAAACTGGTAATTTGGACTTCAAAACTAAGAACTTCTGCTGTTTGAATGACAAGAGCAGGGTGGACCTCGAGGGCAGCAGGCAAAGTGAGGTCAATCAGACAGAAATACTGCACGATCTCTCTTATATGTGGAATCTAAGAAAAACCAAAAGCCATGCTCACAGATATAGAGAACAGATTAGTGGTTGCCCGACGCAAAAGATTGGAAATATGTCAAAGGGGGTTAAAAAAAAAAAAAAGGAAATTAAAAGAAAGGTAATGCTATTGAATTTTTCTTAAGTTCTTTATTTAGAAAGTGAATAATAGCATGGCAATCTAAACTCTATTTTCACATACTTTGGTGAGAAACATAAAGTACACGTGATTTTTGAAGACACTAGGAATCCACGTTATAGTGATCAGATTAAAAACAAACAAAAAAACACATTCTCAAACTGGATACGAGAAACGACACCCAGACAAAATCCAGCTACGTTCTACCGATGACACATATATAAGACACACAAAAAATACTAATAAAAAAGCTGGCATACCCACATTAATGGCAGATAAAATGAGACTCCCAGACAAAAAGCAATGCCAGGAATAGAGTCAAAAAATAATGATAAACTGAGTAATTCACCGAAAAAAGTTTTTAAACCAGGAAACTTTTTAAAATTGTAGTGAAATACACACAACACAAAATTTACCATCTTCACTGTTTTTAAGTGTATAGTTCAGTAGTGTTAGCTACATTCACACTGTTGTGTAACAAATCTCCAGAACTCTCTTCATTAAAAAAAAAAAAAAAAAAAAAAAAGGACAATAAAAAGACAAGGCATAGACTGAAAGAAAATCTACACAAATCACAATCTGACAAAGGATTTACAGCCAAAATAAAATAGAAGAGCTCTCTAAACTCAGAAAGAGACACAACCTCATAAAACATGGGCAAAAGAACTGACCAGATACCTCCCCCGAGAAGACACGTGTGTGGGAAAGAATCACACGAAAAAATGCTCAGCGTGGAAACTCCTGCCTGCTGGCAGGGAACGGAAAACGGCGCAGCGGCTCTGGAAGTAATCTGGCAGATTCCTGGAGTCACACATTCACTCGAAATGAGGCAGGGCCATGCACTCCTAGGTATTCCTCCCAGACTCAGTCCTGCAGGAGTATCTGTAACAGCCGCGAAAATCCTAAGGGGACACCTCGGGAAACCTCGGGGAAATGGCGTGGGGAGGCCGGCAGGGGGAGCTCCCGGGCCCCACCACGCTTTGAATCCGAACCGTTCCCTCAATGACCAGAAAGCTGTCTACAAGCATCTACCCCAACCTGGAGCACCGGAACCTAGGAGACCCCGTCGCGGTGCTCACTGCCCAGCTCACAGGCTGAGAGGCTGAGGGTCTGAGACGCCACTGAGCCCACCCACTGGAATTTCTTCTGACCAAAGCACCCCTCCCCCACCCGGCGCCCCCTCTAAGCCTGCCTCCCCGTCCCTAGAAGCATGCAGAGCAGCAGCGTCCGCCACCTGACGGTGGTGCCCAGCTGTGGGCACGCTTGTCCCCGAGGCCTTGGCTGCTCTACCACGCACCTGCCAGGCCAGTGTCCACCGGGGGCCCCCAAGCTTCTCTGGCTGCTTGGAGGAAGGAAGAGGACGCCCTCCCGGACCCTGGGACGCTCGTCAGGGCTTCAAGGTAGTGGCCACAGTGCCGTTGTGATGTCCCCCCAGGGGCTGGCCCGCCCACTCCTCTACAGCCGCCCAGGCCTGGTGAGCCCCAACATGGCCCGGCAAGTCCAGGCAAGGCCAGCCTTACTCTAGGTTCACCCCGCCCACGTGGACACCGCACAAATACCTGCAGTCCGGGCCAGACCTGGGTGGGGTGGGGGGGGGGGGGAGGGGAAGATTGGGTCTGCCGAATGGGAAGGGAGCCCCCAGGGCAAGCTCCAGGCCAGGAAGGGGAGTCACAGGGCTGGGGCAGAGGGGCCCGCAGCTGAGGAGCAGCGGGCGTGAGCACAGGCTGGGCGGGACTGGGTCCCAGGCCTGGTGCAAGGGCTCGCGGCAGGGGGCGCCCCTGGGAGGAGAGCGCTGCCGGGAAGGGGGGGGGGGTGGGGGTCAGGCCCAGGGCTTCCCTGGGGGGGCTGCTGGGTGGTGACAGTCCAGGGTAATGGGGAAGACCTGGGACCAGCGTGCCTGCGGGGTCTCCCCCACTCTCGTGTCTCCCTGAAGGGACCAAGGGGACAGGGTGGGGGACAGGGCAGATCCCTGTCACGAGGCTCCGGTTCTGCTCAGACCTTCCTCCCTCGCCAGGCCCGTGATCACACCACCCCCAGGGCCCCGCAGCCTCCCCCAACCTGGATGTGAACAGACGGTGTGGCGTGTGTAATTCGGTGCACACTCACACTCACAACACCCTCAATTACACACGGTCACATACACACACACCTCACACACACACCTCTGTTACACATCCTCACACACTCACACCCTAAATTGCACACGGTAACACACACACACACACACACACACACACCTCATACACCCTTACCCTCACACCCAAATTACACAGTCACACACACACACCTCACACACACATACACACAAACCCTAAATTACACATGGCCACACACCCTCACATATACACCCTCGATCACACACACCCTCAATCACACGATCCACACACTCTTGCACGCGCGCGCGCGCGCACACACACACACACACACGCACACACACACACACACCCTTGGTCTCTGTCATACCCTGGGTGTGGCAGCCTTCCTACTCCAGCCCCTCCGACCTGGCCTTGGTCTCTCCCAGGAGCCTTACCCACCCCTCCCCCAAGCACTAGGGGTGACTAGTGTTTGTTGGGGTGCCAGCCTATCCCTGGAGAAGGCAGGTTTGACTAGATCTGAGAATCCAGTGCCCCAGGCGGGGGTGGGGTCTGGGAGGTCTGGGCAAGAGGCCCAGGCCAAGCAAGCCCCAATCCAGGCGAGGGCACAATGAGCCACGGCAGGAGACGCTGCCCCACCGTGTCAGCAGAGCAGAGACACAGTGGGGAGCAGGAGAGGGAGGGGAGCACCCCTGAGGGCCCAGGAGGGTGGCCGCAGCCTGGACAAGGTGGTAGGAGTGGCATGGCCAGGACGTGGGCGCCTGCTGAGCAGGACACAGAGAGGATGGAGTGAGGGCCGGAACCAGCGGCAGGGGTGTGCTGGGCTGGAGACGGGAGAGCCGACCACAGACCACATGCAGGGGTGGGGTCTTGGCAGGGTGTGCTTCCCCAGGGGCTGGGACCCGGCACTGGGCAGGCGGCACCCCTCCCTCCTCAACAGGAACCAACATTTCTGACCAGTGTTAACACGCTGGGACCCCCCAACAGTGCCCACTCGCACGCGCGAGGTCCCAGATACCCAGCCCCCACCGGGTCCCCACCACCCCCATGAGGCTAAGCCGGACAGAGAAGCTAAGACAATGAGGGACAAGAAGTTCTGCTGACCACCTGAGAGGTCCCTTCCCCCTCCTCTCCCCCCCTCCCCGGGGATAGTGCACTGCAGCCTGGCCAGCCACACCTGCCCAAGCCTGTTGCAGGTAAAGTTGTCCTGGGACACACCCACCTCAACTGGAAAGCTGACGCAGTCCAGTAGGACGAGGCTGGGGCCACTGCCTTGAGTCCACAGGCATAGTAACTAGAGCTCAGAGAGGCTCCCTGGGTCCCAGGTCCACACACGGGTCAGCAACCCGGCAGGGACGGAGAGCCTGGTGCCCACACGGAGTGTGCCTTTCCAGGCAAAAGGCTCCATCAGCCGCTCCCTGTCAGCCTCTCCCTAACCCATCGAGCTCAGGACACAGGCCCCTAGAGGAGACCAGGGCCCTGCAGAGGCCCCGGCCCTAGACCTGGTTCCACCCCTCTGGGTAAGCCGTCCACTGCAGGGACAAAAACGGGAGGGTGGGACAGGGGGGCAAAAGGAAGAGACCCCAGGCAGCTCCACTGGTGTTCTTGGGACCAAATCGGTATCAGTCAGGGCTCCTTCCCCACAGAACGTGTAGACACGTATGTAAGAGATTTATTCCAGAAGCCAAGACATCCCACGATCTGCTGTCTGTGAGCGGGAGAAGCAGGAAAGCCACTGGTGTCTGAAGGCCCGAACACCGGGGCACCCACGCACAAGGACAGAAGACAGACAGACGTCCCCGCTCGGGAAGAGGGAGAGAATTCACCCTTCCCACTTCTGTCCCAATGCACCAGAGGGACTGGCCCGCCCACACGGAATGAGTGCTAGTCCTTCCCAGAGACACACCCGTCTGTAGTCCAGCCAAAGTGACACATGAAATGAACCATCACACAGGCGTGGGGTCTGTGCCAGTGGCTCTCAGCTCTGTCCCGTGGGGCGAAGGAGGCCATAAACAACAAAGGAGCAAAACGCCATTTACAAGACCAGATTGACTGCCCGAGGTGGCCCTTGAGCAGCAGTCTGCTGACCGCTGGTCTGAGGTCAACACCTCCTCGCCATCCGGCATCCACTTTCTGTGGCTCGTTACGGAAAAACTGCAAGCGTGCGCCGGACGGGCTCGTCCTGGAGTCAAAGGACTGCATGCAGAGCAGGGACATGCATCGGGTCAGGCCTGGAAGGATGAGGGTGCTCCAGGTGGGGGAGGAGGAGCCCTGGACAAGAAGACCCCTCCTCCCTGGCCATGGCAGACCCTGGCACCCAACCAGTAGGACAGCAGGGATGAGCATGGCGGCGCCCACCGCCAAGGCCCCGTCCTGAGTCTGGGCGAGTGCCCCACCTCACTGAGCCCACCCCACACTGGGCTGTGCGCGACATGCCTCGCCTGGGGCTGGGCAGCTGGCAGGACCAGGCCCAGGAGAAACGGGGCCAGGACTAGCAGAGCAACCCTCAGGTGGCTGCCCCTGCCCATGCGGTTGGCCAGTCCCTGTGGCCCCCAGAGGGCAGTACGTCTGTTCTGTGATGGCCTCCCTGTCTTCCCCAGAGATAGAAGCATCGTCAGCTGGTCGTCCACCCTGGCTCGCAGACGCTGACCCTTAGTTCCTGACACATGTGCACGGGGCCCCGAAGCAGATCCAAGTGCGGAGACTGGCAGGGCCCGGACCCCTGGGGAAGGCCCGCAGCAGCAGGGCAGGGGCGGTAGTGGGAAGCAGGCCGCCGGGTGGGGCTGCTCTGGAGGAGCTTCCTTCCCAGACCAGTTCCGCCGTCAAGGCAGCAGGCACAACACACACCAAGCCCAAGGAAACCAGATGAGCTAAGGCCCTGGCCCAGGAAGCAGTTTCCTCAGCGAAGCTGGGATGCGGTGTTGGATTCCCGGACTGACCCAGCCTTACCCACCTTCCCCCGAAGGGCTGCCAGCGTGCACCAGGACAGGAACATCCCAGGAGTTCCCAGGTCCTGCCTGTCTCACCCCCAAGACCCTCTTCCGGCATAGTTTTCGGGGCCCCCACAGCCAGCTGTGCCCCAGCTTGGGGACTCAGAAAGGCCAGAATCACTTCCTCGGTTCACCAATGGTCTCCAGCAGAATGGGGAGCCCCTAAGGCGTCTCTCACCTCTTTTCTGGTTCAAAATGGTGTCCTGCAGAGTGGCTTCTCAGAGCAAGTGTGCGCCACCAGCCCTCCCAGTGGCACCCTGCGTGTGGAGGGTCCACGCCCTTGGGAGCCACACGGAAGAAACAGCACCTCAAGTGCAAGCCAGCCTGCTGCAGTATGTGCTCAACAGATGTTGATGGACCGATAGATTCCCAGTCCAAACTGGTACAGGCAGGCTCCAGCACTCGGGCAAGTCTCAGGGGGTCTGCTGACATGGGGGTGAGACTCTGACACAGCCATTCGGCGTGGCCGGCTCCCCTGCAGAAGCCCGTCAGCCCCACAAAACCCAGCTCCCGTGAGAGCCTCATTAAGTTCAAGACAGGGCTCAGGCCTGGGAACTGGATACAGATTCAAGCTCAATGACTTTATCATGGGATAAAGGTTTTACAGCATTAAGGGAGGAAGGAAAGTCTCCATCTCAGACTGACCAAACCTATCAACACTGAAATCACTGCCCCAAACTGCCTGGCACTAAATACTGAACACTGCAAGAGCGTGTCAACCAGACCAATGTGTAGAGACTGGGGGCACTCAGCAGTACGCAAGGGAATCAGAATCGCGGCAACGAAGAGAAGACGCACCAGCAGGACGAAGGGCACGATGTCCTTTCCAAGCCGAGCTTTTCCCTAAGGAGATGGCGTCACGGCAGGATGGGCTGACCTCACAGTGACCTGAACAGGGAAGCAGTTCCACACACATGTTGTACACCATGGCAGAGCAAAATAAAAACACACATTTCTCAAGTTCTCTGTAAATCTAAAACTGTTCTCAAAAAATCTATTTAAAGGTATGTTAGCATACACCCAAACACATGAAAATTGATCTCCTCAATAATATCTGCACCAAAGAGAGCACACAGAACAAACACCAGGAAACCAAGTCAACAATAGTCAGAAATACCTCCGATCAGGGCATGGGGATCGCTGCCAAAGCTGCACTATGCTGGGGTAGGGATGCACTAAAAATACACTTTAGTGATAAAAAGAAACTCAGAGACTCAACAAAGGAAACAGGCAAAAGTCTCAGAATGGGAAAGTGGTACAGCAAAATCCCAACAGCAAAATAAGAAAGCAAAAGCAACCTAGCTCGTGTATTTTCTCCGCCTGGTGATGGTTTCATCCAGGCCAGCGGTTTGCGTGGGGCACCGGTCTCCATGCCAGGAGGGCACAGGCCGGTGCCCCTGCACACCCCGGGGACGGTATGCTCCCTGTGGGTAGGGTCAGGGCTGGACCCCAGAGCCCCTCTGTCCCTACCAAAACTCCTTCATGGGGGCTGACATGCATGCACAAACTCAGAAGACCTTTGGAAAGAGCTGCACTTCACCACGAGGAGCATCCACTCGCCCCAGGAGCACAAAACCAGGGGCACCAACTCCATTCAGGTTTAAAACTACTGACTGGGCGTCTGCCAGGGATCAGCATAAGCAAGCACATCCAGTGAGCTGGCCAAACAGCGTGTCAAAAGGTGATCTACAGACGTTCCTGCCACAGACGACTGTGTGGGAAGGAAGGAAGCCGCCTGCACAAAGATGCTTCCACTAGGACCTGGCCTTGCCTCTCAACCAAAGCTCTACAAAAACGGACATGCTAGCTTTCCTTCTTAACGTCACCAAAAGAGCAACTGCAGCCACAGTAAACGCACCCAGACAGATCTAAAATGAGAGCTAACGTTAACCAAACGCAGAGCAAATTACTAAAAATGGACAAGCCCAGTGGTCTTGCCGCTTAAAAGGACAAAGGACGCTCTCACCACACTTCCCAGAGGCTAGAAGAAACAGGAGGAAAGGCGATGATGTCACCTATAAAATGCACTAAGTAACACCTCCATAAAGGTCACTTAGAGACCTACAATTCCCCCAAATGAAGTTGTTAAGCTTAAGAATACATAATAAAAACTATTTATAATCCCAACATCAAAAAAACATAACCCTTGAACACTATCTTAACTAGAAACACAAGACTCGGCCGAAGAAAAGAACCCGTCCCGGGCAGGAGGGTGAGCACCAGGCGTTCACGAAGAGCATGCGCGGTGCCGCAGAGGCGCCACCACCACGAGGAGCATGCGCGGTGCCGCAGAGGCACCGCCACCATCGTGAGGAGCATGCGCAGTGCCGCACAGAGCAGGAGGGAGCGGCCGCAGATCCTCTGGGGTCACTCCAGAGGAACGGTGACATTCGTTCCGACCACCAGCAAGCAGAAAGACTCCCCCCCAACCCCTGAAAAACGTTAAAGGTACAATTCACATACCATAACATTCACCCTTTTAACGTGCACAATTTGGGGGATCTTAGTGTATTCACAGGGCTGTGCGACCATCGCCACTACTTCCACATTCTCATCTGGATCCCGAAAAGAAGACCTCACCTCTTTAGTGGTCACTCACCAGCTCCGCTCCCCCAGTCTCTGCGGATCTGTCCAACCAGGACATTTCCTATAAAGGGAACCACACACTCGGTGATCCCCGTGACTGGCTACTGTCACCGAGCGTCGCTTTCCAAGATTGTCCACGCGGCAGCGAGCCTGGTGCTTCACTCCGGGGCCGCTGAGAACAATGCAGCCGCCAACACTTTACTTTCTGTATGCATGCTGTTTTCAGTGTCCTTGGGTTACACATGAGGTCACACACAGGCGCGAACCGCTAGGGCACATGGTAACATCCAAGGCCTTGGAGCCGCCACAGCAGTCCCACCACCCCACTTTCCGCAGCCAGGTGTGGGCTTGGATTTCTCCACGTCCTCATGAGCACTCGCTACCACCCGTCTCTGATGGTCCATCCCGGGGGGGGGGGGAGGGCATGCAGTCCCCTCTGTTCAGGAACGACTAACAGTACCAGCTTCCGCTCTCGCTAGCGCCCCGAGTCGTACCGTTCCACTTAACACCGGTCTCTAAGTTCTCAGGATGATTCACGTTCCTCAGCCGGCCCGGAAGATCAGGGTTCCAGGCCACCCCAACCCCTCAGCTGGTCCTCCCGCTGCCTGATGGCGGGAGGACCCGCACCCAGACTATACACACAACTCCCAACATGTCAGTGAGAAAAAGGCAGATGCCCCACAGACAATCTGGTGATGGTCCCGAACAGACTTTCACAAAGGAGTGTCTGCAAATGGCCGGTCAACACAGGACTGGGAACAGGAGGGTCCAGGAAAGGCTGGAGCCAGCAACTAAGGGAGGTGTCCGGGACAGACATCCCTGAGGAAGGCACCCGGAGCAGAGCGGCTCCAAGGCCCAGCATGCAGCCCTGCTCAGTGGGCTGGCTCTGCTCCCACACCCCCAGGGCCCCTCGCCAGGCCTCTGCCCCCCTACAGCTCTGACAGGGTCAGGGTATGTCACACATGGGAGAGGCCCCGGAGGGCAGGCAGTAACCGGGGCCCTGCACACTTCACAGCCTGTGCCAACAGGAGCCCATCAGCTTCTCTCTCAGGGGAAAGATCTCCTTGCACAGGTGAGAAACTGTACCCTGAGAGCAAGGCCTCCCCATCACTTCCCAGGAGGGACTGCCAGAGAAGGCAGAACCAATACTTGGCTCTGTTTAGCTGCCCTTGCCTCAGAATCACCTGGGGAGCCAGAAACATCTGTTCACAGGTGCGGGCACACCTGCCAGCCGGCCCTTCCCAGTCTCGGAGTCTCGGCCCTGGAATCCGGAAGGCTGCAGTTTACTGGGGCCGCGCCTGTTAATCCCCAGATCAGCCCCACTTCACACGACTTGTGGAGATTATCTCCCTCAGGGCATAAGGCCCTACACTCACAGGAGCTGGGGAACTGAAGCAGAGCCCAAGGAGGGTCTGGCCCTTCTGCCAGGGGACCAGCATGGCTGTCCTGGACAAGGGCACACAGGTGCCACCCGTGGGAATCACCAGGAAAGGCGAGAGTGCAGGTGCACACAGAGCCTCGCACACTGGCGACCCCAACATTCCCAAGGGGAGGTGTTGATGACTCGGGTACTAACCTGGCACACTCCTGAGAGAAAAGTCTAGAAGAGAACCTAATCACTGCAGCAGACCAGCAGGCTTCGAGGACTGGGCAGGGGGCAAGGCGCCTGCTGGGGCAGCACAGGAGACCACAACAGTTAGTTCTCGGTCTCCTTACAGATGATTGTGCACCAATTTCAAAACTGAGGGCAGCTTACAAGACAGGATCATCTGGGCAGCAGCCAGAGTCACTCTGGAATCTTCTGTCCCTTGAGATCAGAGGCCACCCTAATTAATATAGCCCACCACCGGAAGAGGGGCTGAGCCCCACCTCACTGAATCCCAAAACAAGGGGGCAAGACCAGACAGCCAGCAGGAGCAGATTCCCAGAAGCCTCCAGGGAGAGAAGCCACAGAAGGAAGGGACAAGCTCCCACACAAGCACAGAACCTGGAGGGTTGGATGCAGCCCTGGGCCACCTCTCAGAGCCAGGGTATCACCAGGGATCCAAATGGCCTGGCGGGGTGAGGGCAGGACCCACCCTGGACCTTCCATCTTTCTGTGAACCCCTTGGTCCCACACCACCCTAAGGCTGGTTCACAGAGGGAGTAGAGCTGGGGGAGGAAGGACCTGAACCCCCAGATACACAGTGTGGGCCAAGGCAGTGGGGGGAGCAGGCCTGGCCCATGGGCACACAAGCACCTGGGCCCGGGGCACCCCAGGTCTGGCACCAAGTGTGCACCTCCTCAGTGGGGTTGGGTGAGCCCATATCTGGCAAGTGACAGGTGGTCAGGAGGACAGGGAGGACATGGGGGACACTGTGGGGGAGGGGGCAGGGCTCCACACCAGAAGTAGGTGGGTGGGCACACGGCAGGTCCAGGGAATAGACAGGTGCTAGGTGGTCTGCAGGGAAGGCTGGGGGTACTGTGGATTCTGGGGGAGCTGGAGAGTAGGCCTCCCCCTGGGAACGGGGCAGATGGAAGCTACAGGCACACTCACACAAACTCTGCCTGGCTGACGACCCTCATCCATCAGACCAGCCCTGTGCTAGGCTCAGGAGATCCACGAGTGACATCTCTCCTCCCTCAACCCACCCTTCCCACTATGTGGCTTCTGGTCTGTTTCCCCTCGGGCACCTGCACATTGGCTGTGGGGATCAGAAGAACCAGAGCTGAGGACTGACACCTGTATGAAAACAGAATGTGGCTGCCTATGGACGGCTGTCACTCCCCTGCACCCCCCACCCCGCCCTGCGCCCCCCGCCCAAGTCTGTCCTGTCCGCCCACATTTGTCCCATCGCCAACCATGCACCCCAGCTGCTCTGGGCAGCGTCCAAACATTAAGCTGCTTTTAGAAAACTGGGAATCCACTCTTGGACGGTAGGGATTTAGCCAGAATCGGGTGCATTTAGAGAAGATTACACCCTAATTGCCTCAGTGTCAGCAGGCAGGCTTCCGGCCAGCTGAGCCCCAATGCTGGCAGCGGTCCCCTGGGACCCTGGCTCTGCCACCCAGGGACCCAGAGGGCAGTCCCAGGGCCAGGAGACAAGGCCCCGGTGTCCCCACAGCAGCTGGCTGCCCGCACAAACCTCATTCGGCAGCAGGAGGGGCAGCTGTCCAAGATGGCCTGGGCTGGAAACACCAGGCTCGCTCCAGCTCTAATCTCCGTACATTTTCTCCATTAGCAGCCTCAGGTAGGAAGGGACACCCAGCAAGCCACACAGTCAGTGAGTGGCTGGAAACTACCTCAGAACCCAGAATTCTGCAACTTTGGGACCCCATGTCTACAGCTGTGGCCAGGGCAAGAGAATGGGGTCTCAGGGGCAAGTATGCCCCACATCCGGCATTCTGTCATGGTCACCCAGGCAGGGATGGCCCCCAGTGCCCCAAGGAACTGATGCAGGATCACCTGCCATGAGGGGCTTCCAGAGCAGAGAAGACATGGCTCCGCCTGTCAAAAGAGGTGAGACCCTCCCTGTGCCACAGCCAGGTGTCTGGTCCCCCAGCCTCACCCCTCCACCACGCACACCTTGAGGTTCACCAGAGGGGTGAGGCCGGCAGGACCCTCCCATGCTGTCTGTGATGTGCGCATGGCCCACTGTCACCGCTCCAGGATGCCACCCCAGAGAGACACCCAGGGCCCACTCCCGGCCCATCACGACAGTGCCAGCCCTGCTTCATGTGCAGCAGCCACCCTGTATGCTGCAGACGCCGCCCCCGCAAGCCTCCGGCCTAGCCGCTCTCCGTCCCAAGCTTCACGGCCACATCTAGGCCCTAACAACAGGGCGGCATTCCAGATGGCAGCTGGTGCAGGCACAGGAGGGCACCCCCAGGGGAGGTGAGCACTGAGAGGCCAGAGGAAGAGGTGTGCCCGGCAGCAAGAGCGTGTGGGAGTCACACCTGGGCTGCCCCATAAATCCAGTGGGTTCTGCAGACCTGTCCCAACGCAGGCCAAGAGGAGGGACAGGAGCAGGGAGAGGCCAGGCAGGCATCTTTGGGGTGGAGCCCAGCACCAGCACCCAATGAGGGGCCAGACCTGGGGGCCCCCCGCAGGCTGGAAAGAGCTTCCCAGAAGGTGGTGGGCACCTCAAAGGACAGCGGAGGCACCAAACGGGGTGTGTCCGTCACACTTCTGGAGTGACAGAGCAGCCAGGCCCCACCCATGGGGAACACCCAAGGGGGACCGGATCCCAGGTCTGACCACTGGCTGACTCCACACCCCTTCCCTAACTGCCAGCTGGTCAAATGCAAAGGCCAGTAAGCTAAGCAGCTCACTGGGCTGGTTTATCAGGAATAAAGTCAACCCTGACTGAGCTGAGCCCAAAGGGAAGGAAACATACATGAAGGTAACCAACCACTGGTTATTTTTCTTTTTAACCATGTGCATCCCGTTACTTTTTCTCAAGATAGATGAGATGACATGACATGACATGACATGAGATGATGAGATGAGATGAGATGAGATGAGATGAGATGAGATGAGACGAGACGAGATGAGACAAGACAAGACGAGATAAAATGACTACCGCGGATTGTCAGTGACCACGACCCACTTTGCCAGCCCGGGGGCTGAAGACCTGGAGAGACAGACCCCAGTCAGGGATGCAGAGTCACACAACAAAAACCACAGGGCTTAGGGAACACGTGAAAAGATGGAAACCTCATAAAAGCAGTACCGCACCATCAGGACAGTGGGGCATCCACGCAGACCAGTGGGACAGAACGGCGCCTGCAGAGGCCCAAGGACAACTAACGGACCAGCAGCGGAGCAGAGATCGTCCAGTCTCTCGAACAAACAGCATGGTATTGACGGCACCCCACTGCACCCCCTCACCCCGCAAACAAGTGAGTGTGGGCATGCCTCCGTCCTTCCCAAAGTGACTCAAAACCAAGGCTGGACCCAAAATACGACACAGACTTGCAGAACTTCCAGAAGAAAACATGGCAGAAAATCGCTGTGATCTTGGGTTTGGTGACCGAGATCTCAGCACCTAAAGCACAACCCGCACAAGTGGCATTAAAATGAAAAACGCTCTGTGAGAGACCCTGCTACTGGATTGAGAAGAGCAGCTGCAGACTGAGAGACGTTACCTGCCAACTAGGACTTGCACCGAAACAGAGAAAGAACAGTTCTCGATGAAGAAACTCCTGAAACCCAAAAATAAGAAAGCACTCGAATTTAAAATGGGCAGAGGAGAGCAGACACTTCACCAAAGACACACAGACAGCAAACAAGCACGTGACCAGCCGCTCTGCATCCGTCATCGTCATAGGAGAAACGCAAATCAAAACAGCACCAAGACGTCACTCGTCACTCGCGCTGAGCTGAGCAGAGTGGCCAAATTCCAGTGCGCAGGCAGCACGGCACGGCATGCCGCGAGGTCACACAGCAGCAGGAGGCCGGTCAAGCTGCAGGGAGCGCGGAACAGGTTAGCGGTTTCTTACGAAACTAACCGTACTCTTCCTGTTCAATCCAGCAACAGCACTCCCAGGAACTGACTGACCCAAATGAGTTGAAAACCGATGTCTACACAGACACTTGCACAGACGTTTACCGCAGCTTTATTCATAATCGTGCAAAACTGGAAGAAAGCAAGATGCCCAGCTTGAGTGGATAAACAAGCAGGAAAATGTACACAAACGTAAAATCAAGGAAGTTCGGCGAATTCTAGGAAGGAACGCATAACGTGGCAGAACAATCTGACCATATTTCAAATGGATGAAGCCACCTCACTGAAGGGATGGGGAACACAGTGCTCGCTCAATTAACTTATTTGGAAATAAGTGGAGCACAGAAGACCACTGGCATATAAGCATCAGGTTCCACTGACACAGGCACAGGCCAGCAGTTCTGACGCTCCCGTGCACACCTGTGTGGCTGATGGGGGAGCCAGATGTCCCGCTGCTGGACGGAAGTTACAGACAAGCAAGGGGAGGCAGTGGGAACGACACACGCATCGAGGGGCCAGGGCGGAGACCTCAGCATGAGCTCACGTTCGGGCTGCTCACACACAGCGGGCGCCAGGCAGACATGTTTCTAGACGTGTGTGTGCGCGCGGGCCGGGGTGCAACACCTGTCTCCTGGCTCTGTCGGCTGGGAGCGCGGAGAAGCAGTGAGTGTCCAACAGCAGCAAACAGCCAGATCTTGGCCTCAAACACCATTCTCCAGTAAAAGAAACCAGGCTCCTTGAAGAAATGACTGATTGCAGGACTGGGACACGGAGCATTCACGATGAGCTGGGAGCACCTATAGCACCAGGAAGGAGTTGCTAAGAAAGAAAGGAGGGAAGAAAGGAAGGAAGGCAGGCAGGCAGGCAGGCAAGCCGTCAGGAGGGAGGGAAAAAGGGAGAAGGGAAGGAGAGAGGGAAGAGGAAGGAAGGAAGAAGGGAAGGAAGGAAGGAGAGAAGGAAGGAAAGAGGGAGGGAGGGAAGAAGAAAGGAGAGAAGGAAGGAGGAAAAGAGGAAGAGGAAAGGAAGAAGGAAAGAGGAAAGAGGGAGAGGAGGAAGGAGAAAGAATGAGGGAAGGGGGACGGAGGAGGAAAGGAGGAGGGAGGAAGGAGGTAGAGGGGAGGAGGGAGGGACAGAGGGGAGGAGGAAGGAGGAAGAGGGGAGGAAGGATGATGGAAGGAGGGAGGAAAGGAAGAAAGGAGGAGGAAGGGAAGGAAGAAGGAGGAGGAAGGATAGGGGAGGGGGAAGGAAGGAGGGAGGGAGGGAAGAGGAAGAAGGAGAGGAAGGAGGGAGGGGGAAGGAGGAAGGAGGGGGGAAGGAGAGGAAGAATGGAGGAGGGGAGGGAGGAAAGAAGGAAAGAGGAGGGAGGGGAGAGGAGGAAGAAGGGGGAGGGGGAGGAAGGGGGGAGAACACGGGAGGGAGGAGGGGTGGAATAATCAAGACAATGAGTGTTGAAGGGGCACAGGAGCCAAACGGGAGAGCCGCCAGGGCAAAGCTGAACAGGCGGAACAACAAAATACAGCAGTGCTGGCTCACCACCCAAACCTAAAAAGTACCTGCAAGTCAACAGCAATACAAGCCAGTGGGTGGATAATTAAATAAAGGGCACAGAGTCAGGTCTCCCATGCAGAAAAATTCCAAACCACGTACACAGACGCTCCTGTCCAGGAGAGGTTTGGAAAGGGGGAAGGGGCGCCTTGAAAGTGGAGACCCTGACAAACACCCAGACAGGGATGGAGGCCAACATCATGGGGATCAGCCACAGACTCTCCATGGGACGTGGTGAGAAGGGTGCTTCACCTCTGTGACCCTCCTCCCCGAAACATCTCACCCCACCCCATCCACGAGAAACACAGGAAACAAATCCCAACTGAGGGACAGTCAGCAAAACACCTGCCCAGCACTCCTCAAAACTGTCAAGGTCACCACAAACAGGAAAAGCTGGAGAAACGGTCATTACCGGGAAGAGCCCAAGGTCCACAAGACACGTGAAGTCTGCCTTGTGGGATCCCACATGGCGTCCAGGGGCAGAAAAAGGACAGCTGCTGTTTTCTAGGGGCAAGGCCACACGTGAGCAAAGGCTGAGCTCCCACCAGCTCCCACTATTCCTCAAACATCACCCATTTCTGGAACAAATTCACATTTTCGAAACAGGTGTTATAGCAGAAGGGACTGCCTCATCACACTGGCCACGCTGACAACATTGGGGGACATCAGGTGCCGGCGGTGACTGGCCCACAGGCTGCTGTGGGAGCCTGCCCTCACCGACCGGGTGTGGCATCTGTGACAGCAGGTGTAGCTGCAGGCTCACGACACCAGACACCCCGCCTGGCTCTCCCCTGCCCCCATCCCAGGGCCAACATTCCCTCTGACCACCCAGGGAATCCCTCTGGCCGAGATGGGCCACAAGGGGGAAGGAGAGAGAAGACAGCCCAGGGGACCCCGGGCAGCAAATGACAGAGAACGGGTCCCTGGCCCACACTCACTCCATCACTGCTGGGGCTTCAGGGATGCACCGGCCTAAAACAAGGAAACCAAGGCACAGGGAGGGGACCTCTAGGGGTCACATCAAGCCTTGCTAGCATACAGCGTGAGCCGCGAGCCCCCATGGACCCAGGTCCCCACCCGTGGAACAGGGACAAGGACGGCCCCTCCCTCCTGGGTCACGGGGAGCTGGCATCTGTCTGCATCAGTCAGGATACACCCGACAGGGGACCGTGAGCCCCGGCGGGCAGAGGAGGTACAGGAGGGCTGGTCTAACAAACGCGCTGGATGGGCGACAACCACCCAGCCATGAGGAGACAGTATACAAATCAGGTGAAGAAAGCACTCCCACCAGCTTTTTAAAAAGGGAAAACACAAACAGATCTAAGAGTGGGGTGCCGGGGGCCTGCAGGAGGCAGGAGGGAGAGCAGCTCCAGGCTCCCAGCGGGAGGCGGACGGCAGCCTCAGGGACCGGCACCCGCAGCCCTGTCTGTGCGGTCAGGCCCTCCAAGCGCCCCTTTGGCTCCTGAGCAACATCTCTGAGCCACACGGGAAACCCCAGCGCTCACCGGTTGTGGCAACGTCGTGGAACCGTTGCCTCTGTCAGAGGTGACAATTCACCCCTGAGTGCAACGGAACATTCAACTTGTGTTTCCGTGCGGTTTCCCAGCACCGCACACAGCCGAGCTCACGGAGACGCGGCCGGAGCTGCAGCCACTGACGTGCCAGCCACACATTCCCCCCACTTGGGTTCTGCTCGAAACTTCCCCACACAAGGGGGAAGCCGTCCGGCAGGGGCGCGATGCACGCAACTTGCCTTTGAGAAAGCAAACCCGAACAACACAAACCGCACGGTTCTCTCACGTGACATGGCAACAGACCGGAAACAACTTCGGACCCGCGGACACGGAGCCCATCCGCTTGAAGGAGACGGGCGCTCCTGCACCTCAGAGAGTAACGCTAAACCGGGGCTCTTCACAAACCACTCCGGACGTTCTCCCCCCATTCTGTGGCATCCGGCGGCACTCCCCGACATGCACGGAGGAAAAGACCTGGGAGGAGAAACGGCCCGCCCTTGCCCATGCTCGCCATCAACGATCTCCAGAATTCCCACACAGACACTGCTCACTTCTAGTCTCTCGCGCTCCTAAAACAAAGGTACAATTTTTAAAAGATCAAGCTCTAAAAAGGAAGCCAGACCCCAGTCCTCCCAGACACCATCGCCTGCCCGGGCCCCGACGGCCTCTGCACCCTGCACACCCGCAACCCCACCTCTGGGTCCCCCTCCCCGGGCAGCGCGGGGCCCGGACGCTGCCGGGCAGCCACACTGGGCCCGCTCCTGCCCGCCACGCTGGACAATGCTGGGCCCGGGGCCGGGAGGGCGGTGCCCACCAGCGCCAGCAGGGTCCTGGCCAGCCCCTGCCTGCTGCCGACCTTCGCCTCGCAGTCTTTCTTCACCCCTGGCGCACCGACACAGCGAAGCAAGTGTGACCGAGGGGCGGCTGTCCTCACTGACAGGGGAGACTCATCTCCTCCTTCCCAGCAAGGGGCCAGGCTCCCACAGCTGACGGGGGAAGCCCAGCAGGAGGCACGTCCACCTGGCCGCAGCTCTCTGGCCACCGGCTGCCCGTGCGCTGCAGGTGCTCCGGCCCTTGGTGACCTGAGCTGTCAGTCCGGGGCCACACAGCTCCTGAGGGCCAGGCAGGGTCCACTCTGTCCCCTGGAGCCAGAGTGGAGGCCATGGCCCTGCACAGCACACGCAGCACCTCCTTACCCGCCAGAGGCAGTGCAGGAGACTCTGGCACTTTACAGAGTGGGAGAGCCCTCACGTTTGCTTCACGACCAACACATTCCACAGGCAGCAGAGCAGGGAGCGCCCAGGAGCGCAGCCCTGGAGGGCTGCGTGCTCCTCGACTTTGGACGCCCACACCTACCTCTCCCCACGGCCAGACCTCGCGGGCAGGGCCACCTCAGCGCCTCCAGGACCCTCCAGACCCCACCTTCAGGCCCAAGTCTGGCCCCCGCATGCCCACGGCGGGCAGCCGCACAAACGGGTCCCCCAGAGCCCTCTAGCCCCAAGGATGCCACTCCATCCTCCAGGAGAATCCCCACAGGCCTTAGCCAAGTCAGGGCTCTTCCTGCCCCAAGCAAACACCTGAGGAGGCCTCCGATTGCCCTTCCCTCCTCCTCGAGAACCTGCCCTCTCAGGGACAGGCCACCCAGGCTCACAGCCTTGAGCAAAACTCAGCCTCCCTGTGCCTCGGTTCTCCCAGCTGTATAGTGGACACAACAAGGGGGCGACCCCAAGGCTGGTGTGGGGTCTGCAGCAGTCAGTGGGGCATAGGAGGCTCTCACAGCACCTCCTTCATGGCTAAACTGACTCACAGCTGTACCTTCTGTGCAAAGACCTTCATGGGACCTAGTGCCTGAGAACCCCATCCTGAGCATCCTCAGTTTCCCCGATCACTGGGAGGGGAGATTATGAGAGGGAAGGAGGAAGGGAAGGAGGGAGTCAGTCTAGAACGCAGAGCAGATGCTGCCACTCAGCTCAGCCGCTGAGTCTGCAGGACGGGAGGGACTCAGGTGCTGGAAGCTGGTTTTGGGAGCCGGGCTGGGGCAAGTCCAGAGGTGAGGCGGAGGCGGCTCCAAGAAGCGCCCAGGCCTCGAAGGGCAGGCGGGCCGGCCTTCCAGGAGCTGGGAGAGGCAGGGGTGGTGAGAGCAGTGAAGGCAGCCAGGACAAAGGAGGGAAGCAGCATGTGCTGGGTAAGCTGGGGCCATGGCCCCAGGCAGCAGGCTCTGACGCCCAGGACCAAGGGATGGCAGGGAGGGAGCCAGGCCTGAGTGAGGCAGACGGAAGGAGCTGACAACATGAACTGGCAAACACTAAGTAAACACCTACTGTGTGCCGGGCACCGTGCCCATCCCCTGACACCCTACAACTCACCAAATTCCACCTGCTGCTTCCTGGGACCTAAGCACACTGACTGCACGTACTAGATCCTGACATGGCACACACAGCAGAGAGGGGACCCAGACCCACCTTCCTGCTACACCTTCCTTCCTGAGACTACACAGGGACCCCTGCCCCCCAGCCCTCACATCCCTGAGCCCCACAGGCAGGAGCTGCTGCCCTAGCACACCTGCTCCCCTGAAACTGCAGCAGGGGACACGAAGTGAGGTGAGGCCATGGCCATCCGAGTGTCTGCCCCACCAGAGTGGGGAGGGGATACAGCGGGTCTTGGGATGGAGTGGGACCTTGTGAAGCCAGGTTCAATGACTACCAAATGCCTAGTCAAAAAGGGCCAGCAAGTACCCCCCACACACATGCACACTCACCACGGTGAGATACACACTCACACTAACCCAGTGACTGGCTTCAGGACACTCACCTGTGACCAGCCAGCCAGATTCCCTTCCTCAAAGACAGGACCACCTACAAAGGCTGGGCAGGAGTGCAAACGCCTCTGCTTGAAATAGAATCTGTCAGTAACTGAAACAACTTTAGCTCAAGAAATTTTAATTTTTTTTTTTTTTTTTAACATTTATTCACTTTTGAGAGCCTGAGCAGGGGAGGAGTAGAGAGAGAGGGAGAGACAGAATCCGAAGCAGGCTCCAGGTTCTAGCAGCACAGAGCCCGACGCGGGGCTCGAACTCACAAACCATGAGATTATGACCTGAGCTGAAGTCTGACGCTCAACCGACTGAGCCACCCAGGTGCCCCTAGAAATTAAGTTTCTTTTTTTTTTTTTTTTTTAATTTTTTTTTTTTTTTAACGTTTATTTTTGAGACAGAGAGAGACAGAGCGTGAGCAGGGGAGGAGCAGAGAGAGAGGGAGACACAGAATCTGAAACAGGCTCCAGGCTCTGAGCAGTCAGCACAGAGCCCGACGTGGGGCTCGAACTCACGGACCGTGAGATCATGACCTGAGCCGAAGTCAGACGCTTAACCGACCGAGCCACCCAGGCACCCCTAGAAATTAAGTTTCAAAAGAACAAAAATGGGGGGCGCCTGGGTGGCTCAGTCAGTTGAGCATCAGACTTCGGCTCAGGTCATAACCTCACGATTCGTGAGTTCGAGCCCCGCATCGGGCTCTGTGCTGCCAGCTCAGGGCCTGGAGCCTGCTTCGGATTCTGTGTCTCCCTCTCTCTCTGCTCCTCCCCTGCTCATGCTCTCTCTCTCAAAAAGTGAATAAAGATTAAAAAAAAAAAAAAAAAAAAGAAAATGTTCACCTCCCTACAGGACAAAAAAAAAGGCCCAACAAATATTGTCTTCTCAAATCTTGATTTTTTTTTTAAATAAGAGTTAACGTATCCAAATAAGACCCTGGCTAAAATTAAATAAGCTGATGAGAGTGTGGGCTGGCATGGGTGTGAGTGCCTGGTGCAAGCTTCCTGGCAGCACCCCTGACACTCTGACGCTCCTTTTTCTGGCCTCTGCCAGGACTTCCAGCTGAACTGTTCTTCCCTCACCTACAATGGGGGAAACTCAAGTTCAGGACAGTGAAGCCATGTGTCCAAGGCCAAGGGGCCAGTCCGTGCAGGAGCTGGGGGGTGACATCAAACTAAGCAAGCAAGCACTTGAAGAACACGTGTGGAGACGGGCACACCACCCTCCTGATTCCCCCGGGATCCACCCTCCGGACACACCCCACAAAACACAGCCAAAATTCCTGTGCTGATCAAAACATTTGTGCCTGTGACAGTAAGGAGCTGACAACTGAAAGGCCCCTAAGTGGGGACTAGTTCTTTCTGCTACAGTCTGTTCTGGTCTGTTCTTAAAGTGGGCATGACTGTGAGCTCCTGAACACAGAAAGGGACTGCACTTGCTGGGAGGGGGAGAGGTGCTCACCAAGCTGGGGGAGGGGAGGGCCCAGAGACCACAATGGGGCCAATGGTGCTCCTGCCCCATACTCTCTCAGCCCCTCCACCCCGCCTCCCTCCATCAACGCAGGTGCACCCCCTCGCCCCACACACCAAGAAGGGGTCCTTGCAGCAGGGGCCAGGGGCCACCCCTCCTGCAGATGCAGTGCAGCCCAACCTGGCTGGGAGAAGGCACCAGTACCTGCTAACAGATGACAGGGCCACAGGTCCCATGTGCTGACCCCTGCCCCCCCCCCCCCGCCCCCCGCATCAGTCAGTTTACTAACCAAACACCTGCTCTGCCTAGCACGGATCTAAGTACATGTGTGAACTAATTCATTCCCTCCTCCTCACCATCAGAAGGGGACCCTACTGTTCTCGCCAGCCAGGCAGGGAGGCTCTGAACCATACAGGCACCCATCCACGGCCACAGGAGGCAGAGATGCCAGGAGGTGGGCAGTCAGGAAGGCAACCAGCATGGTGGATCCCAAGACCAAGGGCCAAGGGGAAGAGTCAGGTGGGGAAGGAACACGTTGTGGGAGAAACCAACAGGCCACACACCTGACCATGCCTGGCCTTTGCGAACATACAATTCACAACCAGTCTTTTCTGGGTGAGCAAGGCTGCAGAAAAAGGAGCTAAGGCTCCTGCCCGCAATCACAACACCAGCAACGAGCAGGGCCTGGATCCAAACCCGGCTGTTCCACTCAGAAAGCAACTTCTCCCTGCCTCTCCGCCCCCCGCCCCCCAACAGGGCTGAGAAGTCAGGGAGAAGTGGGAGAGAAGCTGGTTTAAGTCACCCAGAACTACTTCACCCAAGGCCTGCCCAACTCTCCCGTGAAGCTCGCAGGTAGCCTGGCGGGGGTGGGGGTGCGGGTCCCATCTCATCCCAGAGCGAAAATCAGAGGAGACACACGGCTCCTTTGGTGACAGACACCCATAGACCTGTCACCCGACCCTGGGACGGTAGCCAAGGCAGCCAAGACAGGAAGTAGGCGGGAAATGCACTGCATCCCAGAGAACTAATGGGGCGGGGGGACGTCACGGAGCTGAGTCTAGGAGGGACATAGAGGACTCCAGTTATCGCAGATAAGCACATTCAAGGGGAGCCCCGGTCAGGGCCCCTTCCCGGCCTCAGGGCGCTCACCCAAGACGCGGAAACACCCAGAGACCCGCGCTCTGCCTGGAGATGATGGAGGCCCAGGCCCGGCCTTTCCCAGCCGGGTTACCCGCATCCATCCCACGCCCCCATCCCCCCACCCGGAAAACCAAACAGCGCAGAGGACACCACCCCACCGTGCCCGAGGCCCGCAATCAGAAGCAAACAGGCTGGCGACACGGCCCGACCCGCAGCCCCTGCCCGCGGAGAGCAGGACCCCCGCACGCGCACGGTCCACCACTCCAGGGGTCTCCGCAGCCCCTCCTGGCGGGCCGCGCACGACGACCCTGGGCGCCCGGGTACCTGCCGGGGCCCTGCCCTTCCCGGGGTCTGGACTCTGCTGAGGGGCCGGCCCGGCGGGGGTCAGAGATCCGTTCGGAGGAAGGGGGTCCAGCCGGCCTGACTGGGGGGGTCGGGGTGGCCGCCCTCTCTCCTCACCTCCTTGAGCTGCTCCATCTCGCCGCGGATGGCCTCGTAATCCACCTCGAGCTCCTCGAACTGCAGCTTGAGCTGGTGCTTCTCCTCCAGCACCGCCAGCCCGTACTCGGCCGCCTGGATCTTCTCGCGCGTGGTCTCGGCCAGCTCGTGCGACAGCCGCTTCACCTCAGCGCGCAGCCACTCGGGCTGCGCCTCCATCACCAGCCGCGCGTACTCCTCCTCCTCCGACGGCGCCGACATGGTGGCCCGCGGCCGGCTCACGCTGCTCCCAGCGAGGGTCAGGCCGGGCTCCTGTCCGCCGCTGCCGTCGCTGCCGCCGCCCAGCCCGACGGCGCCCGGCCCGCCGCCGCGCAGCCGCAGTGCGCCCCTCGCCGCGCGGGGCACTGTGGGGGCCGTAGTCCCGCCCGCGCCCACTACAAGGCCCGTCGTGCCCCGCGTTGACGGGCTGGGGCGTGATTGGCTTGCGGCCTGCGCTGGACCGGGCTCCTTCCAGCGCCGCTGCCTCCGTCTCCAACTCCCCGGGTATTGTTGGGGGAGGGGGCCGTCGTCTCGCCCCCGCGCCCACTACAAGACCCGTCGTGCCCCGCACCGCCACACCGCCGTGATTGGCCCTGGCCTAGCTCGTCAGGCCTCCCAGCGCCGTCACTTCCGCCGCGGCCTCCAGGGGTATTGTGGGAGTTGTAGTTCCGCCCTCGTCCGCGCCCCAGCCGGTGCAGGGCGCCGCAGTCCCGCCTACTTGCCGGTGGAGATTGGCTCCCCGCCCTCGGTGGTAGGGAGATATTGAATGTCTTCCCACGTTTATGCCCTCTTTCATTTCTTTCAGCAGTGTTTCGTAATTTTCAGCCTACAAACCTTTGCCTCCTTGGTTTAGTCTCTAAGTACTATTTTCTGATGTTGTAAATGGCATCGTTTTGTTAATTTCCTTATCTGCTTGTTCATCGTTACTGTATAGAAATGCACCTGAGTTTTGGTGTGTTGATTTGGTATCCTATCCTGAATTTATTAGGTCAAATAGTTTCTTTAGGTGTTGGTGTGGAACCTAGGGTTTTCTCCATAGAAGATCATGTCATCTGTGGACAAACACAATTTTACTTTTTCCTGTCCAATTTAGATGCCTTTTATTTCTTTTTCTTGTCTAATTGTTATGGCTGGGACTCCCAGTACTATATTGAATACAAGTGCAGACAGCAGGCATCTTTGTCTTCTTCCTGACCCTAGGAAGAAAGCTTTCAGTCTTTCACTGTTAAGTATGATGTTCATGTGGGTTTTTCATATATGGCTTTTGTCATACTGAGGTAACTCCCTTCTATTCCTTGTCTGTTGAGTGTTTTTATCATAAAAGGGTGTCAGACTTTGTCACACGGTTTTCTGCATCAATTGAAATGGCCATGTGGGTTTTTTCCCCTTCATTCTGTTAATGTGTTTTGCACTGGTTGATTTTCATATGTTGAACCATCCTTGCATCGTGGGAATAAATCCCTTTTGGTCATGGTGTATAATCTTTTAATATGTAGGAGAATTTGGTTGACAAGTATTTTGTTAAGGATTTTTGCGTTAATATTCATAAGAAACAAATGGTTGTAAGGAAGGTATTTTAAAAGGTATATGAAAATTACCTAACCCTGGTTAGGAAGATGGGGCTAAGTAGAACTAAACGTGATTCGGTGTAAAGTGGGGGGAAGAAACAGAAGAGAGGGTCCCTGTGCTCCCAATGCTGGAACTGGGCCTTGCACACTGCCCACAGAACTGGAAGAGAGGTGGAATCACTGTGGTTTGAATGGTGTGGGGAATTACTTTTCTTTGAACATTTTTAAAAAGGAATTATTGTTAATTTTAGGTGTGATTACTACAAAGGAAGATGCCCTTTGGGCTATAAATGCATCCAAAGTATTTACAGGCAGAGCACAGGATGCTTTGAGTTTGTTTTAATCCAGAAGAAGGGACAATGGGGTTGATGAACGAAGCGGTTGTTGGTGGCAGCTGGGGTGCAGCGCGTGCACACGCTGCTCATTATGCTCTAGACTTCTGCATCTATTTTGAAATCTTTTAATAAAAATGTTCAAATGTTTTAATGTTAAAATGACATTATCTTCATTAAAAAAGTCATTTCCCTGGTGGCTCGGTCGGTTAAGCATCCTACTTTGGCTCAGGTCATGATCTCACTGCTCGTGAGTTCAAGTCCCGCATCAGGCTCTGTGCTGACAGCCCAGAGCCTGGAGCCTGTTTCGGATTCTGTGTCTCCCCCTCTCTCTCTGCCTCTCCCCCACACTCTCTCTCTCTCTCTCTCTCTCTCTCTCTCTCTCAGAAATAAACATTAAAAAAATTAAAAATCATTTCCTGTCTCTGCTCCCATGTGTCAGCCTGCCATCTGTCACTTGACTTCTAGTGGCTACCCATGCTAGGGATAGATGCATGACCAGTGGATGTGAATTCTGACCTCATGCTTCAACCTACTTCTTATTTTAAATCGATCTATTGGTAACCATTTATCAGCTGCTTTCATGTGCCTGCCTACAAAATTTATTTTTTTAATGTTGTTATGGTTTTTAGGTAATATGCATGTGTTTAGAAGTTCAGTTTAAAAGAATATACAGGGGCGCCTGGGTGGCGCGGTCGGTTAAGCGTCCGACTTCAGCCAGGTCACGATCTCACGGTCCGTGAGTTCGAGCCCCGCGTCGGGCTCTGGGCTGATGGCTCGGAGCCTGGAGCCTGTTTCCGATTCTGCGTCTCCCTCTCTCTCTGCCCCTCCCCCGTTCATGCTCTGTCTCTCTCTGTCCCAAAAAAAAAAAAAAAAAAAAAAAAAAAAAAAAAAAACAAAACGTTGAAAAAAAAAATAAAAGAATATACAAATACACACCTATCAGAATGGCTAAAATAAAAAAAAAAGTGGCAGCAACAAATGCTGGCAAAGATGTAGAGAAATAATCACTCATACATTGCTTTTGGGAAAGTGGTTTGGCCTTTTCTTATAAAACCAAATGCCTATGCTGTTGCCCTAGGATTCAATAATTGCATTCCTGGGAATTTATCTCAAAGAGATAAGAACTTGCGTTCACACAAAAATGTGTACACAAATGTTCACAGCAGCTTTCTTTGTAAAAATCCCAAACTGGAAACAACGCAAAATATCTTTCTTCGGGTTAATGGTTAAAAAAAACAAAACTGTGATACATCCATACCGTGAAATACTACTCAGTAATAAAAGGAATGAGCTATGGTTATACACAACAACATGGGTGAATATCCAGAGAAATACACTGAGTGAAAAAAGCCAATCCCCAAAGGATGCACAATGTATGATTCCATTTATATGACACTCTTGAAATGACAAAATTAAGGAACACATTAGTGGTTGCCAGGGGGTGGGGTTGGAAGGGTGTGTGAGGGAATAAAAGGGCAGTTTGAGGGACCCTTGTGATCATGTAAATGTTCTGTATCTCGCCGCGATGCATAACAAAAATGTAC
Organism: Panthera onca; assembly: GCF_046562875.1. Classification (NCBI taxonomy): domain Eukaryota; kingdom Metazoa; phylum Chordata; class Mammalia; order Carnivora; family Felidae; genus Panthera; species Panthera onca. The sequence continues at coordinate 1,724,232 of NC_138351.1, forward strand.
ACACGTGGTAAAATTGCACAGAACGCACAAGTCAGTACATGTAAACCTAGTGAGATCTGAATTGGATGGGTGGCTTGTACCAAGCCCAGCCTCCTGTTTGTGTTGTTGCACCTGTACTACAGTTACAAGAAACATAACTGAGAAATATAAACTGAGAAAATATGGCATGGCTTCTATTTGATGAGAAAGGTCTTAACCCAAAGTGTTCATTTCTGTCAGAGATAAAAGAAACTAATAATAAAATTATACATATTTGTATAAATGAAAAAAATACACAGAGGAAAGTAAACCCCCCTCAAGGAGATACACAAGCATATATTTCTTCTCATTAAACAAAAAAAAAAAATGACAGTGTGTGAAACTCACTGTTACCTATCAGCATAGACTTTTACGGCCGACTACTTACTCCGTGATACGGGTGTTCCATACTTCCACTCCACCGATGGACGCTTAGGTTGTTTCTGGTCTTTTACAAAAACACCAGTGTAGCAATAAATGTCCTCACTCATCACCTTTTGGGCCTGCACGACTCTCTCGTTCCTAGAAGGAGAGTCGTACAGCAGGTAAAAGTGGCTGAGTTGGGACTGCCACGGCTGTTCAGTGATACGGCTGCTGGAATGGGGGCTGCTTTGGGAGGCTTTCCCAGTCCGGCTTCTGACTGATGAGTGGACACCTGGGCTTTCTCCCAGGACCTCACCTCTGTGCCCAAGTGCACAGTGCGGGGCATCCTCCTGCTTGAGGGGAGAGCTCTGGCGGGGCCATCCATTTGAGATCGTCATCCCCCAGTCGAGCTTGTCTGCAAGGACTTCTGCCTCTCCGCAGCCCCTTGCCCTGTGAAGTTCTGACATACTCCCCAAGTTGATCTATAGATTTCACAAAATCCCTAGCAAACATCCAGCTGGCTTTTTTCTTTCTTTCTTTCTTTCTTTCTTTCTTTCTTCCTTTCTTTCTTCCTTTCTTCCTTTCTTTCTTTCTTTCCTTCCCCCCCCCCCCCCCAGAAATTGATTAATGGAATAAAATTGAGAGTACATAAAATGACCCACACTTTTATGGTGCGTTGATTTTCAACAAATCCTCTTGAGTCAACAAGATAGTCCACACACGAAAGAATGAAGTTGGAACCCCGCCTCACACCAGATGTGAAATTAAATGAGACAAATACCCAAATGGAAGATCAAAGCTACGATACTCTTAGAAGACAACGTAAGTATAAATCTTTGTGACTTTGGTTTCTTGGATGTGACACCACAAGCTCAAGCACACAGGAAAAAGAAAAGAAAAATAAAGTGGACTCCACCAAATTTGAAATCTGTGGTCCAGAAGACAATATTAAGAACGGAGGGGAGAAAGTGTTTCAAATTACAAGGTCTGACATGCAAAACTGAGGGCAGGTGGACTTGGAAATCCAGCTCTTGGATGCTGGCGGCAGGCGCCCCCTCCTGGCCGCATGCGGCTCTGGGCCTAGCGCCCTCCCTGGACAAGACTGGGGTAGGGTTTTCAGGGAGCAGGAATAGAAGGGGCAGAAGGACAGAGGAGGTGGGTTCGGGAGGGAGAGGGGCAGGGGAGGAGGAGAAATCTTCCTGCGGGAGCACTGCACTTTAATAAGCCACCAACACCACCCATGTTCAAGCCAGCTTTGGCCACCAAAATGACACGAACTGGGTGGCTTACACAACAGACTTGTATTTCCGACCATCTGAGAGGCTGTGCCAGATCAGGATGCCAGCATGCTTGGGTTCTGGTGAGGCCTCTTCCTGGCTTATAGGTAGCCAGCTTCTCCCTGTGTCCTCATGTTGCAGAGAGAGTGAGCTCGGGTGTCCCTTCTCCTTTTTATAAAGGCACTAATCCTATTGGATTGGGGCTCCACCCTAGTAAGCTGATTTAACCTTTACCACTTCTTCTAGGCCCTATCTCTACTGCCACACAGGGGACTAGGATTTCAACACGTGAGTTTTAGGGGTAAACAATAAGGTCCATGACAGCAAGAATAATAGATATCATCATGTTATCAGGTGTTATGCTGGTAGATTTTTAACAACCAGCTTTAACAACCTGTTAAAAAATAAAGCTCTGAGTTGTAGTATTTTGTTATTTCTGCACTCTAAATACTGCCCCTATGGCCAATTTCTCGCTATGATGGCAACTATAGAAGCAGCCTTGGAAAGTGATGACTGGTGGCAACAATGTTTCCCCACACAGATACACACAAGATACACAGATACACAGTGTTTCCCCACAGATAAATACACATAAATAACCTCAAGAGCACAGTAATAGTAAAATGCAGCAAAGTAATTAGAAACTGAGGAGTCTTGTGAATTTAGTGTGCTTTTACTATAACCTGTTAGGTTGTAAGTGGATATAATTGAACATTTAATGGAGGCTAATTTTAACAACAGACTCCAGACTTCCTTCACACTGAATAGCGGCCTCCTGCAGCCAATGTGGTCAGCATGCGGTGACTCCATGTGATGGGCCATACACCGACCCCTTATTACTATTACTGTTTTCATAATAATTAGATATCATTGGTTGAGCTCCTACTTTATTCTAAGTTATCTTCAACTACTAGTATTTATTTTATTTAATCCTTACAAAAGCCCATGGAGTAGCTATTAACCCCAGTTTTCAGATGAGGAAACTGAAGGACACAGTTAGAATGTGATGGCCATGGGCTTGGACCCCTGAATGAGAGAAGGGGGAAGGGGAGTGTGCCGTCCCACTTACCATCACCCTGCTGCCACCTAAATTGGCCTTCATGTCTTATCCCACCCCCAGGTCCTCCTGGATCCCCAGCCAACATGACGTTTCCGACTGGATTTCCAAGGCCCTGTTAAACACGGCTCACCCTGTATGGGATCCCTTTTTTTCCAGGCTCTCACCCAAACTGATGCTGTGAAGATCTGTGGTATTCCCAGGCCACCAGGATTGGAACTCTTTCCCATGTTGGAAGAATTACCAAAGTGTGAGTTGATGGAAGATAAGCTGGTCTCCTAGTACCAAAGCCTAAAGATGGGTCGGGTCCTCGTCTCCAGGATCCACACAGCTGGGGTCTGAGCTTCTGAGCTGAAATGTCTGAGATTCAGTAACAAACAGCTGTTCCCACCACCGCTTCCTAATATACACACTTTTAAGTAACACCTGCACTTACACACAACACATATCAACCCTGCCTTACACCCCGACTCTCATGCATTTGCCACATTCCAGTCCAAGAACTAGACTGGGTGGTTTGTGATCTTGACAGTAATACCTGGAGATAGCTCCTCAATGGACAGCAGCCATTGGCTTAAAAAAAAAAAAAAGAGTTTAATTACTCCAAAAATCCCCTACATATAATTGTATAGATGTAGTTGTAGTGCAGGGAACAGAAATCACTCTAGATGTACCAAACAGAAAGGGGTTTAATATAGAGAATTACTTGCTTGTAAAATCGTGGAAAGAACTGAAAGAACTGACTTCTGCTCAAGTCATGATCTCACAGATGGTGAGTTCAAGCCCCGCGTCGGGCTCTGTGCTGACAGCTCCGAGCCTGGAGCCTGCTTCGGATTCTGTGTCTCCGTCTCTCTCTGCCCCTGCCCCGCTCATGCTCTGTCTCTCTCTCTCTCAGGCAGAAATAAACATTAAAAAGTGTGAAAGCAGAAAAAAAAATTAAAAGATAAAAATGTCAAGGCAGCATTCTAAAGAAACTCTGCTCACTCAGAATCTCAGACAGGGATCTTTAACAACGCATCGGGCTCTGTGCTGACAGCTCAGAGCCTGGAGCCTACTTCGGATTCTGTGTCTCCCTCTCTCTCTGACCCTCCCCTGCTCATGCTTTGTCTCTCTCTGTCTCAAAAACAAATAAAACGTTAAATCAAATTGTTTAAAAAAAAAATACGCACCTAGGAACAGAATCCCCAATCACACGAAGCAAAACCTGACAGAATTGAAAGGAGAAATACACCATTCAAAAATAATAGTTGGAAATATTAGTACACTACTCTCAGTAATTGAAAGAACATGCAGGCAGCAAATCAGAAAGAACAAAGAAGATTTGAACAACATTATCAACCAATTTGACTGAAGTAACGTTCACGGAACACACACAAGTGACTGCAGACTACACATTCTTTTCAAGAACTCCTGGAACATTCTCCAGTATAGATCATATGTTAGACACAAAACAAGTCTCTCTAAGTTTAAAGAGATAGAAATTATGCAAAGTATGTTCTCTGGTTACAATGGCATTAAAATAGAAACCAATAACTGAAAGAAACTGGGAAAACCTCAAGTATTGGGAAATTAAACTACAAACTTCTGAATGGACCAAACAAGATATAAGGAGATTAAAAATTTAAAGATTTAATTCAATTAAAACAAAAACACAACAAATTAAAATATAAGGGATTCAGGGAGCATGTGGGTGGCTCAGTTGGTTGAGTGTCCGACTCCTGATTTCAGCTCAGGTCAGGGTCCCAGGGTCCTGAGATTGAGCCCTGTGCTGGGCTCCACACTGAGTGTGGAAACTGCTTGAGATTCTCTCTCTCTCTCTCTCTCTCTCTCTCTCTCTCTCTCCCTCCCTCTGCCCATCTCCCTCACTTGCACACTCTGTCTCTCTAAAAGAAAATAACAATAAACTAAACTAAACTAAACTAAAATTCAGGGAAAGCATTGTACAGAGGAGAATTTACTGTCTTAAATACCTATTTCAAAAAAGAAAAAGGGATCTGAACCCAACAACTCAAGCATTCCCCTTAAGAAGCTAGAAAAAGAGAACAAATTAATTATAAAGCAAACAGAAGGAAAGAAATAATAAACATTACAAGCAGAAATCAACAAAAAAGCAAATCGGTATAATCAATGTAACCTCAAGTTGATTATAGGGAAGAACTAACAAAACTGACAAACCCTTAGCTATATTAACTGAGAAAATAAAAGCTAAGGCACAAATTACCAAAACCAGAAATGGAAAAGTGGATTTCAAAGCTGACCTTACAGAAATCAACACGACTATGAGAGAGTATCCTGAACTACTTATAGCAATAAATTAGACAACTTGGTTAAAGCAGACAAATTCCTTGAAAAACAGAACTTACCAAGATTGACTCAAGAAGAAGTAGAATATCTGAATAAACTTATAATGAGAAAAGTAGTTTAATTAAATTAAATTAAATTAAATTTACAAATATTCCACACACAAAAAAATCATGGCCCAGATGACATCACAAGTCAATTGTGTCAAATATTTAAAGAAGAAATATTAACGCATCAAAAATATTTTAGAAAATTGAGGAGAAGGGAGACTCCTCACTTCTTCAAAGAGGACATTATTACCCTGATACCAAAGCCAGACAAAGACATCACAAGAAAATAATTTTTTAGAATAATATCCAGTCTGATTATAGTCACAATGTTTTTTAATGTTTATTTACTTTTGAGAAAGAGAGAGGGAGAGGCAGAGAGTGAGCAGGGGATGGGCAGAGAGAGAGGGAGACACAGAATCCAAAGCAGGCTCCACGCTCCGAGTTGTCAACACAGAGCCTCACGCGGGGCTTGAACCTACAAACGGCGAGATCATGACCCGAGCCAAAGTTGAACGCTTAACTGACCGAGCCACCCAGGCGCCCCAGTCACAGAATTTCTTAACAAAATATTCTCAGTCCAAATTCAGCAATATGGTAAAAAGGTCATACACCATACCCACGTGAGGTTTATTCTAAAGTGATTTTAGGGGCGCCTGGGTGGCGCAGTCGGTTAAGCGTCCGACTTCAGCCAGGTCACGATCTCGCGGTCCGTGAGTTCGAGCCCCGCGTCGGGCTCTGGGCTGACGGCTCGGAGCCTGGAGCCTGTTTCCGATTCTGTGTCTCCCTCTCTCTCTGCCCCTCCCCCGTTCATGCTCTGTCTCTCTCTGTCCCAAAAATAAATAAAAAATGTTGAAAAAAAAAATTAAAAAAAAAAAAAAATAAATAAAGTGATTTTAATATCTGAAAATCAATTAAGGTGATACAGTAAGATACGATCATATGTTCATCTCAATTCATGCAAAAAAGGAAACCTGGGAAATCCAGCACACATGCATGAGAAAAAGTGTCAGTGACGCAGGACAGGAGCAGAAGGGCCCTAAAAGACTACATGCCCTCCTCCTGACGAGGGAGCAAAGCAGGAAAGTTTACTTCACCACTGCAGCTCAACATAAGACTGGAGGTTCCGTGCAACAAAATTAGACAAGAAAGTGAAGGCATTCATATCAGAGAGAAAAAAACAAAACTATCCTTATTTGCATATGACATGACGGTCGACACAGAAATCTACAAAAAAAGAAAGTCTTAGAACTGATACATGAGTTCAGCAAGATTTCAGGATACGAAATTGACACACGAAAATCAATTTTATATCTGTATATAATCAATTAACATATGTAAGTCAAAAATTAAAAAATAATACAATAGCTCAAAATGAGATGAAATATTTACATATAAATCTAAGAAAACATACAGAGAATGTCAATGCTCAAAACTACCAATTCTGGAGAAAGAAATCAAATGATCTTGATAAACAGAAACAGGGGCACCGGGCTGGCCAACTTGGTAGGGCATGTGACTCTTGATCTCAGGGTCGTGAGTTCAAGCCCCGCGTTGGGTGTGGAGCCTATTCAATATAAATGAATGAATGAATGAATGAATGAATGGATGAAAACATACTGTGTTCATGTTTGAAAGGCTCAGTGTAATAAACATGTAAATTGTCTCGAAAGTGATATACGGATTTAGTGCAATTTCTATTAGAATCCCAGAAAGATTTTTTTTTTTTGTAGATATAGACAACAGCATTCTAAATTTATATGGAAAAGCAAACGAACTGGAATAAAATTTTAAAACAGAAGAATAAACCGGGAAGCAATATTAAAGCCTTTGACAAAGCTGTGGTAATGAAAAGTGGTGCGGGAATAGACACATGGATTGGTGGGACAGAGGAGATCCTCGGAACATAGCCCACAAGTGTGGACAGCTGACTCTCGACAGAAGTGCAAAGGCGATTCAGTGAAGGAAGGTAGTCTTTCCAGCAAATGGTGCTGGAACAACCAGGCATCGTATGGGAGAGGGAACTTCGACTTGAACCGACACATTAGACAGAAACTAGCACAAAAAATCACAGATTTAAATGTAAAACTATACAAATTTTAGAGTAAAACAAAAGAGAAAGTCTTTGAGACCTAGGAGTGGGTTAAGAGTTCTTAGACATGACATCACAAACATGATCCATAAAAGAAAAAAATTGATAAACTGGTCTTCTGCAAAATTTAAAAATATGTTCTGTGAGATGCACCTGGGTGACTCAGTCAGTTAAGCGTCCGACTCCTGATTTCGGCTCAGGTCATGATCTGACGGGTCATGAGTTGGAGCCCCTCGTCGGGCTCTGCTCTTGATGGCATGGAGCCTGCTTGAAATTCTCTCCTCTCTCTTGGGGCGCCTGGGTGGCTCAGTCGGTTGAGCGTCTGACTTCGGCTCAGGTCATGATCTCGCGTCCGTGAGTTCGAGCCCCGCGTCGGGCTCTGTGCTGACAGCTCAGAGCCTGGAGCCAGTTTCAGATTCTGTGTCTCCCTCTCTTTGACCCTCCCCCATTCATGCTCTGTCTCCCTCTGTCTCAAAAATAAATAAACGTTAAAAAAAAATTTTTTTAAAAAGAAAGAAATTCTCTCCTCTCTCTCTTTCTCTTGCTCTCTCTGCCCCTCCCCTGCTCGTGCTCTATCTCTCTATCTCAAAATAAACAAACTTTTTTAATTTTATTTTTTAAAATTTGTATCCAATAAAGAAATATTTAAAAAAATAAATAAAAGTATGTTCTGTGAGAGACTGTTAACATGAAGGAGGAAGAAAAAACAGACTAAAAACTGAAAGAAAATATTCACAGAACACATCTCTCATCAAGGACTCATACTTAGGATGTATAAAAAAAAGTCCCCCAACTCAAAAATTTAAAAAAACAAAAACAAAAACAAAAAAACATTTAGAAGGTGGACCAAAGACCTGAGGAGACACCTCACTGATGTGAACAGACAGGCGGCAGACAAGCACATGAAAAGATGCTCAACCTCATTCGTCATTAGGAAAACACAAACTGAGACTATGTACGGTGAGATACCAGCATGTACCAAGTGACAGCTAAGATAAAAACCAGCGAGAGTACCAAATACTGACAAGTTTCAGAGAAACTGAATCCCTCATCCATTTTTCAAAAATGTTTTATTTTTGAGAGAGCACAAGTGGGGGAGGGGCAGAGAGAGGTGGGGACAGGGGATCTGAAGCGGGCTCTGCACTGACAGCCGCGAGCCCGAAGCGGGGCTCGAACTCACAAACTGTGAGATCATGACCTGAGCCAAAGCTTCATGCTCAACTGACTGAACCACCCAGGCACCCCCTCATCCATTTTTGGAACGAATTTGAAGTTATACAACCACTCTGAAAAATAGTTAAGCAGTTTGTTGTTTTTTTTAATGTTTGTTTATTTTGAGAGAGAGCACGTGTCAGGTAGGGACAGAGAGAGAGAGAGAGAGAGAGAGAGAGAGAGAGAGAGAGAGAATCCCAAGCACTCTGCTCTGCCAGCACAGAGCCCCACATGGGGCTCAAACTTATGAACTATGAAATCACGCCTTGAGCCAAAATCAAGAGTCAGACGCTGAACCAACTGAGGCACTCAGGTGCCCCAGTTAAACAGTTTCTTAAAAAAACCCAAAACCCTCCAACTTTAAATATATACTTACGAGAGTACTCCGCAATCACATTTCTGGGCATTCATCTCAGGGAACCATTGGCTGAAAAGACTACCTTTCCCCTAGTAAATTGCCTTGGCATCTTTGTGGAAAACCAATCGATGATGTATGGATGGATCTATGTCTGGGTTCTTGATTCTGTCCCAAGACCCGAATACCAGAGTATCTCGATTATTTACAACTTCAAAGTAAGTCTCAGAATCAGGTGTATAAGTCTTCCCTGTGTGTTATTTTTCAAAGTTGTTTTGGTTATTCTAAGTCCTTTGTACTTTCTTGAGTTTTAGAATCATCTTGTGAATTTCTGCAAAAATCTCTGTTGGGATTTTTATAGGATTGGGTTGAAATACACGTCAGTTTGGGGAAGAATTAAGTCTTAAGACCCATGAACAGAGTGTATCTATTCATTATTTAGGTCTTTAATTTTTCTGAGCAGTGTTTTGTAGTTTTCAGTATACAAGTCATGCTCATCTTTTGTCAAATTTATCCCCACATATTTCATATTTTTATGTTATTGTAAATAGTGTTTTAAATTTTTGAATTTTCCATTCTTTGGTTGCTGTTATATAAATAAACAATTGATCTGTGTATATTGATCTTGTATCTTACTACCATGCTAAATTCACTTAGTTCCAGTATTTTTTTTTTTTTTTGTAGATTATGTAGGATTTTCTATACAGTCAATCATGTTGACTGCAAATAAAGATAGTTTCACTTCTTCCTTTCCACTATGTATGTCGTATATGGGAATACAAGTGGCAAGAGTAGACATTCTCATATTGTTTCTGATCGCGGGCAGAAAGTATTCAGTCTTTCACCATTAAATATGTTAGTTGTACTTTTTTGCCAATGTCCTTTCCAAGGTTGAGGAAGTTTCCTTTCATTCCTAGTTTGCTGAGAATTTTTAATTTTCACAGTTGGAGTTTGCCAAATGCTTTTTCTGCATCTGTTGAGATGATCACATAGTTTTTATTTCCTAGTCTGTTAATGGGGTAAATTAAATTGATTGATTTTTGAACATTTAACTGTGCATTCTTGGAAGAAATCCTACTTGGTCACGAAGTATTATCTTTTTTACATATTATTTGATTCTCTAAAATTTTGTTACAAATTTTTGCACGTTGGTCTGTAGTTTTCTTCTAATGTTTTAATATGCTTTTGAGGTCAGAGTAATGCTGGCCTCATGGAATATGTTAGTTTACATGTCTGAAAGACCTCATGCAGAATTGGTGTTGTTTCTTCCTTAAATATTTGGTTGTATTCCCCAGTGAAGCCATTCGGACTCGCAGCTCTTGTTATGAGAATGCTTTTAACTACAAATTCGATTTATTTAATACCTACTAGGTTATTCCAATTACCTCTTTCTTCCTGAGTCATCTTTGGTAGCTTTATTTCATGTGAGTTGTATGTCAGATGTGTTCATGTCAGATGTATTGACATGACTGTTTTATACCATTCTCTTGTTTTTAAATAGTTGTTGAATCTGTAAAGATATCACCTCTCTCGTTCTTGATTGATAATTTATCTTTTCCTCCTTTCCCCCGCAACCAGCGTGGCCAGAGTGTTTTCAATTTTATTCTCAGAAAACCAATTTTGGTTTCATTTATTATTTTCTATTGTTTTATGTTTTATCAATTTCTGCTTTTTATTATTCCCTCTCTTCTGCTTAATTTGCACTGAATTTGCTCTTCCTCTATTTACATTTTTTAAGGCGAAAGCTTGAGTCCCTTCTATTTTTCTCTTACAGGAGTTTAATACTATAAATTCTTCTATGAGGATTTTTGAAAAGTGTATTCCTAACATTTGAGTATCCTGTGTTTTTCCCCACTTAGTTCAGAAAATTGTAGACTTTCCTTTTTTTATTTCTTCCTTGAACCACAGATTGTTTTCAGAAACGCGTTACTTAGTTTGCAAGTCTTTTGGTGATTTTCTAGATATCTTTCTACTATTTATCTGTAGTGCAATTCTATTGTGATCAGAGAACGTACTTTGCATGATTTGGGTTATTTTAAATTCGTTGAGACTTGCTTTATAGCCCAGAATATGGTCTCTCTTGGTAACTGTTCCCTATGCACTGGAGAAGAGCACAGTTGTGCTGTTGCTGGGGGAGAAGCTCATACATGTCCACGAGGCACACTGGTAGGTAACACTGTTGAAGCCTTCTGGGCCCTTCCTGATTTTCTGTCTTCCCGTTGTCTCGGTTGTTGGGACAGGGATCCTGAAACTTCTGATTGCTAGCATGATTTCTCGATTCTTGCAGATCTCGATGTGGTTTGACTTCCTTTTACCTGACCAACGTTGAACAGTATGTCCTATGCTACAGGTCTGCTGGGGATGAATTCTTTCAGTTTCACTACGTCCAAAAGAGTGTTTGCTTTGACTTAGTTCTCCAAGTACTTTTGCTGGTTGTAGAAATGTGTGCTGACAGCCCCAGGCTTAGCCCGCTGTACTTGAAGGACTTGCCGCACGGCCTCTGGCTTGCGTTGTTTCTGGGAGAAGTACCCTGTCATTTTCACCAGTGTGGTTGTATACTTAACACGTTTTTCCTTCTGAATGCTTTTATGACTTCTCTTTGTCAGTAGATTTGAGCAATCTGATTACGGCATGCCTTATGCTCTTCTCTTTCTTTTCTTACTCAGGGCTGATTGAGCTTCTCAGACCTCCTCTGGGTCTCGTGCCTTCACCGTGGGGCCTGAGGGCGTCTGCCCCTTGCGGGGCTGCAGCGGCCTCTGCCCACTGGGGACTACTCTCCAGCTGTGATGAGCAAAACGACTCCAGACACAGACACTGCAGGATGTCCCCAAGGGTAAAATCACCCCCTGTTGAAACCACTGGCGGAGAGTCTTTGTCAGATTTGGAAAATGTGGGGCGTTACTTTTGTCATGATGCTCCCTCCTCTCCGCTCTCCTGCAGGGACTCCAACCACACGCCTTGAGTCTGACTGAGTCGGCCCCGCAGCTCACTGATGCTGAGTTGATGGTTTTCAGGCTTTTTACTTCGTGTCTCATTTTGGATGGTTTCTACTTCTCTTACTTCAAGTTCACCCATCTTTTCTTCTGTATCGCCCAATCTTGCATGAATCTCATCCAGTGTATTTTTTTTTTCAACGTTTTTTATTTATTTTTGGGACAGAGAGAGACAGAGCATGAACGGGGGAGGGGCAGAGAGAGAGGGAGACACAGAATCGGAAACAGGCTCCAGGCTCCGAGCCGTCAGCCCAGAGCCTGACGCGGGGCTCGAACTCACGGACCGCGAGATCGTGACCTGGCTGAAGTCGGATGCCTAACCAACTGCGCCACCCAGGCGCCCCCCTCATCCAGTGTATTTTTTATCCCAGGCGGGGTATTAACATCTCGAATAGCTCAGTTTGGATCTTTTTTATATTTTTCCTCTCCCTCCTAACATGTTTGCTCCTTCTTGAACACAAAGAATACAATTATGATCATTCTTTCAATGTCCTTATCTGCAAATTCTTATACCTGTGTCATTTCTATTTTTAATTTTTACATTTGTAATTAGTTGACCCTTTTCTTCTCGCAGTGGGTCGTATTTCCCTCTTTCCATGCCAAACGCTGTAAGGCTCACCTCGTGGGGCGTGGGCTATTTTTGAACTCCTGTGAACATTAGTGAGCCTTCTTCAGGGACACAGCTAAGTCACATGCAAGCAGTCTGAACTTTCGAGGCTTGTTCTTAAGCGATGTTTTGTGGGACCAGCGCCCTTTTCTGCTAGGGCTGATTCTATCACACCGCCGAGGAACGCCCTCCCAGCACCGTGCCCCACGACCGAAAGCACGTCTTCTTCTCGTCCAGTGGGGCAGGGACTGCTCCCGGCCCTGCAGACCTCCGCAACGGTCCCCTGCTCCTGTTCGGTGACTCCTCTGCTCCCACACTGCTCAGAGCTCAGCACTCAAGGTGACCCTTCCTGCCCTCTACCCTTGAACCCCAGGGCCATGGCCGCCCTTGACTCAGGAGGACCCTCTGCCTCCCTGGCAGCACCCCGAATGTCTCCCCTGTGAGCCGTGGTCACTGTCCTTCACTTGAGAGGCAGTACGTCACAAAGCGACCATTTCATGTACTTCAGCTGTTTTCGTGCTACTCCATCTTGAAAGCAGGAATCATTCTTTAAACATTTAACTTTAATTTCTACATGACTTTTAAAAACTGTTTTCTATTTCCACTTTTAAAAGTGTTTATGTAGAGAAATCTAGCTTCTAAGCACAATTTGAAAATTGTATACAGTTTTTAAAATCTGACAGCTTTCATATTTTTGTTTAACTGCCTAAAAACAGCGAGAGTATGTCTGATCAGGTTTTGGCAGACCTTCGTATAGGGAATCAATTGAGACTATTTGCAGGTTGAACAGGTGAATATATCCCATTCTCAACGTCCAATCTCCGTAAAAGAACTCTAAGTGAATTCTGCAGCAATGCACACCTTCCTGCTGAGATGCACGCGGTTAGCTGCCTTCCTTCCCCCACGTGCCCGTGACTGAATTTGTTCCACATGATGCGCTAATTGGCTGGCCTCACATAGTGCAGGCGAGTCACACACGGCTCTGAAGTGCATCTCAAAGTAAGACTGGGTTCTGTATTACTTTAAAACTCCAAGCCACACGTTTACTTTTAAGCTAAAATAAAATGTAGAGTTTTTGTGTGGGGGTTAATATGTGCAGCTGAAGTATGATTCATTTTTGAAGACCACAGACATAATAGGGAAACAAAAATAAATCAAAGGAACGGTCTTTGCCAGACCATTTTAGGGTGGCAGGTAGTATGCGAGCGAGTGAGCTCTGTGCCCCAATTACTTAGCTTCTACGTTTTCCCAGTTACCTTTTCTGTCTAGATTTTGGGAAGCAGAGAGAAGTGTGAAACTCTTCATTGGGAAGGAACTCTCCGGAATATTGATAGCAATGATAATGAACCCCATGGGCTCAAAGAAAATTAATTCAGATGCTGGTTGGATATTTTGTTCCAAAGAGCCATTGCCAGAACGGTCTAGAAAAACAGTCTCTACGGGGCGCCTGGGTGGCTCAGTCGTTTGAGCGTCCGACTTCGGCTCAGGTCATGATGTCGCGGTCTGTGAGTTCGAGCCCCACGTCGGGCTCTGTGCTGACAGCTCAGAGCCTGGAACCTGTTTCGGATTCTGTGTCTCCCTCTCTCTGCCCCTCCCCGCTGATGCTCTGTCTCTCTCTCTCTCTCTCTCTCTCTGTCAAAAATAAATAAACATTAAAAAAAAAAAAGAATTAAAAAGAAAAACAGAAAAACAGTCTCTAGGTTGGTAGCTTGACTAGTCATGTCGGTACCTTCTGAGCGACCAGGTGTCATAAGTGAGACTGGAGGGCTCTCCCCGTCAGGCCTCCGCCTCCGCAGATTCAGACGTGAGAACGTGAGGAGTTCAGCTGCTCTAAGCAGCAGCGAGGGTTGTCTCTCATACTCTGCTGAGAGTTGAGAGCCATTTTGGAGTTTAAGTTTTATACTGGACCTGGCTTTTTCTTCGCCTTAGCTCCAGCCAGTAGAAGCTGGTCTTATGGAATCACCAAAAAGCCAGGTTGAATGGTTATAAATTAAATCTGTTTATTACAGTTATTTCTCAGAGTCACTAAGAAAGCAGGTCCTGTATTGTAAATACGGCCTTTGAGGCAGCACATCCAGGGAAGGAAGAACAAGAGCTCGTCACTTCATACATCGTGAGCGGTCCAAACGCAGGAGGTGTGTGTGGAGAGCCGCCCAGGCTTCATGCAAACCCTCCTCCCCTCTGCGAGAGCGATCCTTCTCTTCCCTCCGCAGGCATCCCCACTCGCTCTTTGACCCCGCTCTGACCCCATCACCTCCCACTTTCTCCTCCAACTTTTGAGCCTAAATCCTTCAGCTCAGTGGAATGTAAGATCACCCTGCTCAGTTTGAAGAGTCAAGAGGACAAGGATACCAAATTTGGCATATGTTTTGTTCATTCATTTCAGGTCTAGTGAATTGGACTCAATTACGTAATATTCAACCCAAGTTTCATCTCCATCCAATATTTTCTTACGCAAGTCTAAGATTGCTGTGGTGCGACTTTGTTTTTGTCGCTAGAACCCAAAAACCCTAACCCGTGTTTTGTTTTTCTCCTCTGCTACGAGCCGTCAGACTAAAATTTTAACTTCTATGTCAGTAAATGAACCTTAGTCTTCTCGAATGCGCACTCATGTTGGTGATCGGCCCCTCACATTCCTCCGTGTGTCCCAGTGGCCTCCCCTCCCTGGACTCCTGCAGCCTCCGGCCCACACGCACCACGGGGTCAACCCACGTCTCCTCTGGGGTGCTCTTCTCTCGCGAGGGTCTCTGTGATGTGACAATATCCAGGTCCTCTGGTCTCCTCTCCTCCCTTCTGTGGCTTCTCCTCTCCGACCTCCTAACAGAAACCAGGGCTTGTTCTGGGTCCCGATCCTTTCTGAGTGGATGAGCCTCGCATTCTACCCAGGTTCTTGTCCCGACTCCAGCTTGTGTCTGCCTCCCACGGACCGTGACTGTACACCCCACTGTCTTCTCGCCGAGTCGTGTCTGAGCCAGATTAACTTTCTCTCTGCCCATCCTTTCCCAGCTGAAACCCAGCCGGAAGCTGTCAGGTCCGACTCCATTCTTTGTGTTTCCCCTGGTCCAGTCAGTTGCCAAGCCTTATTGCTTCCACTTTGGGACACAGCTCTCATCCGTCCCTTTAGGACCTCACATCTCACTGGAGTGTCGCAACCGCATCCCGAAGCCTCCGCTCTCGCCTGGGAGCCCGTGGCTCAGATTGTAGGTGCTCTTCTCTGCCCTTCCCGACAAGACGGGCCCCTCTTCCTCTTGCACAGGGTAGGCCTGACCTTGTCCCTGTCTGCATACTGTTAAAACACAAAATTCAACAGAGTAAATTTGAGGATACGATCGACTTCACCCAAAAATTCATGAATCGGGGTGCATCCCATCTAGCAAACAGAAAGGAGATTCAGAGTCCTCAGAAAAGGAAAGGTTTTTAAAGGCAGCACAAGGAAGTCATAAACAAACAAGTAAGAGAGATTATTTCAGGCAAGGTCACCTCCCTTTACAGGACGAAAGGGTCTTATTAGGTAGATTACCTCACCGTGCTGATCGGGAAATTCCAGACTGACTGGTTAAGCCTGCATTCCACGGGGAGGTTGAAACTACAATTAGGGTAGATATTAAGCCCTGATTTGGTGATGTGGCCAAGCACAGGGGACTCCATCAGGGGCTTGTGGTTTTCCCTTCAACAATACCTTCACTCACACCGTCCTCTGCACCAATCTGTCCTTACCCCGTGTTCGTCTGGGGCCGTCACTAAGTGAGGAGCAAAGATTTATTTGCCTTCTGAGCATTGACAAACTCTTTGTGAAGGACCAAGTAGATATTTAGGCTTCGAGGACCATATGGTCTCTGTCACAACTAGTCAAGTCGTCCTTTCAGTGCAAAGCGGTGTAGACAACCCACTCATGGATGGCTGTGGCCACGTTCCAATGAAAGTATTCATAGACACTGAAATCTGAATTTCATACAATTTCACATGGACGTGCCATGGGATAGTCTTCTTTTAATTTTTTTTCAACCTTTTTTTTTTTTTTTTTTTTAATTTGAGAGAGAGTGCAAGCCGGGGAGAGGGACAGAATCCCAAGCAGGCTCTGTGCTTGTCAGCGCAGAGCCAGACGTGGGGCTCGACCCCGCAATCCTGGAATCGTGACCTGAGCCAAAATCAAGAGTCGGACACTCAACTGACTTGCCACCCAGGTGCCCCTCAACCACTTTTAAACGGAAGAACCACTTTAGCCTGCAGGCCTGCGGGCAGTCACAGAAGAGGTGGCAGGCCGGCTCTGGCCCCGGGGCTGGGCTGCGCCAGCCCCTGTTCTGGAGGAAGGAGGTAAGTGAAGACAGAGAATAGGAGCACAGGTCTCCTGCTGTCTGGAAGAAGAGGGTCCCTACGGAACTTCTGAAAATGTCCCAGACCCAAAGAGCAACCCTCCTACGCCTTTTTCTGACACATTAGGACACATCTTGCCAACAGACGCCCAAATATAAATGGAAACCCAGTTTACAGCTCTGGTGGCTGGACGCTGACACGCTGAGTGTGGTTCCGTGGGAAGGAGATTTCTCATATTCGTATCTCAAACCGGCATCATGAAGATGAAGGGTGGGATTCGTGCTGTAATTTAAAATTTTCTGGGGTGCCTGGGTGACTCAGCTAAGGGGCTGACTTTGGCTCAGGTCATGATCTCACGGTTTGTGAGTTTGAGCCTCTCGTCCGGCTCTGTGCTGTCAGCCCCACCTCAGATCCTCTAACTCCCTCTCTGTCTGCCCCTCCCCCCCCCCTCGAAAATAAGTAAACGTTATTATTTTTTTTTAATTTTCGGTGCTTGGACTGACACTAAATAGCAAATAAAAACAAAGGAGAAAAAGGAAGAAAGGAAACGCTCGGCATCATGCCTCTGTATACATTTCGCTGCTTGCTGGCGAGAGGCACGCCTTTTGCACTGCCGTGGGCCTGCAATGAGGCAGCAGGCCCTGTGTGCGGGGCAGGAGGAATGAAGCATGTGGGGCTGCCTAGAGGAAGGAACGTTTGACCTGGGTCTTGAAAATCAGTAGGGGTCTCCAGGCAGAGCAGCCTGTCTGAAATGAGCAGAAGGAAAAGCAAAAGTCCCCACCTGGGCTTATAAACACGCGTGGTTGTCTGCTCGGGCTGCACAGTGCGGTGATTCAGAAGATACACATATTTGCTCCTTATCCACGGTTCCTGGCCCACAGCTCCCAAATCTTGGGATTTCCTGGGCAATAAGAGCAATCTTTGTTATAATGTGTGGTCTCTTGTCCTCAGTTCCTAAAGTCGCTTCCCAGCCGTAAAGGTGCAATGGTTGTCTTTTTCTCCATAACGAGCCCCTTTCCACCCCAACTGGGTTTCTGTTCACGAGATGGCTGTTGGAGAGTATGTAAGGAGGGGGCTGGTTGCCAAGGAAACAAACCGGGTGATCAGGGAGTTGGAGCTTTCAGTCCCGCCCCTTACTTTCTGGGGAGGGGAGAGGGTGGAGGTTGAATGGATCACCAATGGCCAGTGAGTTTATCAATTGTGCTTAGGTGGTGAAGTCTCCATAAAAATCCCCAAAGGAGGGGCACCTGGGTGGCTCAGTCGGTTGAGCGTCAGACTTCGGCTCAGGTCACAATCTCGCGGTCCGTGAGTTCGAGCCCCGCGTCAGGCTCTGGGCTGATGGCTCAGAGCCTGGAGACTGCTTCCGATTCTGTGTCTCCCTCTCTCTCTGCCCCTCCCCCGTTCATGCTTTGTTTCTCTCTGTCTCAAAAATAAATAAATGTTAAAAAAAAAATTAAAAAAAAAATCCCTAAAGGAGGGGATTTGAGAACTTCCAGGTTGGTGAACCAGAATGCGTCTATGTGCCCCTGTGGCCGGCCCCACACTCTCCACACGGACGGCAGCTCCTTTGCTTGGGACCTCACCCCACTCCTATCTCTTCATCTGGCTGTTGATTAATATCTTTTAAGATCCTTTGTAATAAACTGGCAACCTAGTGAGTCAATGGTTTCTTGAGTTCTGTGACCCTGCTCTAGCAAAGTAATCAACCCCAAGGAGGGGAGCATGGGAACCTCTGATTAACAGCCAGTGGTCTGAAGCCCGGGTGACAACCTGCATGTGTGACTGACTCGGAAGGGGGGACCGTTTTGTGCGACCGAGCCCCTAACCTGTGGGGTCCGATGCTATCTCTGCATAGATGGTGTCAGAACTGAGTTGAATTGTAGGACACCCGGCTGGTGTTGCATGGCAAACCTCCCCCAACACAGCAGGGGAACTGACCCAAGGCCGCCGGGCTGCCATAACAAAATCCCACAGACTAGGTGGCTTAAACAAGAGAACTGTATTTCCTCAGAGTTCCAAAGGTTGGAGGTTCCTGGGTCAAGGTGCCAGCATTGTTGGTATCTTGTGAGAACTCTCTTCCAGACTTGTAGATGACCATCTTTTCACTGTGTCGTCACATGGGCAGGAAGAGAGAGAGACAGAGAGAGCTCTGATGTCTCTTCTTCCAAAGGCACCGATCCCATCACGAGGGTCACACTCATGACCTCATCTAAACCTAATTATCCCACAAATGGCCTCGTCTCCAAATACCATCGCAGTGGGGGTTAGGGCACCAAAATGTGAATATAGGGGCACAAGTCAGTCCGTAGCAACATGCATGAAACGTTTGGGGAACAGTGAGAAGGCCTGTGTGGTGAGAAGGGGCACTAAGTAGATAGAGCTGCAACAAAACGAGTGTCAGTTTGTAAAGATTCTGCGCCGTGAGATTTAAACTTCACACAGGAAATAGAAGACCTTGAAGTACGGTCAGATGTGTTTTAGAATGAAACTCTGGCAGTGCATATAGGATACAGTGTACGGGAGTTTGATTCAGATGTAAAGGCCCAGAGAAGTAGAAGTCAGCTAAGGTTATAGTTTGGCTCCCTGGAAAGGGGCAAGGGGACAGGGTGTGGACGGAATGTTCAAATGTCCGCGAATTTAGAATATTCTTCCATGAGTTTAGATCTTATTACTTTCACGGTAACCTTCCTAAAGGTCTATTTTCATCCACTTTAACATTAAGTATACAGACTCTGGCTGACCTCAAAAGCAACCAAAGGGCTGTTCAAACATGAGCTAAAGGTAGTGAATGCTCACGAACTGTGTTGATCTCAAAGCCTGTGTTTCCAATGGATGCGGGCACTACCTGGTCTCCTCAAAACTGATCCGATAACAACGATTACAAGATAATATTCTGATAAAAATCAGGAACTATACCTGCTGGATTGTTTAGTTTAGACACCACAGCAGCAATCAGAAAACCGGAACCGGGATTATTTGTAAGTGACAGGAATGTGGGTCTGGAAAATCCATGAGAACCAAGTTTAACAGTCAGCAGAGGAGTTTAGGAAGGTAATGTGGCACAACATGAACATAGAGGCACCGAGAGCTTTCATAGTATAAATAACAGACGTAATAAAGAAAACATTCAATTTACAAGCATGACTAAAAAGATAATACCTAATAGGAAACCTAACAAAAATGTGCAAGACTGTGTAGTGAAGAGTTAACTCTGTGGGCTTGGGGTGTTCAAACCTGACACACTCCAGAGAAAACAACGGCCCTTGACTGGCTCCTGGCAGAAAAACTCTAAGCCTTAGGAACATCCTGTCTGATAAGGATGCCTTTACCTGGGGTCTTGTGTATGCTCACTGTGTGATCTGTGGTGACTGCCTGTTTTTGTTTGCTTGGGCTCTGGGCCATGCTGTGTCAATCTGATCTCTGGGGAGGCTGAAGATAGAGTGGCTAAGTTGCTGCACGCCTACATGATAGACCTCCAACAAACTTCCCGGGCACTAAGGCTCAGGTGGGCTTCCCTGACTGGCACATGTTGTCACCTATCGTCACTGGGAGAATTAAACGCTGTCTGTGTGACTCCTCTGAGAGAAAACAACTGGAAGCCTGCATCTGGTTTTTCCTGGACTCCACCTATGTGATTTTTTCCTTTGCTGATTTTAATCTGTATTCACTAGCTGTCATAATTCGTAACCGTGATTTAACAGTTTTTCTGTGTCCCATAAGTCCTTTTAGCAAATCATCAAACCTGAGGGCGACCTTGGGGATCCCTGACGCAGTTGGTGTCCTAAATGGGATTGGCTGTACTGATCCTGACTTACTGAACCATAGTGAAAGTGCTCTTTGGGAAAAGGAAAGGTGACTGGGTGCGGTTGATTAATCTTTGGTATTTGAGTGGCTCCTGAGTCACCTGTGATATGAAACAATAGCGGTGCTGTGATCATTTACTAGCCATAAAAATTATCGATGGAATTTAGTATTGACAGACCCAACTCCTGAGAATTTGCCTCACTGGATACATAAGGAAATGCAAAACCGTGAGAAACAAACTAAATATACAATTCTTTGGTGGTCGTTGTCTGCAAAGAGAGGGGGCTGTCCTTCCGCAAGCTCTGACAAGATGGCGGAAGTGGAGCAGAAGGAGCAGCGTGCTTTGCGTAAGCTCACCTACCATGGCATGACCTTGGCCAGCTGCTAGGTGTGTCCCTGAGCCATTGATGCAGCTGTACAGCACCCTACAGTGGGAGAGGCTGAACTGGAGTCTGTGGGGGAAGCATCACTCACTGCTGCTGTCCAAGGCCAAGAAGGAGGCTCCCTTCATGAGAAGCCCAAGGTGGTTAAGGACACACCTGCGGGACATAGTCATCCTGCCTGAGACGGTGGGTGTCTACAATGGCAAGATCTTCAACCAGGTTGAAATCAAGCCCGAGATGATTGGCCACTACCTGGGTGAGTTCTCCATCACCTACAAGCCTATGAAGCATGGCAGCCCTGGCACAGAGGCCACTCACTCCTCAAGCTACATCCTTCTCAAGTAGCCTGTTTGGCCAATAAAGGCACAGACTTTTCGAAGAAGAAGAAGAAGAAGAAGAAGAAGAAGAAGAAGGGTGGAGATAAAGTGAAAGAGAGTGTTCAGTGGGGAACCTCACCCTGTGCCAAGCTTGTATTTCCGCTGATCTGAGCCACAGCTGCTGGCTTCTAGAATGCTACCGAAGGGGGAAAATTATGTTGGAACAACAGATAACAAACACTTCTAAGGAATTCTGGCCACCAAGAGGGCAGTCCAGGTGGCAGGGGGACAAAATTAAGAAATTATTGAAACTGCAGCATATGATGTGATGGAGTTGTTCCATTATGTCCTCAGCTTCCCCTCTTGGGTTTCACAGGTGCTAAGACAATTAGAATAACCCACAAGAGGATGGGGGATAACAAAGGAGAGTCAAGGGACTTTCCCCAGCAGCATAGATGTATTTAAACAGTTATTAAGGAATGGGATGAATAAAGCTGAAACAAATGTCTTAACGCAGCACTGGTGGAGGTTGCTGCCAGTCCCCCCACAGTGAAAATCTCTTTTTAAAAAAATCTGCTCCATTTACCTTAGTTTGAAGGAATTGGAAACGCCAGAAGGCAGATGATGATGAGAAATCTAAGCTTGAATCACTGGGGGTGATGGTCCAGCAAATCAATTGTGATCAGGATTATTGAAAAAGTCAGGGTCTTTTGACCCAATCTCCAGCTACAGCGCCGAGCCACCTGCATATGTGTGGGTAGGATAATCAGGTACTGGAGACACCTTGACGTGGGACCCCAGTGCACCCTGATTCCCAAACCTGGTGGTGAGGTCCTGATGGGCCTACGGTTACATTGGAAGGATATGAGGATGCCATGGCTGACAGGCTGATGGGGTTAAGGTGACAGTTTAGAGGAAAACTGGAATGTCTGAATGGACTTTATGTGAAGCATTTCCTCTACCTGGACGTGTGCATTGATGGATATTATGTCTGACTAGGAGCCACTTTTTCCACCTAGTATTGAAAACCAGACTAGTAACTGTACATGCTAATGGAAACTATAGAATTGCTTGAGCCCACGCAGTTTGTTAATTTAAAACCATATTGCACACCTGGGGACAAAAGAGATGATCACTTTAATTAATGACACGTTAGAAGCTGGATTGAGGGCACCACAAGTTCTCTGCACGATAGCACTGTGTGGCCCTTGGAGAAGGAGGATGGCTCTCAGAGCTGAGCCCAGGCTGGAGCTTATGACAAAAGTACGTGAGTGCCACCCAGTGGTGGCCACTGGGATTCCGGACCAGAACATTTCCAAATACAAGCTGAGACCGTTACCAGCTTGCCGTCCGACATCAATTGAAACTGCCCCAATGACTGCAGATGTAAATAACCTTGGACACTGAAATATGCATAATATGTAGGATGGATGTCAGAGGCACACTTCAATAATGAAGGCAGTGACCTGAGGAGTTCCATAATAATACAGAAGTTGCTTACACAGGAGCATGCTGCTGGGGGTGCAGGGAGGTGCTCCTGTTCATCTGCAGGTGGCCTTTTTCTGGCTAGGGCCAACTTTGGAACCGCCTCCAGGAGCTGTGGGTCTGCAGCTCTCCGTTACCAACAAACAGCAGTTTGTTTTATAGATGGCAACTCCAAGGTCAAGCTTCCCAGCATCACCCTAGTTGGAAGGTCAGCGCACCTCAGTCGACTGTTGGAAACACTCCAGTGGAAGGGCAAATCATCTCTGTGTGCTGAAATGCCTGCGGTTTCCTTCGTTGTGATGGAAGAACGGAACAATGAGCAATGAGTCCCTCCGTGTGAGTTTTTACTGGCTCGTGGGCAACGGCCAGTGGTTCAGCCATATGGTCAGGCCGATGGGCCATGGAGAACTGGACAACTAAAGAGATGTCCGTGTCGGGCGTGGCCTATGAAATCACATTAAATAGGACATGTTGAAGAACCCCATCTGAAGAACCCTATCTCAGGACTGGCAGGTGATTGGAACCGGCAAGCAGGTGTGCTGGTGAGCTCACACGAGACGACCACTTGGGTCTGTTGAAATGAATGAACGTGGATGCAGAGACGTGCGGACCATCTACATAGTCCTCTTGCACCTTCAGAGCCACAAAATGCAAGGAAGAACTGTCCCCACTGCCAGTGCGAGAGACAGGCTGCAGATTCCCCCGACGGGGGGAGACCTACCTGCAGCTGGCGAGTCCTGGGACCACGACCGGTAACCCTGGGGGCCGTAATGGGTCCCGCCGGTAACAAACACTGGGTCGGGACTGGAGTTTGCCCAGCTGATGGTGTAGACACAAATGCTCACACGGTAGTGCACCTGGCACGGTGACTGCACAGTCACATTTCTCCAGGTCAAGGCGCACACTCTCTAGTGCATGTATGGCGGAGCGCGGCTCATCCCATGGCCGTGGCGCGCCGCATACCGGCCTCAGAGCCGCTGTCTGACAGAGGATTCAAGTGGGCAACGCAAATGTTTCCTGTCTCGCGGGGGAGACACAAGGCATGGAGGGCTGGCTTACACGCCTCCCGAGTGTGTGCTCACGCTCAGCACGAGGGGCCTGAGGGAGGGGCCGGTGCAGAGCCGCGGGGGATGCCGGGTAATTGTTCCCCATCACTTCAACTTTCTCTTCTGCTGGATGCGGGGGTCCTGGGACCAGGAGTACAATGGCACGTGCAGGGAGCAGGAAGGAGCTGTCGCTGTGTCTTCCACCCCGGAAGCTGGAATCTCTGAGGGCCTGAGGTGGCTGTGCTGAGGGTGACAGAGAGTGCCACAGTGTGGCCCACAGCCCCTCTGGGAAGGCGGGTGCACCGAGGGGGAGGGACGTGTTGCACTGAGCCCCGGGCCAGCGCAGTGGCTGCACCAAGGACACCTCTCAATGTTGGGAACACTTGGCTTAAAATCCGCGACAGACGGAGAGAAGGAGAAAACGTGACTGAGGGCAAAGGAGTGAACAAATGACTTACACCAAGAGGGGAATCCAAGCGACGTCGGGGTGTGAGGAAGTACCAGACGCCCGGGAGGGTGAACTCACACGTGGGTTCTAGACACCTGACCAGCTCAGACCGCAGCCTGCAGCCTGGTGACCTCTCTCCGGTCACACGACGTGATGTGAGCAGGACCGACTCCTGTCCCAGCGGAACCCCAGGGATACGCCGGCTTCTTGACTCCTCTCTTTAGGTTACATTTACGGCGGAGGCGTTGGCAAAGGAGTGTGTGGGAGCCGCTCCCCACCACCGCCGTGTGACCTCCAGCTCCTGGCAGATGATTGTGTGTGACCACAAACCTTGGGGACCAGCTACTTACAGAGGTTCCTAGCAGTCATGGACACGGAACATCAGTGGCACACCTGTTGTGACACATGCGTATAGGCCTGTGTCACCCGTTTCCTGGGGACAGGTGGCTGCTAGACAGAATAGGAAAACCAGTGGGTTCCTGATGGCATTGAAACAATGGGGATCACGTGGGGGCTCCTCCGATCCCCTGGAGGGGCATAGTCCACCCTGAACAAGGAAAGCAGCAGGAGGCCTTGTGGCCTACTCAGACTGAGTAGGTCACGATCTCATGGTTCGTGGGACGGAGCCCTGAGTCGGGCTCTGCTCTGACAGCACAGAGCCTGCTTGGGATTCTCTCTCTCCTCTCTCTGCCCTTCTCCCACTCTTGTGCATGTGCTCTCTCTCTCTCTCTCAATAATAAATAAATAATAAATAAATAAATAAATAAATATTTAAATAAATAAATAAATAACATCTCGACGTGGTCACTGCTCATCTGACACTATGACAGGGACCCGACATTCCCGGGTATCATTTTCGAGTAACATTTTTGGTACAGAACGTGTACCAGTTGCACTCAGGCTGTTAGTGTGCAACGGCAGCAGCGTTTCCGGTGGATTAACTACCACTGGCCCACAGACAGAACAGGGAGAAAGGTAAGGGCTGGGATTCAGCCCAGAAAGGCGATAAGGTGTCTGTGGTGTGGGCCGGGCAGGGTCGACAAATAGTGCTGGGCAAGGCTAGCACCCGGCTTTGGGGAAGTGCTTGCACCCTGACCCAGCAGGGCCTCTTGACTATTTTATTCCAGACAGTGTCAGAATCATCTGGACCCTCAAACCTGTAGAGCCCCCGGGGCCCTTGTAACTTACACCTGTGCCCTGTGACTGCCCTTGACCCCAGAAAGATCAGAGTGAGACACATCCTGCTGTACCGTTATCAAGGAAAGGGACCAGTCTGAACACCAGCCCGGCCCCTGCTGGAGAACAGCACACAGTGGAAACCAGTCTCAGCACAAGCCCATAAACTGGGCAAGGGTGAGTAGCTTCATCGCCCGCTGACTTGGAATCCAGAAATAACCGAGTCATGGCTAGTTGTACTGACACTTGCCCGTGATAGTATCTGGCACATGGGCATGGGTCTGTTCTGTTGAGAAGGCACGGTCGATGGCTTGGATTTGTTCTTTAATGAAGAACCATGGCCATCCTGCGACACAGTGTCATGCTGCCTTGTTAGATTATCATAAGGTACAAATAGCAGTGGATGGGGGGGGGGGCAAGTCATTAGATTAATACAGAAATTTGAAAATGTTGCTTCTTTCGATCTATGACTACCCCACAGGTCTCCACCAAGTGTTGGGCATATTTCCACTGAGATTTCTGCTGTCTCATAAATGCTACACTAAATGGAGATGTTTGGACAAATAGGATCGTTCTGCTGTATGAGAGTCTAGGCTGAGTGTCGGGGGGTGGCCTGTGCAGTAAAGGGTTAATTCAGGGGGCTTCGGATGCCCTGCTCACCCCACAGCAACGGCCCTGGCGGGCCCTCACCTTTGTATCCCGCAGTCACACTGTACTTACTAATTAGCCCTCCCAGTTTCTGTGCAGACTTCGTCATTTCGATTTCTGTACAAACATATCCCCACTTTCATTTCAGGTTTTAGTAGTTTGAGGTCTTCCTTATTTTTTTCTTAGTCCTTCTAGCTGAAAGCTTGTCAATTTTGTTGACCTTTTACAGAACCAACTTTCGGGGGCACGTGGCTGGCTCAGACAGTGGAGCATATGATGCTTGATGTCAGCTTGATGTCAGCTTGATGTCAGCTTGATGTCAGTGAGTTTGAGCTCCGCGCTGCGTGTTGAGATGACTTAAAAATAAAATATTTAATGGGATACCTGGGTGACTCAGTCGGATGAGTGTCCGACTCTTGATCTCGGCTCAGGTCATGATCTCAAGGTTCATGGGATCAAGTCCCATGTCGGGCTCTGTGCTGAAAGCGTGGAGCCTGCTTGGGATTCTCTCTCTCGGTCTCTCTCTCTCAGAATTAATAAATTAACTTAAAAAAAAAAGAACCAACTTTTGATTTTCTTTCCTATTTTTCCATTCTCTATTTTGTTGATCTCCACTGTAGTCTTTATTATCTCCTTCCTTCTGCTTTGGGCTCAGTTAATTCTTCTTTTGCTAGTTCCTTAAGACATACAGTTTGTTTACTGATTTTTTAGATTCTTGTTTTTTAACGTGTGCGTTTATAGCTGTACATTTCCCTGTAGCTGTGCTTGTCCTGCATCCATAAGTATTTGTGTGCTGTGTTTTTGTTTTCATTTGCCTCACGATATTTTCCGATTTCCCTTGTGATTTATTCTTTGAGCCACTGGTTGTTTAAAAGGAAGGCATTGAATTTCCAGATGGTTTTGAGGGTCATAGCTTATGTTACCGATTTTAAATTTCATTCCAATTTGAATGAAAAAGATACTTTGTATGATTTTAGTCTTTAAAAATTTACCAGGACCCGGGGCGGGCACCTGGGTGGCTCAATTGGTTAAGCATCTGACTTCGGCTCAGGTCATGAACTCAGCGGTTTGTGAGGTCAAGCCCTGCATCCAGCTTTGTGCTGACAGCTTGCAGCCTGGAGCCTGCTTTGGTTTCTGTGTCTCCTTCTCTCTCAGCCCCTCCCCCCTTC
This sequence comes from Panthera onca, assembly GCF_046562875.1. Taxonomy (NCBI): domain Eukaryota; kingdom Metazoa; phylum Chordata; class Mammalia; order Carnivora; family Felidae; genus Panthera; species Panthera onca. The sequence continues at coordinate 1,751,344 of NC_138351.1, forward strand.
ACGTTCTGTCTGTCTCTCTCTCTCTCAAAAATAAATAAACATTAAGAAAAATTTACTAAGACTTATTTTGTGCCCCTTTGCTGATGCTAATCTGTGTGCTTCAGCTATAAGAAACATTAACCAGTGCATAACTTGTGTTTCTGGGCCCTGTGAGCTGTCCTCATGACTCACTGAACCTGAACGTGGTCACGGGGACCCGTAACACAAAGTCCAATAAAAAGTTTTTAAGTAGACATGAAAAAAATGAACAAGTGGAAAAACTACCGAGTTCTTGGGTAGGAAGACTCAAAATAATAAAACTGCCAAGCCCCACTGAGCTCTTTCCTAGTTAGCTCAGCTCTAGTAAAAATGCCATTAGGAATTTTGTTGTCGTTGTTGTTATTTTAAACCAGCAGAGATGATTTCAAAATCTAAATCAGGGGTGGGAGAGGGAAAGCAAGGATAACCAGGATATTTTTTAAAAAGAAAAATAGGGGTGCCTGGGTGGCTCAGGTCATGATCTCGTGGTTTGGGGGTTTGAGCCCCATGTCGGGCTCTGTGCTGACAGTTCAGGCCTGGAGCCAGCTTCAGATTCTGTGTCTCCCTCTCTCTCTCTGCCCCTCCTCCACTCGCACTCTGTCTTTCTCTGTCTCTCAAAAATAAATAAACATATAAATAAATAGATAGATAAATAAATAGAAAAACAAATGGGGACTTGAGATATTAAAACAGAGCATAATCCTGAGCCCTGAAAACAGTGTGGAACTGATCTATGAATAGACAGCCAAATGGCACAGAATGGAAAGTCGGCACAGAATGGAAAGTCCCAGATATGCACAGAATTTAGAATATGATAAAGGTTGCAATTCAAATACATATGCTGCTTGGAAAATTATCCGTTTTCAAGAAAAAAAGTGAATCCACGTATCATGCCATACATAGAGGATACATTGCAAATGAATCTGAGATTTAAATAAAAAAAAATTCATAAAGCTTATTGGGACTTACTTGCTGGGACTTGGAGTGGACACAACTTTTCTAGGATGGCACAAAGCCTAGCAACTCTGAACAGAAAGGCTTGATACCTTTGGTTACATTAAAGTGAAAAAGCACTCGGTAAACATCCTATAAACAAAATCAAAAGACCATTTCAAGCAAGCCAAATGCTACTAATAAAAATGGAATTCTCTTTGTAGCACTTGGCATTCTTGAATTTTTCCCCCGTTTACCTGCATCGCTACATATATGCAGACTGCTTCACATGCTGTGTGTATGTATTTGGGCACTGTATGAGTTGTGCGTGTGTGTGTGCGTGTGTGTGTGTGTACTATGGGTACGTGTGATGATACTGTGATACTCTAGTCGGTGACACATCAAGTAAGGAAACTCTCCTCCAAATATATAGAAAAAAATATGGTGGTTCAGTCGGTTAAGCATCCAACTCTTGGTTTCGGCTCAGATCATGATCTCATGGTTTGTGAGTTTGAGCCCCATGTGGGGCTCTGCGCTGGCAGTGTGGAACCTGCTCAGGATTCTTTCTCTCTCTGTCTCTCTCCCTTTGCTGCCTCCTTTCTTTTCTCAAAAATAAATAAATAGGGGCGCCTGGGTGGCTCAGTCGGTTAAGCGTCCGACTTCGGCTCAGGTCACAATCTCACGGCCCGTGGGTTCGAGCCCCGCATCGGGCTCTGGGTTGATGGCTCAGAGCCTGGAGCCTGCTTTCGATTCTGTCTCCCTCTCTCTCTGCCCCTCCCCCGTTCATGCTCTGTCTCTCTCTGTCTCAAAAATAAATAAACGTTAAAAAAATTTAAAATAAATAAATAAATAAACAAATATTAAAATCTATATAGAAAAAGTAATTGATCCTAGAAAAAAATTAAAAGAGCCATGGGTGAACCATACATTTCAGTAGAGAAAGGAACAGATTTAGAATTGGCATTGTTAAAATACACAGAGACTCTTAATTCATGAATATCTGAGTTGATAAACTGAAGTTTAAAAGAGTCTTCAACTAAAAAAGAAATCAACTCAAAACGTTTTAGTTTAACTTACAATATACCCAAAAGATGTGGTTTCTCTTCTTTATTTTAGGTTTTGCTTTGTCTTTTCAAATGGGCCACATAACGACCCTCCTTGGTGCCTTGTGATCAGACACAGAAGAGGTCGTAGGCCTCTGTCTCCTTTCACAGGGATGAGAGGGCCCTTTCCCTTCATCCTGGCTGGCTCTGAGTGTGGGTCTTTCCAAGTTTTGCCAACCTGGCGTGAAAACAGTGTTGTGTCGTTTTGATTTGCGACTCCCAGGCCATAGGCGGGGTGTGTCTGAGAACACTTGCGGGCGGGGGTTCAGGGCGAAAGCTGAAATCGGTCACGACTGAGTGTGGAAATAGCCCTGTGGAGAATCTCCTCAGAAGGCACCACATTGGAGGCTGACGCAACATCCGTGTGGATCGGGGTCAGACAGCAGGGAGCCAGTGTTCTGACACGCTTTACTCAGCAAACCGTGTTATCCAGCAACGTTAGCGGGCACCGGTTCACCGGCTGACCTTCCGAGCTGAGCCATCCCCCGCGTCTGCGAAGCTGGCCGAGCTGCCGGCCGGGGGTTGTGGGGGGGCCTGGAGGCTCCAGGCGGGTTCGGAGCTGCTGCCTAGAGGCACAGCCTGGCTCGGCCCGTCTTGCCCCCTGTCTCCACACACCGACAGGCGCCAGCCCGCGCTGGTCTCTCCACGGGGCCTTCCTGAACTGTTCCACAGGGTGCTCACTCCCCGGGCCGCACTAGGGAGAAGGGAGGGCCCCCGCGAGGCCGGGAGCAGACACCCGCCGCCCCTCTGTCCTGCAGATGGTCCCTGCCAGGCCTAGGCGTCCCGAGAGTCTGTAACTGGCAGGAGACATCGCTTTGGGGGGCACCGCTTTGGTATCAGAGGTGCTGCAGATTTCCAATGGTGGGGATGAGGGTTAGGTATTCAGTGCTGCCCGGGCCTCAGACTGGTCACTCCGGCTGACCCTGTCGCCCAGCTCCAGTATGCACTTCACGGCTGGCCTGGCATCGGGCTACCGTCCTCAGCCCAAGGCCCATCCCGGGAGCCCATCTCACGGTTGATGCCGTGGGCCAGAGCCTTTCCAGCTCTGTGAGCCTCGGCGTCCCCATCCGCGTGTGGTAGACAACAGGAGGTACTGACGGGTGGTCGTGAGGTTCCGCTGGGCCGCGGTCGGTCCCATCCTACCCCACAACATGTCTGTGGGAGATGGGGCTTCCCCACCTGGAAGGGAGGACTGTTGCCCCCCGGTGTCCGAGGCTGCTTCTCACTGCCTCCTGGCTGTGTGACCCTGGGTGCTCTGCCTCACCTCTCGGAGCCTCTGTGGCCCTGAGAACAGGGCCTCCCTGGCTCTGGGGAAGGGCGCGAGTTCCTGTGTGAAAACTCCCAGCAGGCAGGGGCCATCGGGTGTGAGGCAGCCTTACCAATTTGCTTGCCTGTCGGGGAAAGAAAGCACTGAGCGGCAAGAATTACTGATTCATCGGGGAGGAGGGCGCCCACAGTCCAGCCTGGCACCTTTCTGGTCTGGAAGCGATGTGGGGAGGCAGTGCGCCCCCCGGTCTCCTCTGCCGGACTCTGTGTGGCCTGCATCCCGCGGGGGCTGAGCACAGCAGCATCAGGCGCCCACAGTAGCCTGGGTCCTGGGTAGCGGCTGATGGATGGGGACCCCCTGTAGGCCCCAGTCAGGTGCGTGTCGCTACCCCCACATTACAGGTGAGAAACAGGGGTCCTTGGCTCACCCCACGGCCCTGCGGAATGGCTGGGCTCTGCCATCTCCAGACTTACACCCTGCTGTTCCCTGGACCCCCACTCTTCCTCTCAATCACACATAAGGAGTGTTCTTACCACCACTGCCTCCCCTGCTCCCATGGCACTGACTGCAAGCTGACCGCTGCACAAGCTGTAGGCCGTGGAGTCCAGGGCAGACACGGCCGTCCCAGCCATCCAGGCAGCGTTACTAGTCGAGGTTGTCCTCAGAATGACCCCCACCCGTCATCCCGCCCAAGACTGTTCATCGGCTTCTGTCCTTTCACATTCTGTTCCCACCTTAGAATGCTTGTCCCAGCGTTCCTCTGACTGATCACTGCTCATCATCAAGACTCAGGAGCCTTTCCCTGGGAAGCCTCGCTGCCTCGCCGGGCTGGTGTAGCGCCCCTGCCCACCTCTGCTGCACAGCTGTGCCCCCACCGCTGCTTCATGGCTGTGCCTACCGATGCTGCACGGCTGTGCCCACCACTGTACCCCCATGGGGCTGCTGTTACCTGCTCTGCCAGGACCCTGCTCTGCTCCCCGTTGCTCAGTCGGGGTGGCTGCGACCTTCGCAGTCCTCAGGCCTCTGTGCTCACCTGTGCAGGCCCTGTACCTGGCTGAAGGTTCTGCTGCCCAGAAGCATGTCCACAGCTGGCTCCAAGCTGGGGGCCCTCTCGTCCTCCTGTTGGCCTTCCAGGGCTCAGCGAGCAGGGCCCTCCGTCAGGAATGAGCATCAGAACAGACTGCACAACTCTGTGTAACTCGAGTGAGTTAAATGCTCTCCTATTTGCATTTAAAACTGGCATTGCGTCCTATAAAGGTTAACTGTAAAACTCGTGCTACTAATTTAAAATTCAAACTTTATTTTGAATCAAATTAAATAATAAATATATGATGTTATGTCAAGTCAAGAGAGAGACCATGGAAGAAAGGAGAAATTTTGTATGGCCATCTACAATGCTTTTTATATTTATTTACTTACGTATTTATTTATTTAACGTTTATTTATTTATTTATTTTAATGTTTATTTATTTTTGAGAGAGAGAGAGAGCACACAACGAGTAGGGAGGAGCAGAGAGAGAGGGAGACACAGAATCCCAAGCAGGCTCTGCGCTGTCAGCACAGAGCCTGATTCGGGGCCTGAACTCACTAACTGTGAGATCATGACCCGAGCTGAAATCAAGAGTCGGACGCTTAACCAACTGAGCCACCGAGGCGCCTCTTGGACTTTTAGTATTTTAGATGAATTTTTGAATCAGCTTCTCTAGTTCCAAGAAAAAGCCTGAATTAATTTTCTTTTCTTTTTTTTTTTTTTCTTTTCAACGTTTTTTATTTATTTTTGGGACAGAGAGAGACAGAGCATGAACGGGGGAGGGTCAGAGAGAGAGGGAGACACAGAATCGGAAACAGGCTCCAGGCTCCAAGCCATCAGCCCAGAGCCTGACGCGGGGCTCGAACTCACGGACCGCGAGATCATGACCTGGCTGAAGTCGGACGCTTAACCGACTGCACCACCCAGGCGCCCCTGAATTAATTTTCTATTGCTACCATAACAGATTACCACATGCGTCATGGCTTGAAACAGCAGACTTGGTCCGTATAGTCTTTATTTAGGTCAGGAGCTCGGTATGGGTCTCATGGGCTAGAACTCGTGTGGCAGACACGTGCGCCCCCCAGAGGCTCCAGGAGAGGGTCTCCTTCCCTGCCCCATCTTCAAAGCCAGCAGCTTTCTGCTTTGTTTAAAAGTTTCAGATCCCACAGGATCCAGCTACATCCCAAAGGTAAATTCGATGTGAGAACACAAGAGCCCCCAGAACGGCAGGAAATCAAGTCTAGCTTTGTGCCCGTGCGACAGGAGCGGCTTGTCAGTGGGCTCCGTCCTGTGGAGGGACCCTCAGCGAGTCACTGGGCCCCAAAGAGAAATCCTAAACGTGAAGCCGTTTCTGCACCTCATTTGCAGGCAGGACGTCAGCCCTCGGTCGTGGAAACCACCCTCTAGGCGTGCGAATAGAACAGCCCAGATGTTTCCCGCTGTGGAAGGTGTTGGTTTTCACAAGTGAGCAGCAGAACAGAATCGCCAAGGATGCTGGTGGCTCAGAACCAAGAGGGCTTCTCGACCCTCCTCCCCGCCCTCAGTTTTCTCCGGGTGAGTGCGAGCATGAGCAACACGGGCCCCACATTTGCTTCCACATTTGCTCCGGGGCACCCAGCAGGTGCTGCGCTCTGGTTACACTGTGTTCCAGGTTCCAAGGGTTGACGGTGGCCTGGGGAGCTGCAGTGTTGGGCACGCCCACATGGTCACGGGGACATGCCCACCAGCCTGTGGGGAGGCTGATATCCTGGTGGCCCTGACAACAGGGGCTGTACTAAACCTCTTTTAATCCCCCCAACAACTGGGAGAGATTGGTACTCATTATTCTCATTATATGGATGAGGAAATGGAACTCAGAGAGGGTAAGTAACTTGTCCAAGGACGCACAGCCCCTAACCGCTGCCCCTTGGTGACATGTGAGCACAAAGAATAGCAGAGTGGGTGCCCACCCAGTGCCCCCAGGCTCAGAAGACCAGGAGGCTTGCCAGGTATGTGTGCGTGTGTGTTGTGTGGTGGGCCCAGGGGTCCATGAGGACGGCCAGGAGCTGGGTGTGATGGGTCAGAGAGGTCAGGTGTGGCTCTCAGGTTACCGGAGCCAAAGTAGCTTTCCCCTTAAAGGCCGAGCAAAACGGGCTGTTGCCTGGGAAAGGAAGGGCATTTCCAGCCCCACGGAAGGCTGGAGCCTTGCTGAGGAGCCTTGAATGCCAGGACAGGGCGTCTGTTGCTTATCCTTCGGGCCATGGGGAACCGCCGAGGTGTTTATTCCAAGCCAATGTTAGAGTTACAGAAAAGCTGGGGAACTGGTAGCCAGTCCCTGGCTCCTCACGGGGTCCCTGAATGTAGGCAACCACAGCACACCCACCGAATCAGGCACAGCCGCCTTGGTGCTCCCCCCCCCCCCCCGCCCCGGCCGTCTAAACTCCGGACCCACCCACATTTCACCCACTGCCAGTGATTTTCCTTTCCTGCTCTGGATGCCACCCTGCACTTAGCTGTTCCTTCTCCTGACCCTCCCCGATTTGCCACAGCGCAGGGCCCTCAGTTTGAGCTTCCCCTCCGTTTCCTCGTGGCTGCAGGCTGCTTACATTTGGGAGGAACCCTGCAGAAGGTCACATCGGGGCTTCAGGGATGGCACGCATCTGCAGCGCCTCCCTGGCGACCTGGCCTGGTCACTGGGTTCAGCTGGTTTCTCCTTCGCCTTCAAGGTTGCTAAGCATCTTGGGGGAGACGGTGCGGATCCGGTCTCTCCTGAGACCCCCGCCGTCTTCCCGCGTGTGGTCCTGTCCTCAGCCCCTGTTCCTGGCGCCTCCCAAGCCTCTGTGCAGCGTCACCGTGGGCTGGGGTTCTGGCCCCCCGCACGGCTGGCTGACTTCAGTTATTAACATCAGCTTGGACTCATGGATATTGACTCTGCGGGTTAAATCTGACACCCTTTCTTTTGTTGCTCAAGCGATTCCGGCTCTGGCTGCTGGGAGCTGCCCCAGACCAGGTCCTGAGTCCTGCTGACAAGTCCCACCTTTTTTCTGAGCATTTTCATCCTTTCTGGAGCCAGCACACGTTCCAGCCTCATCTTTCCAGGGGATGTCCAGGGACAGGAGGGCGTGGTCAGGGGGTCCCTGAGGGAAGGAGGGTGTGGTCAGGGGGTTGTTCTGGCTGGGCTGCCGTGGGCTGCAGAGGAGACGGGTCAGTGGCCTGAGGTGGATGGGGTCGGCTGCCCTCCGGTTCAGGTCCCAGGTCCCTGCAGGTGCTACCAGAATCTGAAGACCCATCAAGGCGGGGTCTCACCGGGTTTCTCTGTCTGTTGATGCTCTTCTGGGCTGAATGGAGGACGTGTCCAAAACTGAGATGAAATACGCTGTTTTCCAAGGGACAGTTGGCACGGGTTTTAGCACCATATTCCCCAAGCACTGATGCACTCGTCATTTAGGCTCGTGGTACCCCGTGTACACAGCCGTGACAGAGAGGCAGCCTGAGGGAAGCTGTGTGCTCGTGTGTTCAGGTCTGAGACCTGGGACGTGTCACCGAGAGCGCTGGAACTATGGCGGGGCTGGGCTGGGGCATCTTTCCCATGACACGGGTGAGGCCTCTGCAAACACATGGGGCTTCTGCCATCCTGGCCAGGCCCTGCGGCCACCTCCACCCCCTGCTACACCCTCTGTGTGGGCCAGGGGGCACCCCTGAGGCTGCCAGGGGAGGGGCTTCTTGCTCAGAGACCCCCTGTCTGCAGACTGATGGGAGAGCAGCCGGTTGGGGGGCCCCCTGGGAGAGGGGGTTCACGGGCCCTGCCCCCTGGGTACGGCCAGCCTTGTCTCGGGGCCTCCACCAGCAAAGCCAGGAGACAGGCTTCACTCCAGGGCTGCCGGGATCAGATGGCACAGGTTGTGCCTGTCCTGCTGCTTCTGGAGGGCCATAGGCACCCCTCCCCGGGGAGGTGTCCTGCATCACCTTGGCTCACAGCAAGCTCTGTGCCGAGACAGGCCTGGAGGCGTGTCCCTGTATTCCTGGCTACTGTCCTTTAGAGAATTCTAGGTGTGTTTGGGGGGCTTAGTCAACTAAGGTCCAGCTTCAGCTCAGATCATGATCTCATGGTCCATGAGTTCGAGCCCCATGTCAGGCTCTGTGCTGACAGCTCAGCACCTGGAGCCTGCTTCCGATTCTGTGTCTCTGGCTCTCTCTGCCCCTGCCAGGCTCACTCTCTCTCTCTCTCTCTCTCTTGAAAATAAACATTAAGAATTTTTTTAAATAAAAAAAAAGAATAAAGTATTTTTTTTTAATTTAGAAAATTCTGGGTTGGTCACAGCACAGAAATGTGGGGTGGGAGCGTGTTATACACACTTGCATACGGTGTGTGTGAGCGCGTGCGTGTGTGTGAGCACACAGGTGTGTGTGCACACATGTGGCTTCCATCCACCAGCTGTCAGGACGAAAGCCACGGTGGCACCCATGCCCAGGCCGGTGAGCCAGGAGCCGGCAGACAGAGCTCCAGCCGCCTTGTCTGGAGGCACTCCCGGCTCCCTCCCAAGCGTTTCACCCGTCTTGAGACTTCTTCATCTGTGACTAGAATTAATGCCCTCCCTGGGGGCAAGCGATGATGCCCTCACGTGGGGGCCTGGCGTCTAGCGAGTGTGCAGAGCAACTGATTCATCACTGGTCAGTACGTAAGCATTTAGTAAACAGTCCTTATTGGAGTTACACTCACCGTGTAATAGTAGCTTACTTGCCGTCCGTGTGTCTGGCAGGGGGAGTCAGCGTCTCTGCGGCAAGCGGCCAAGCTCGGGGCTGTGGGCCCCACAGGTGCGATGCCTGGGTGCTGAAGGAGAGTGTTCGGGCACATCAGACCGGCACAGGAGGGGGCCCCTTCTCGGGGGTCACGCAGCTGGTGGAGGCCGGGGGAGAGGTGCGGGACCCAGTGTGCTTGGGGGCCAATGTTGCAGAGAAAAGAGTGTGTGTCCAGCTCGCTGGGGACAGGATGCCTTGCCTCTTGTGCTCCAGGCAGCACAGCAGAAACGTTTGTTGACAGGCCGTTGCTGGCTATCTTTAAACGCAGCAGATAAACATTTGGGATTGAAGTGTTTCTACCGTTTCTTGCATGCCACAGGCCAATCACACGGCTCCAACCTCAGCCAAAGACACCTTTTCTTCACTGGGGTTGGCAACAGTCACCCGTGGGTTCGGGACCCCGGGATGGAGTTACCTGGTGGCACCTGGAGGCACGGGGTCTCCTTCCGGGATGACCTTGGGGCTGAATCTGAAGCCCCCTGTGGCTTTGCACTGGGAGGGAGCCTTTCTCCGAGAGGCAGTTGGGTGGGAGTTTCGGGTGAAGAGACCCGGGTTTGGATGAAGAAATGCAGCCCGGATGGGAAGTGCCTGAAAGCCAGCGGCCCCGTCCTTCCTGGTGGCTATTTGTCAGACTCTTCCTTCACGGCTGAGCGGGAAAAAGGGACACTTGCACTCGGTCCCTCCACGTGGCAGAAGGCATCTTTCCCGAGTGGTGATCCGGCCCCCACCGCTGCTGCCTCCTAACTATTTAATGCCACGTAGCACTCGCCTCAGGAGCCGATGACACGACATTCTTGGTGGACCACAAGCCTGTGTTTCTATCTGCAGATTTCCTGGCAAAGGAAAGGCCACATGGGGACACTTGGAGCTGTGTCCGGAGGAATAGGACGACGGGCCCAGCATCTCCTGGGTGTCGGGGGCCTCACCCTGGCTGTCACCTCCTGTCCCTGATGCTACAGGCATGTTGCTGTCCTGTGGGCACGTGTGTGTGTGTGTGTGTGTGTGTGTGTGTGTGTGTCCCTCACTGACCCATGGCTGGTTTGGGGTGGCCTGGCAGGGCTGCCCATGTCTTGCCTGGGTCCTGTGTCAGCCACACACAGCATCACACACACACAGCATCTCACACGCACACATGCACACACACACACAGACACACACCCGCACGGCCTCCAAACAAAGCCCTCTGTAAGCAACTGTGTCCTCCCGGGAGCCTCCCGAGACACGTGCTAAGCGTGTACACACAACCGTGCTGGTGGAGTAAAGTGTCCTGTGGCCTCAGGACCTTGTAACAAGTCTGTAAGAGGGAGGGCGGGCCGCAGGGGGTTGCGGAACAATAGATAACACCTCTCTTCTCCCAGCCTGCCCCGGCCCGCTTCCGCCCACAGGGACACCCGGCTCGCGTCCCACCGCACCCAGCCGCCGGCCCACCGCGTTGCCACGGAGACGGTGGGCATCCCAGGGGCCGCCCCGCCCCCTGCTGGCTTTGTCGAGGCTGGAGAAGAAAGGGGCTGTGCGGGCGCCGCCCCGCCCGAGGGAGGGCCGGAGGGGGCAGGGCCGCCGTGCCCGCCCCGCGGTGGCCTCCCCGCGCGCGCCGGCCGGACGGGGGCTTCCTGCTGGGCCCCCTTGGCAGGGAAGGCGGTGAGTAGGTGCGACTGGAAAGGTTTCAGGTGGCGGTGAGGTCCGGGTCCCCGCGCTGCTCGTCCTGCAGGGTGGCGGGCAGGGGCGCTGCTCGTTCTGCAGGGTGGCGGGCAGGGACACAGCGCCTGCGTGCGCCCAGGTGACTTGAGGAGGGGGCCTGCCCCTCCCTCGGCGGGTCCCCGCCCCCCGGCCTCCCCCCCCCCCCCCCCCGGATGTTTGCTGGGCACGTGCGTGTCTGTCTCCGGACGTCCCCACGTCTGGCTGAACCGCCGGGAGGGGAGTGGGGGTGTGCTTAGAAATGCCACGGCCTGAGGTTGCCACGAAAACGGGGACCCCGTTTCAGACGCCGGACAGTATTTTTATAAAAGCAATTTTTTAGAGCAGTTTTAGGTCCACAGCAAAATGGAGGGAAGTTCAGAGATTTACCCTGCGCCCCTGGCCCACCCCCGCCTCCCCCTCATGGAGGGGCGCCTGTGAGCCTGCATGGGCTGGGCATCGTGGCCCGGAGCCCACACGTTGTTGGGGTCACTCTTGGTGGGCCTTCCGTGGGCTTGGGACAAATGTGTCCTGATGCCTGTCCATCATTTCACACCCTAAGAAGCCCCTGGCAGCCAGGTCACACCGGCAGGTCTGTGCGGGTGTTGCCTTCTAGGATTGGCTTCTGTCACTTAAGTTTCCGGTGTTCCCCCGCCCCTTGCTTTCTCTCTCTTCAGGGAAACCAGCCCCTCGGACGCATGTGGTCGAGGGTACCTTTTCTTGACAAAGAGGCTGAAGACTGCACACTCCCGAGTCCTTGGGGACGCCAGGCCCCAGGCTCTTTGGAGGTGTGGACCAGGACATGGGCATGTAGGGCGACTTCCCAGCTCAGCCTGGAGTGAAGGGGTCTGCACACACGATTCCTCTTTGAACTAGTGTAAGCCGGCAGGCCCAGCCACAGTGCCTTTTCGGGAAAGTTCAACGTGCCTGGGGTGGGGGTTCCGTCCAGGCCTGGCTGTTGGGCTGCTGGGGCGGGCGGCTGAAGGCCACGGGCTCTGGGTGCAGAGCTTCCTCTGTGCCAGGCCAGGGTCCCACCGGCACAGAGACTCCCTCGGGTAGACCCTGGGCTGGGGCCTCAGTTTCCTCCTCTGTACCACAATGGTTGCCACAGCTCGTCCCCGGGCCCTTGGTGGGCTCACTCAGTGACCTCAGCCTGCGCCGTGGGGGCCTGGACCTGCTCTGGGCACTGTGGACAGACGGGCTCTGGGGGCTCAGGGCAGGACACGACCACCTGCCCCCCAGCCATGTGACTGGGGCCCATGCCTCAGTGTCCCCAGCTGTCCAGCAGGGCTTGCTATGGGTGACAGGAGCTGAAGGGTGCCCTCTGCACACACATGGCTAGTCAGACTGCAATGGCTTCCCTGGGTGGCGGGATGCCTTCCCAGGCTCATGGTCGCCAGTCATGCCTCAGTCCCACAGCCTCGGGCCAGCTTTGGGGGCTTCCTCCCACCCCAGGACACATGGTGAGGGACCCCCAGGGGCCTTGGGGCTGTGTGGGGACCTCCCTCAAGCACAGATGGGGTTGGAGCATGCCCATGGCTCAGCAATCCCAGCCCACTCAGGCCACCCCCTCCCCGCAGCCGCTGCCCACTGTGTGTGTGCGTGGACTTGTGTGTGTGCACGTGTGCACAGGGACCTGTTGTCCAGTGAGAGGCTGGGCGCCCATGTTGGCAGCGATCTGCCCCCGAGGGGCTGAAGGCCGTCTCCTCCCTGTGGGCACTGATGCCTGGCCCCATACCCTGCGCTGCAGCCAAGGAGGGGGCACCGTCCTGCCACTCCCCTGAGGCTCCTGCACCAACAGTAGCGCTCAACTAACTGGCCCGTGGGCACTGAGCACCGCTAACCACCTAGTGACCCACCCACTTCCTTTTTTGTATCTCCATCCATCTCCTCCTCCCTCCTCCCTCCTTTCTCCTTCCCTCCTTCATCCTCCTCCCTCCCCCCTCCCTCCCTCCACCCCTCACCTGCCTCCTCCCTCCTGCCTCTTTGCCATCTTGTTGCAGAAGGGATCTGGTTCAGCTAAAGCATGCAGGATAGAGAAGCAGGTGCATACAAGGGGAGAGCTGTGTGTTTGCCAGGCTGAACTCAGGGCGGGGCTGGTGAAGCCGCAGGGTGGGAGCCCAGGACCCACTTGCATGGGAGCGCTGGACCTGGGCTGACTCTTCCCGGTTGTGAGTTTGGGAAGCTACCTCCCACGTCCAGGTTGGCCCTTGTGAGCTGTGGGAGCCTATGAGCAGATCGAGGAACACTCAGAGGGGGTCTGCTGCTCGGGAGCCCCGAGGTGGCCTGGGGACACAGAGCACCCCAACCTGGGACACGGCAAGGGCAGGATGCTCCAGGTGGAAGCTGAGGCTGTCAGCCCAGAGTTGCCCCCACCCCCAGCTCACGCCCTCCTGGGGCTGCTCAGCCCCCAGGGTCCCCCGCAGGAACAGGGAGATGGGGCAGAATGGGGGTGGCCAGCGCCCCTGCCTGGCTGAGCGGGAGGTGAGAGACCAAGGAGGCCGTGTCTGGTGTGTCTGGTGCCGAGGAGGGAATCCCCACGGGCTTTCTAGAGCTCCAGCTGGGGCTTTTAGAATGAAGTTGCTGGCGACATATGCTTGAACCTTTTGTTTCCCAGTAATTAATTTCCAGTAAGCCCCTCCCGCTCCCTCCTTTCACAGTGCATGTTTGGGGGGGCTGCCAGCAGATTCGCATCCTCCCTCCCCTGAAAGGCAGTCCCCTAAATACACAGAGCTATGAAGGCTGAATCACTTTGGTTCATCAGGACCTGAGAGTGAGGATCCCAATGGGAGAGGATGCGTATGTGGGGCTGCGGCCGGGACGGTGGTGGACCCCGAACTCAGGGCCTGGGCCTGGGTGCTGGTGGCCACCCCGTGTCACCCTACTTCTTGAATCAGAGAAATTGAGGGTTTCCTTCTAGACCACTGGGACAAAGTGAATATTGCAATAAGTACTTAAGTACTGTTAAGAAACGCTAACCATCATCTGGGTTTTCAGCGAGCCACGATCTTTTTGCTGGTGGAGGGTCTTCCCTCAGTGTTGAAGGCTGCTGACCCCTCAGGGCAGTGGCAGCTGACCCCGCAGGGAGGTGGCGGCTGTGGCCATTTCTGGAAATAAGACAACTGTGACGTTTGCCACGTTGACTGACTCTTCTCTCAAGAACAATTTCTCTGTAGCACGTGATGCTGTTTGGCATTTTACACACAGAACTTCCTTCAAACCCGGAGTCTATCTTGTCACACCCTGTCCACTGCTCTGTCAGCTAAGTTCGTGTGATATTCTCAATTCTGTGTTGTCATTTTGACACTCTTCACAGCATCGTCACCAGGAGCACACTCCGTCTCAGGAAACCACTTTCTTTGTTCATCCACGGGAAGCAAGTCCCCATCCGTTGGAGTTTTATCCAGCTCCCAGGGAGCTTGGCCCAGCTCCCTGCCGTCTTCAGGCCCCCCTTCTGCTTCCGGTTCTCCTGTTTCCACACGTCTGCAGTGACTTCCTCCCCTGGAGTCCTGAACCCCTCAAAGTCCTCCCTGGGGCCGGAACCAGCTTCTTCCCAACTCCTGTTCATGTTGAATCGTGACCTCTTCCCATGAATCCCCAATGTTCTTCATGGCATCTAGGATGGTGACTCCTTCCCAGGATGTTTTCAGTTTACTCTGCCCAGATCCATCAGAGCAATCAGTGTGTGTGGCAGCTATGAGCTCACGAAAAGTGTCTCTTAACTAATGAGACTTGGAGGTCAGAATTACCCCTCGGTCCATGGGCTGCAGAATGGTGGTGGTGTTGCAGCAGGCATGAAAGCAACAGTAATCTCATTGCTCGTCTCCATCAGAGCTCTTGGGTGACCAGGTGCAATGTCTTTGAGCAGTAATCTTTTGGAAGGAATCTTTTCTCCTGAGCAGCAGGTCTCAACAGTGGACTTGAGCCACTCGGTCAACCGTGTTGTGGACAGATCTGCTGTCCTCCAGGCTTTGTTGTTCCAAGTTAAGAGCACGGGCGGAGGAGATTTTGCGCGATTGCTACGGGCTTAGGATTTTCAGAATGGCCAGTGAGCTTCCACCTGGCTTCCACCTCAAGTCACCAGCTGCATCCGCTCCTGAGCAGAGTCCGCCTGTCCCTGGAGGCTTTGAAGCCAGGCACTGACTTCTCCTCTCCAGCCATGAAAATCCTAGGTGGCATCTTCTTCCAGCAGAAGCCTCTTTCATCTGCATGGAGAGTCTGCTGTTTAGTGTGAGCACCTTCCTGAGTCCTCTCGGCCAGATCTTCTGGATAATTCCGGCAGCTTCTGCGTCAGCACGTGCTGCCTCACCTTGCACTTGGGCGTCACAGAGAGAGCTTCTTTCCCCAAACCTCCTGAACCAACCTCTGCTAGCTCCTACCTCTTCTGCTCCTTCCTTACCTCCTCAGCCTTCGCCGGATCGAAGAGTCTGGGCCTTGCTCTGGGCGAGGCCTTGGCTGAAGGGAACGTCGTGGCCGCTTTGATCTCCCATCCAGACCAGCCAGACTTCTTCCATATCAGCAGTCAGGCTGTTTCCCCTGCTTATCACCCGTGTGTCCACTGGAGCGGCGCATGCGTGCAGTGTCCTTCAAGGACTCTTCCTTTGCCTTCACAGCTTGGCTACCTGTTTGGCACAAGTGGCCTAGATTTCAGCCTGTCTTGGGTTTCGCCCTGTCTTCCTTACGAAGCTTAATCTTTCCTAGCTTGTGATTGAACGCGAGAGACGCGTGACTCCTCCTTTCGCTTGAGCGCTTGGGGGCCATTGTGGGGTTCTGAGTGGGCCTAATGTCAGTACTGTTGTGTCTCAGGGAATGGGGAGGCCTGAGGAAGGGGACAGAGATGCAGGTGGGGACAGGTGAGCAGCCAGAACACAAGAGTTTATCAGTTATCAGTTTGAGTTTATCAGTTAAGTTCATCTTATATGGCTTGGCTCACGGTGCCTCAGCTTAGCATGGTGACATCAAAGATCACAGATCACCGAAACAAATATAATAATGATGAACAAGTTTGGAAAAATGGTGCCAAAAGACTTGTTCCACACACGGTTGCCGTAAACCTTCCATTTGTGAAAAACTGCAGGGAAGCGAGGTGTGCCTATATACGCACAATGATTTTCTTTCTTATGGGGTTAAAAAAAAGCCCATAGACACGGCACCCCCTCAGTGATGGGCATCAGAGTGCTGTGTCACAGGCCAGGGGCCACTTCGCCTGGGGCATCGCCCTCACTCACCGGGACCTCCCGTAACTGTCCTGTTCTGTCTGCAAGGCTCCCAAACGCCACCTCGCGTAAGGGACTGAGGCCACAAGTTCTCCAGCGCATCCCAAAGGCTCCTTTTGGCTGAGATGACTGAACTGTCAAAGGTTTTCAGAGCAATTCTGCTTTTGTTTTGTTTACGTAAAGAGGTAATGGGACTGCTCAGCAATCAGGCCCTCACTCTCTCACGCTGACATCTGGCGCCCAAAGCCAGGTGTGGGCTGCGAGGCTGTCCTTAGTGCCGCCTGGCTTCCGGCTACATGCTCAGCAGCGCCCAATTTAGGGGACATTTTCTGTCTTTGAACAATATGCACTTTCAGTGGAAAGGAACCTAGAGAACATTTTGCAAAAGTGTGTTTTCAGAAAGCAGAATTACATTCCGGGTCCATTCCTCCTGGGTTTCTTGACCGCATTTTTCCTCAGAGAAATTTAAGACAGCTAAGTAGAAATTAAATTTTCCATGTATAAACAGACATGGAGACAGTAGTGCCTCTGACGGCAACTGCTGGAGGTTTGGAATCTCGAATGAGCAGTAAGAGTTTACCGTCTTATTTTTAAATAGGTTGACTGTTCTCCCAAATGCAAATATGATAAATGTTCTTTGTAAAAATGCATATATTCCTGAGAAGCAAGGAGAGGAAAATGGAAAACCCCAGAAGCCCAGCCCCAGAGCCGGCAAGCCCAGCGGCCTGCACGTCCGTGGGGAGTTTGCTGTTCCCTCCCGGGTCTTGTCCGGCACTGGGTGGGTGGGTGTTCAGGCACCTGCCGACTGACAGAGCTGACCCCTCCAAAGCCCGTTGTGTCCCACCGCCTCAGTGCCCGACACTGCCCCACCCTGGCCTGACGGTCCTCCCCGGAGTAAGCAGGAGGGGCAGGGCGCAGGGAGCCGTGCCGGGATGAGGGGCGGGCAAGCCTCCGTCTTGGGGAGCTGCTGGGAGACCGAGTGAAGGCTTCGCGCATCCCTGAGCCTCGGTTTCCTCATCGCCATCGGTACCGGGATGTTCCCCTGCAGGGCCTTGGCTCGCCCTGCTGCCCTGCGCCCCATGTCAGTGGCCCGCTGTCCCGGCCACATCCTCTGCTGGCTCCCAGCCTGGCCTTGGCAGCTGCTTGGCCTCCTGAGACACTGCCTCCCTTCTGGGAGCAGGGAGGCGGGGTGTCCCCGAGGCTGCTCCTCCTTCACTCTGTCTGTGGGGACGCAGGGGCTGTGATGCCAGGTGCCGATGTTGTGGGGAGGGGAGCGGCGGGCCCTGGAGGGCAGGAGTGTCCAGCCTGCGCACCTGTGCTGGGTGTGGACGGTGGTGCGGGGGGCGCCCTGGGCAGAGGGCACAGGGTGACGGGCGGGGTGTGCTGGCTAATGTGGAGGAGATGCGAGGCCTTGGGGCTCGGCCCCACGTCCATTTCTGTTGTGCTGGGGATTCTGGGAGCTGCCCTGTTTCCCTGGATAAGTCACTGTTTGCCTTAACAATCAGGGGACTCCGTTAGCCCCCTTTTTTTTTTTTCAATTTTTTAAAAATGTTTATTTTTGACACAGAGAGAGAGCAAGTGGGGGAGGGACGGAGAGAGGGAGACACAGAACTGGAAGCAGGCTCCAGGCTCTGAGCTGTCAGCACAGAGCCTGATGCAGGGTTGGAACTCACAAACAACAAGATCATGACCTGAGCTGAACTTGGACCTTTAACCAACTGAGCCACCCAGGCGCCCTCCATTAGCTCTCTCTTAAAAATTAAACTTTTTATTCTGCAATAACTAACCGTAGATTCACGTGTGGTTTACGCAGCCTCCCCGGAGGGTGACGTCCTGCACAACTGTGGAGTGCCGTGCACAGCAGGACGTCCACACGGGCACAGCCAGGTGTGAACTGCCTAAGGACGCAGCTCGCCTGTGCTCCGTGAACGCAGGTCCATGAACGATGCTCTGTAGGTGGAGCTTGGAGCGGTTTCAAATGGACCCGCCGGGTCTGCTGTGCACCCAGCGGGTCGGGGCTGCGGGCGTGCCTCAGCTCAGCCCTGCACCCCTGGGGCACACGGGGCTGTGTGCAGGTCAGGGCTGTGGGGAATGAGGCTGCACATCTGCGTGCAGGTGTCTGCATGGACGCAGGGCTTCGCGTCTCCGCACGGACACGAGGCCGTTGCTGCGTCCTGGGTGGTGGCCCTTTCCTTCTAGAAGAACCTGCCGGGCTCTTCCCAGAGCGGCAGCCCATTTGCGAGCCGGGTGTGGGTGGCCAGTTTCAGCACATCCTGGACGCCGTGGGCTGGCCTGGCCTGTCTCCATGTTCTCCTTCCCACACGTGTGAGGGCATCTAACCCCGGCCAAGCTCGCACTTGTCAATTTTCCCATCAGGGCTCGTGCTCTTGGTGTCCTGGCCCCAGGTCCCAAAAGTTTTCTCCTGTTTTTCTTGAAGTTAGTTTACATTTTACGTTTACATCTATGACCCACTTTGTGCTGGTGTGTGTATCAGGCGTGCGGTTTAGGTCGGGTTTCTTGTTTGCCTGTGGAGGTCCCGTCCTCCGAGGCCATTTGTGGACAGGCTCTTTTTCCTCCCTTCGCACGGTTGGCACCCCCCTCCCCCCCGCCCCCGCGGTGGGGCTCCCGCCGTGCCCCGTTGATGCCTGTGTGTGTCCCCCCAGCGCCACCCTGTCCCCTTTGCTGTGGCTACAGAAGGACCTTACTGTGGGGCCAGGGGCCCCTCCAGCGTCTTCCGCCTGTTCACGGCCGCCTGCTGCCCGGGGACCCGTGCCCCCCATGTACATTCTGGAATGAGCTCCTCTAAGGTCTACAGAAAGCCTTGCTGGGACCTTGATAGAAACTGAATTAAACTCACAGGTCATTTGTGGGAGAATTGACGTTGCTACTGTCTTGAATCCTCAGTCCATGAACACAATATGCCTTTTTTAAGATTTCTGTTTCCTTCGTCATCATACTATACTTTTCAGCACCCAAGCTTAGCACATGCTTGTGCGTGTGTGTGTGCGCGTGTGTGTGTGTGTAAATGGCATTGTGTTTTTTGGATTTTGGCATCTGCACGTTCATCGCCGGCATATAAACATTCAAGCGATTTTCGTGAATTGATCTTGTGTCCGTGACTTGCTACTTCTAAGTGTTTTTGTAGATTCATGGGGTTTTCTTAGACAAGCGTGTCATCTGCACACATGGACACGTTTATTCCTTCCGTGTGCTCCGCTCTGATGAGCAACAACAGTGACATCCTCTCCCGTTCCCACCCTCCAGAGGTGGTGTGGGATGAACGGTGCCCCCCAAATTCATGTGCTGAAATCCTAACCCTCAATGCCTCAGAATGTGACCGTATTTAGAGAGTGAACCTTTAAAAAGCTAACTAGTTAAAATGAGGTCTTGTGTGTGGGCCCTAATCCAGTGTGACTGGTGTCCTTATAGGCAGAGATGTGGACACAGACATGCACGGAGGGACGACCCCGTGAGGACACGGGAGAGGATGGCCGTCTATGCACCAGGAGGGAGGCCTCAGGGGAGGCCGGCCCTGCTCACGCCTGCCTCCCCAACTTCCCTCCCCCGGGACTGGGGCAGATGCATTCCTGTGGTTTCTACGGTATTTTGTTACAGCAGCCGGAGCAGCCCCCACCACAGAGGTTTTCCCGCCCCAACTTCATGCCCAAGTTCTGCCTGTTGATTCACTTCACCTAAAATAGCCTTTTCCATCTGGCTTCTTACGAGACGCATCCCTGTCGCTGGTGTATCAGTAGCTGAGTGATGTTTCCTGTTAGGACCGTTCCACACTTGGCTGATTCATTCTCCAGTTGGTGGACATTTGGGTTATTTCCAGTTTTGAGTTATTATGAACAAGCTTTCCACAGACATAGTGACCAGGTCTTTGTGGGGACAGGTGTTTTCTTTTCTCTTGGGGAGACCCCCCCCCCCAGGAGTGGGATTGCTGGGTCGTAGGCGGGTGTGTGCCAAGTGCTTCTGTCACCCCTCATCCTGTCGGCACTTGGTACCATCAGCCTTGGACTTTGGCCACTCTGATGGGCATGGCGGTATCTCAGTCTCTCATGGAGGCTACGTTTCCCTGATGACAGTGCTGCTGAGCCTGTCCCTGTGTGCTCCTTGTCTGTTTAGACAACTTTTGTAAGCCAAGTGCCTGGTCTAGTCTATTCCTCAGTTTATTTTTATCAGATTCTTTGTCTTTATTGGTTCATAGGAATTTTTTTTAACTTTTATATCATTTGAGTAGTGTTCACTATCACACTAGAAAAATGTGACAGATAGAATGTCTAATGTAGGAAAGAGGTGCTAAAACATTGCCAGAGGTGAAAACTAACCTTAACATCTTCCTGAAAGGCAGTAGAAATAAAAGTAGGGAAAGAGAAAGGCACATTTCACAAGATTATTTCAGTAATAATATCTTGTCCCAGAGGCGACAAACAGCAAACTAGCCTTATTTTAAAACATGTATCCATAGGAATGTTTTATATATTCTGTACACAAGTCCTTTGTCAGATGGATGTATTACAAGTACTTCCTCCTACTCCGCAGCTCCCCTTTGAATAAGCACAAGCCTCGTGTCGGTGACGTTTGGTTTATCACGTTTTTTCCTGTGGCTTTTAGGCCTGAGACATCTGCGTGCCTTGAGGGCGTAGGTGTCTCGCCTGCGTGTTTTTAGAAGCTCTCTAGGGCTCGCGGTTAAGACCGATCGTCCCAGCTATTGTGTGTGAGGTGAGTGACGGCTGAAGTCCACCTGTCCGTGCGGTGCCCACTTGCGAGGGGCTCTCCCGTCCCAGTGAGCGCTCACACCATCAGCCAAAACCAGCCGACCACGTGCGCGTGACTGCAGTTCTGGACTCCCCATCCTGCTCGTTCATACGTTCCTCCATCCTGACCCACTGACACTACCTGTCTTGTTTTAATTCAGTTTACTTTTGTTATTATAGGAATTATTTTACTTAATGAACTAAACCATTTTACTTATTATAGAAACCTCTGCACTGTGGTAATGGACAGAAGCGGTTCCCCATTGTCAGCCATTCATATCTGTGATTTCCCTCCTACAGACACGGCCGTGTGTCACGTTCTTGCTCATCCATGGGCGCGAAGGACTGGCACGTGCAGGGGCCGCGGCACACGGGGCTGTGAGCCATTTCGTCATCGTTGTTTTGGTGGAGGCTCCAGATTGCCTTCCACAAGGTGCAGGGAGAGGGGTGCTCCCCAACCACTGTTTGCACCTGTTCAGGCCTCCCTTCTTCTCCGGGGTAGCAGTGCCCCCATCCTGTGCTCCCTCTCCTCCTCCCCCGTGCTTCCCCATCCTCCTCCTCCTCCCTTCCTGTGCTCCCCCATCCTCCCCCCCGTGCTCCCCCATCCTCCCCTCCTGTGCTCCCCTATCCTCCTCCCCCCCGTGCTCCCCCATCCTCCCCTCCAGTGCTTCCCCATCCTCCTCCCCCATCCTCCCCTCCTGTGCTCCCCCATCCTCCTCCCCCATGCTCCCCCATCCTCCTTCCCCCCTGTGCTCCCCTATCCTCCTCCTCCGTGCTCCCCCATCCTCCTTCTCCGTGCTCCCCCATCCTCCCCCCCTGTGCTCCCCCATCCTCCTCACCCCATGCTCCCACATCCTCCTCCCCCCCGTGCTCCCCCATCCTCCTCCCCCATGCTCCCCCATCCTCCTTCCCCCCGTGCTCCCCATCCTCCCCCCTGTGCTCCCCCATCCTCCCCCTGTGCTCCCCATCCCTCCCCCCCCGTGCTCCCCCATCCTCTTCCTCCATGCTCCCCCATCCTCCTCCCTTCCTGTGCTCCCCCATCCTCCTCCCCCGTGCTCCCTCATCCTCCCCCCATGCTCCCCCATCCTCCTCCCTCCGTGCTCCCCCATCCTCCTCCCTCGTGCTCCCCCATCCCTCCCCCCCGTGCTCCCCCATCCTCCTTCGCCCCTGTGCTCCCCCATCTTCCCCCTGTGCTCCCCCATCCTCCTCCCTTGGGCTCCTTCGTGCTCCCCCCATCCTTCTCCATTTATCAAGTGTCAATGTTTTGCCCTATTTGTGGTCTCCCCACGTAGACCGGTAGGCTTTTTTCTCACAACTATTTTTTTAAAAACGCAGCACTCACAACTAGAACATTCTGTGGCCAGAGACCAGCCCATGAGGAGTCCTTGCCACCCCAGCCGTCGGCCAGGTGCTTCTCTGTACTGACCCAGGACCATGCAGTCCACCCGCCAGTGCTCAGGCCTTGGTTGTTTCCAGGCTTGCTCTTACCCGCCCTGGTGCAGGGAGCCACCTGGCCCTCGCCACCACGCACCTGTGCAGTATGCTCAGCACTGATTTTGGAGTGGTCAGTGCTGGGTCAAAGGGCAAGTGTCCCCTTCCCTCGCCCCACCCATCCTGTGGAGGGGTCTCTGCCAACCTGACGGGAAGAGAGGGTACGTGGGTGTGGGCCGTAGCTGTCCCATCA
Organism: Panthera onca; assembly: GCF_046562875.1. Classification (NCBI taxonomy): domain Eukaryota; kingdom Metazoa; phylum Chordata; class Mammalia; order Carnivora; family Felidae; genus Panthera; species Panthera onca. Next base: position 1,773,808 of record NC_138351.1, read on the forward strand.
CATGTGTGGCGGGCCACTTAGATTTCCTTTTCTGTGAGCTATCAGCTCTGGATCATTCCACAGCCCACGCATCCCTCATTCCTCACCAGGACTAAATGACGGAGGTGGCTCATCCAATGGAGGCCAGCTGTCTGAATCTTGAAGAAGACACAAAACCGAGCCAAGTCGCAACGCGATGAAGTGCGGGCTCAGTGGAGGCCCTGCACGTGAAAACAGCAGACAGATGGCTCTGCGTCCAGTGACTGTCTTTACCACCTATGTCCCTCACGTTGCCTCCCTGGTTAAAGTTATTCAGGACACGAAAGGCTGTGAGAAGCGTGATTCTGAGGGAAAACAGCGTGGCTCGTGGTCCCACAACACGATCGTTCCATCCATTAAAACATTAAATACTGATTTTGGAATAATTTTAGAGGCACAGACGAGTTGCAGAGACAATACAAGGGGCTGCTGGGTAGCCTGGACACAGCTTTTCCCAATGTCCACGTCCACACAGTGGGCTCCGTTTGTCCAGAAGCTTAGCTTGGGGGAAATGCCACTGGCCACAGACTCATGTTTTACCCACATCCGATGTGGGGCACCATAATGTGTTTAGTAAACATGGAATTTTAATGTTTGTGCCCAGAAATCTATCAAAGGACAGGAGAGAGAATTTGGTTATCTTGGCAAGTTTTTTTTCTTTACAAAGAAATAAACACTTTAATTCCGGATGTTTTCAACAAGGGGCAGGACCAGAGGGGGCACAGGGCTCCCACCGTCCAGGGCTGGGTCATGTGAGCAGCGCCCGTGGAGGGTGGGTGCATGGAAGATGGGAGGGCACGTGCGGCCTTCCCCCAGAGAGCCTCAAACCCCGTGAAGCCCTCTGGGCTCACCGAGAGTGAGCAGCACAGAACGGGTCTTCACCGCCATCAGGGAGCCCTTCCGGGTTGAGGCCCCAGTTTGGTCTGTTGGGCCACTGATTAAATCATTGGCTAGAGAAATAGTGCCTTAAAACAAGACTGTCTGTAGATGTCTCTCCCCTGTGGCCTGACACCCTCTGCCCTTAGGTCACCCCTGGCCCTTTTTCCTGATGACCGCAGTATATCACCTGTCACTGCATAACAAACAACCTAAACCACGTGGCTTAAAATGACAGTAAACACTTATCAATTCTATTTTCATTGGTGGGTCAGAAATTTAGGTGCAGCCTGGCTCTGGTCAAGGTCTCTGGTGAGGCGGGGGCTGCGGTCTCACCTGACGGCTGGGCAGGCAGGGATCCACTCCCTCATTCTCCCTCAAGGCAGGCTGGTGCCGGCGGCCGGCTGGCGGCCTCCGCTGCTGCCCACGCAGGGCTCTCCACACTACGGCCTAAGGGTCCTCACCACGTGGCAGCGGCTCCCCCAGAGCCAGCGGCCCAGGAGGGAAAGGCAGACCTGACCTTGGAGGTCGCCCTCTTCGTTTCTGGTGTCCCAGTGGCATGTCACCGGGTCAGCCCCAAGCAAAGGGCACAGGTGTGCAGTGAAGGAACACCCAGATGTGACTGTTCCCCGGCCATCCTGGGAGCCGGCTGTCACAAGTGTGTTCCTTGTTGGACGGTGCCACCTCCCTGGTTGACATGCCTCCCCCCCGCCGCCTGCCATAGGATGCTCTCCATCCAGGCCGCGCCCCACTGCACTTTTTGTTCATCACTCTTGTGTCTTTACACCTGGCCTGCTGCCGTGCTGTGTGCCCTCATCCCTGCCTTCTTAGGCCACTTGTGTGCAGCAGGGCTCCGGGCCTGGGTCCTCAGGTCCTGATGGGGTCCCACGGCCAGTGTCCTGGCTCAGGGATGTCAGCGGGCAAGGGCCACGCTGGGGGAAGGTGGCAGGTGCTGCTCTTGCCACACCTGAGCCGGGAGCATCTGGAGGGTCCCCCTGCCACGGGCCAGGCCCTCGTTCCACCCAAAAACCCCATGTACCCCGTATTCTCTCCATCTTATGGCGCAGATGGCACAGGAAGAGGGGCTCTGAGAGGCTCTGTGGCACAGAGCTCGGCCCGAGAGCCGGGACGTGAGCCCAGGTGCCGGTGTGACACCGGCCACTGTCCTTCACCTGCCGGGTGGGGCAGTTCTGAGTCCTCAGTGAGGTGGCGGCTTGGGGGGGGGGGCCCACACAGAATGCGCACCCGCCTCGGGCTTCCTGGAAGGAAGTGTACCTGCGTCCGTGCACACGGCGGCCCCCGCTGCGGGCTGACCTCGGTCGGCATCTCCCTCACAGACTCTCTCAGACCTCAGCTTAGAAGGAAGGCTATCCGGAGGTAAAGCCTGACCGCCCCCAAACAGCGGGGCATGGGAGCGAGCGTGCTGTGTAGACCCCACTGGGGAGCCACGTGAGCTGTGGGGATGCACGAGGCAGGTCTTCGTGGGCCAGAGAACCCCGTTAGCTGCCCCTTTGCTCATTTCCTCACCCTCACGCGTTGCCTGTGTGTGCAGTGCTGCCCCGGGGGGCTCCACAGTGACCCCCGGCCAGCAACGAGGACATCAAGGTTCAAAGAATCACTTTGTCTCTAAAGAAGCATCATGGCGGGATGAAGGAGCCACCATTGGATGGCGGGCAGAACTCGCGGCCCGAGCTCTAGGACTCCACTTCTCGCGTATTTACTCCCCGAGGTCATGGAGTGTCGTGGGTAGGGTGGGCCCTTTTCGCCGTTCCTCTGATGGTCTGTTGGGCCCTCCTCTCAGCTAGGGGACCCCACTGCTCACGTCTGCTGGACACCCCAAGGGTCCCAGTGTCGTGTGCTTGCAGATCTGAGCAGAAAAGCCCACAGGCGAGCTGGAGGCAGGAAGTCTGGGGCCTCCGCCATGTCCGTGCCCAGGACAGTTCAGGGCACTGTGAAGCCACCGCAGGCCACGGTGCAGAGGCTCGGCGGGGCCTGGACAGCTCTCCAGCCGGTTCGGGCTGTACTTTCACAGAAGAGGCAGCTGGGGAACCAGTGAGCTTGGGCATGTGACGACGCGGAAGTGCAAAGGCACCGTCTTTGGTGACCTGTGTTGCAAAACCAGCAAAAGGAAGTTGTGTTCGCTGCTGCCTGAGGTCCGCCCCGGACAGAAGCACACACTCCCACGGAGAGCAGGTGAGTGGCTCCAGCTCCGGGGTCTTCCCCGGCCCCCGCAGCCTGTGCTGGTGCTGCACGGGGCACTCCTGGGGACGAGGGTGTTCAGAGCAGGGGCCGTTTGGGGTCGGTGGCTCCAAGGCAGGAACCGTGTGGTGGTGCGTGAGCGGCGTGTTGTGCGCACTCCTCTGCCTCCTGGGGGCCTGTTTGTGAAGAACCAGGGTGCTATGGGCCGCATCCAGCGGCAAGCACGCCGTTTGCCAGGACAGCACTCGGCATCGTCTGGGGCTGCTCAGACTGGCTGAGGTGAACGGAGCCCGGGAGGGGCCGGGGTCTGAGGCCGACCTGGCTCAGGGTGACCGCCCCCCTCCGTGGGTCCGGCCTGCACATTTGTCACTGAGGCCCTGGCCAGTGCTGGTCTTCCCTTGCCTGGGCTTAGGAGGGGTGGGTGGTCCCAGACACAGTCCCCGGGCGGGTAGGCCTTCCCACAAAATGCGGCTCTGGAAGGTTCTGCAACCTGCAATTTAGATGCTGACAGGGCTTGGCTGTGGCGGCCCTACTGGGGAGGAGGACCCCCTGGGAACCCCACACGGCTGACTCCTGGGTGGGGGCACACCACGGGTGGCTGTGGGTGGAGCCAGACGCCAGTGTGTTTGTGCGGGGCAGGGGTGTGTCCAGGGGCACAGCTGCGCCCCGAGCACCCAGCTCCCAGGGCCCTCCAGGCTTGCAGTCGACTGGCCGACTACTCAGCCACTTGGGCAGGAGAGGAAACAGGGAGCTTTGGGCCTCGGCCTCGGGCCCAACTCAAACCTTCGGAGCCTGACAGCTCAGCCGGGTGGGGCCGGGTGCGCAGGGAGGAAGTGGTTTGTCTCCAGCTGGGTGTTTGCAGGATGTTGGGGGCCCTGGTTCCCCTCCTCGGGGCTGATGTCCGTCTCCCCACAAAGCCCAGCACCTCCTCCAGTTCAGGGGCCTCCGAAACTGGACGGGCCCATATGCCCTGACACGCAGAGGCCTGAACCTCAGTTGGTCCGCTGAGGCCGGAGCTCAGATGGGTTAAACGAGGTTCTGAGGTCACACGGAGCATTGCTGCCCTGAGCCCCTCAAAAGCCCAGGAATGGGGCTGTCCTTGGACTCAGAACGGTGACAGTGGTGCACCTGCTGGCCCAGTGCTGGGAGCACCTACCCCAGGTGGATTCTGAAGATTCCCACTGACACGTGACGAAAGTGAGGCACCTCAGTAAAGGAGCTGAATATGGAAGTCAAACCGTAGGACAGATGTGAAGCCCAGCCTTGAATGGGGCGTCGCCCACCTGCACAGCCCCCTAGCTGCCCACAGCTGGGAGACCCATTCTGTCTGCAGCCCTAAGATTCTACCTCCTCCATCTCCAGGCGCATGACCTGGTTCTCCGCCAGGTTGATGCTCGTTTGCCCTGTTTCTTCCATCAGGGACGCTGTTCCCCCTGGCTGGGACGCTGTTCCCTCTCTCTGGAATGCTGCTCCCTCTCGCTGGGACACTGTTCCCTCTGGCTGGGATGCTGTTCCCTCTCTCTGGGTTGCTGTTCGCTCTCTGAGACGCCATTCCCTCTGGCTGGGGTGCTGCTGTTCCCTCTCTGAGACGCCGTTCCCTCTGTCTGGGATATGTTCCTTATCTGAGGTCTCGCATATGATGGTGATGATTGGTCGTGTAGGTGTCCAGTCAGGTGGACGGTGACTGACCTTTCCGGAGTGCTCTGCAGGCTCTGACGGGCCCACACGAATGAAGCCCGTGGGCGCCCAGGACATGGCACTCTGGCTCGCCCAAGTGAGCGGGTTTGGGAAGGTGATGTCCCTTTCCCACAATTACCTGGCAGGTCACTCACTGCACAGGTGAGACCTGTTGTCATGGGGAGGGCTCCACCGGGGCAGCAGGGACAGTGACCGCAGGTGGGGATCCGTGGGGAGGCCTCCCCAGGGCGGTGTGGACCCGGGTGGGACCGGGGTGCACGCACACAGGGTGGCTCTCGGGAGCGCGGGGCAGGGTTTCCGTGAGATAGCTTTGGGAAGGTGCACGTCTGCCTGTCTCACTAGATGTTTTAGTGAAATTTTCAGATATAATGAAAGGTAGGGCCACACATACCCCAGAAGCAGGTGGCTCAGAGCAGCACCAGAAGTTGGTGGCCCACCCCCAGCACGCAACCCCGCCACACAGCCCGGCGCCCGCATGGGCCTACACACCGGTGGGAAGGCCGGGCCTTCTTCCTGCAGCTGTGTGATGGCTGGCAAGGGCCGCAGCGTGCAGTGACGGTGAATACCAACAGCAGGAAACAGAAGTACGCGCGTATACAGAAAGTTCAAGGGGGAAACAAAATAGGAAGGAAAAGGAAACAGTAAGTAGAGGCAGCGGAGGTGGTCGGTTTTGCAGGCACAGCCAGACCCGCGTGCTGTGCGTCCCATGCGAGTGCCGTACACCTGCATGTCGTGTGTCCCACAGGCTGTTTGTCCTGCGTGCCATGCGTCCCTTGCGCATGCCGTACACCTGCGTGCCGGGTGTCACGGATGCTGTGCGTCCTGGGTGACGTGCGTTCTGGGCATGTGGGTCCCCTGTGCCACGTGCCCCGCGTATCGTGCGTCCCATGCGCGTGCGTCCTGCGAGCCGTGCGTTCTGTGCGCATGCGTCTCGCGCGCTGTGTTATCAGCGTCCCGTGCGTCTCGTGCGTGTGTCATACACCTGCGTGCTGCGCGCCTCTCCTGCTGTGCATCCTTGCGCGTGCGTCCCGCATGCTGTGCATTCTGTGCGCATGCGTCCCCCGGGCCGTTCAGCAGCTTGCGGTGCGCACCTTGTGCCGAGCGTCTTGTGCGCTTACCGTACACCTGCGTGCTGTGCGTCCTTCCTGTGCTGTGCGTCCATCAGGTCCACACTCCCCCCCTCCACCCCAGGTCTGTGTCAGCGTCCCCCCTCCCCATTTGTGTCAGCCATTACCAAGTGTGGGCCCCCGCCCCAGGTCTGTCAGGATTCCCCCCAGGTCTGTGTCACAGTCCCCTTCCCCCCGTCTGTTCGAGCCCCAGGACCAGGTCGGGGGGCGGGGGACAGAGCAGCAGAGCAGTGGCTTAGCAGCAGCAGGTCAACCGGTTTTCAGGCAGCTGGCTCTGGGCCAAGCCCTCACCACAACCGCGTGTCCCCACGGGCCAAGGGGCTTCCGGGGTGTGGAGAAAAGGCCAAGGCACAGCGGGGGAGTAGGTTTTAGGTGCTTTTGAATCACTGTTGTCTCGACTCTGGTTCACACAACTTCTGATAGGATTTTCCAAAACACAGCTTTTTAAAAAAACTGTGTGTGTGTGTGTGTGTGTGTGTGTGTGTGTGTGTGGTAAAATACAGGTGACATAAAGTTTGCCATCCAAGCCACTCTAAAGGTCTGGTTCAGTGGCATTAAGTGTATTCACATCTTTCTCCAGCCATCCCCACCATCCATCGTCCAGAACATTTTCATCCAAACTGAGACTTAGAAACACGAACTGCCCTGGCCCCACCACCACTGCCTCCGGCCCCGGGGTCCACCATCCATGTTCTGTCTCTGATTTGACGACCCCAGGGACCTCGCGTGGGTGGAATCACACGGGGCATGTCCTTCTGTGACGGGCTCACGGCCCTCAGCATCATGTCCTCAAGGCCCATCCGTGAGGTAGCAGGTGTCAGGGTCTGTCTCCTCCTACTGGCAAGTTATGTTCTGTCACACACACCCACCATGTGCTGTTTATCATCCCCCGTGACCACTTGGGTTGCTTCTCCTTTTTGACTCTTGTGAATACCGCTGTTGTGAACATGGGTGTGCAAGTACTCGTTCAAGTCTCTGCTTTCAGTTCTTCTGGGAGGAAAGCATTCTTGAGGACAAGATGCATTCGTGTTGGAATCGGCATTGAAACAAAAGCATGTCTCTAAGAAAGGCTGCAGCCCACCAGGACCCTGTTGGGACCATCCAGTCCCCAGGCGGCTGCCCACACGAGCATCCCAGTGCTAGGGTGACAGGGAGCTCTAACTTCCTTTCTGTTTTCCCACAACTTCTAAGTTTTCTGGAAAGGATGCATCAAACCATTTGCAAAAGTGCAGGAACTTTGAGTCAGGATGTAAGCTGGTGTGGGCATCCCAGCGGGCAGGGACAGCACCGTGTCGGTCCATCTCCTTTCCTCCGTGCTCAGCTTGCCCTGGTGGCCCCGCCCGCCTCCAAGATCCCACTGACCCCAGACGCGTGCCAGGGCCTGCGTGTGCTCAGCAGACGGGACGGAGACCGCAGGCTGAGGCCCCAACACAAGTGCCTGACCTGGAGCGGAGCACCCCCGGGTCATGGGCCTCTCTCACTGGCAGCTCATGGGTTCTGCAGCCGTGTCTCCCAGCCTGGACCCGCGTGCAGGTGTGGTGGCACAGAGGTTCCTGGTGCCGCCCCATGGTATTTTCAGCCTCGTTCGGGTCACCTGCTGCAGGTGACCAACCACTTGAGCTTGGTGGGGGAGAGAGCAGCCCCACTGAATATCTCGCATAGTTTTGGGGCTGGCAGGGTGCTGCCAGGTGGCTCTCACTCAGGGTTTCTCTGGGGCCAGTCAGGGCCGGGACAGTTCCAGAGGCTTCTCTGCCTCACGCCTCTGGCGGCTGCTATTTGACAGGGTGCCAGGTGCCAGACGGCAAGAGACAGAGATGGTGGTGGTTCCAGCAGGGGTTCCTGTGCTGCTCCTGAGGAGCAGACCTCGCCACAGGGGAAACTAAGCAGCGGTCGGCCCTGTGGTCCATCTGCAGAACCGTCCCTGCCTGTCTCGGGTAGTACTAGGGCCCCAGGCCCGGGACAACAGCGTTCATGCCTCCCTGTCTGCTGGCTGATGCGGTGGAGACACTTACATGGTCCCCAGCACCCTGCACAGAGGGGGACATTTGATCTGTCCGTACTTCTACATTGCCCAAACCTCCCCCAGCCCCAGTGTTGGCGCCTCCTCTGCTGGGTAGTGGCAGTCTTGGCTGTCAGGGGCCCTGGACCCCGGCTGAGTCCTGCATAGGTACAGGAGCCAGCCTCACTCAGCTGGGGGGACTCGGGGCTTCTAAGGGGAGAGCCAGGGCCTGCTAGAGGTGTCACCTCCCGTGGTGACACCCCCCCCCCCCCAGGCCCTGGACATTTCAGAATGAGCCCAGAGCCCAGTCCGGGGTTCAGAGCAGCGTGTCTGGATAGAGGCTCCCAGGTGCTGCTTGTCTGAGACACAGAGCATCACCCACCTTGGTGACTGGTGACTGTGACTGGGCAGGTGTGCAGAAGTGCTTGGCACAGCTCCTGGCACGTGGTGTGTGTGTGTGTGTGCGTGCACGTGTTGTGGAAGCATGCGTGTGTGTGTGTGTGCGCACACGTGTGTTCCCTCCCCGAAGCCGTCTGGTCCCCTGAGCAGCGTGGAAGGCGGGCAGCAACTGGGCTGGCCTTCCCTGACCTTGGCCTCGGCAAGGCAGCGGGGAGACCAGTCCTGGGGTGAGCAAGGTCGTGGGCTGCATCCCAGGGCTTCCTGAGTCAGAGTGGGGGGCGGTGCTCTGCGTTCCCTGAAGGACGCGTTGATGTTGAGCCTTGGGCTTTCCTGTCTGGCTGAGCTGCTTCCTGCCGCTGCCCTTGGAAGAAGGGGCCTTCGTGGCCCACGGGTCTCTGGGGGAAGAATGCAGCCCACTCCTCCGGAAGGGAATGCCCAGGTGGGCACCAGTGCTGCCGGAGCCTCCCTAGGCCACAGGCCTGGCCCTGTGCTCTGGCTGACTCTCCGTCCCTCCTGGAATAAGGAAAATGGCACTTGGGGACATTGACTTGCCGAGCTGGAGCAAGTCAGAGGCATCACCATCTGTGCGGTGTAACCGACACAGGAACTGCCCGCGTTCAAAGCACACAACCTGACGTTTCCACACGCGTCCGTACCTGTGAAACGGTCTCCCCGGTCATGACAGTGAGCCGCCCGGCATCCCAGACCACCGGGTAGTGTGCGTCTCCTGGAACTCTGTAGATGGAGCAGCAGATGAGGACCTTCCCTCGTGTCCATCTGCTTCCACCCTGCACGGTGTTTCCAGAGCCATCCGTGCGGTTGGCAGGCGTTCTCTTTCCCTCGGTGTTCTGGAAAGCTTTGTGTCGAGTTGATATCATTTCTTGCCTAATGTTGGACAGAATTCGCCAGAGAGGCTTTGTAAGCCTAGAGTTTTCTCTGTGGAAAAATGTTTAAGTGCACGCTTTTCTTGTGCTTGGCATCGACGGAGCTGCTTAGATCCGTGGATTTATAGCTTCTATTAAATCAGGAAACACTTTGGCCATGATTTCCTCAAGCATTTCCTGCTCAATCCCTTTTTTTGGCCTGCAGTTATATACACGGGGAGTCCAGGTACATGCACACTGTGCCGCTGGGTTTTTCCACATCCCGCTATCTCTGTGATTTGGTCGGGATGGTTTCTGTTGCCCCCAGCGGATCCACTCCTGGAAGACAGTCGTGCGCGCCCCCGTGTCTGCTGACCTTGTGCACGGAGTAGGACGTGGGCCCGCAGCTTCCCTGGTCTGTGCTCTCATCACCGGTTGTGAACGTTGTTCAGGGACGCAGTGACGCTGCGTGTAAACGGGGGCTTCCTGGGACCTGAGCAGGGGTCCCCGTGGGTCCCCCGTGGGGACCGCATGGCCCAGCCCGCACCCGTGCCATGCCCTCCAGCGGCTCCTCCTCGGTCTCGTGGCGCCCTCTCGCGTGCGCTGAGCCATCCTTGGGGGCCCTGCAGCGCTCTGCTCCCTGACGGGCTCTCCTTCCAGCGCTCTGCCTGGTGACCGCCACCTCCTGTTCTCCTGGACTGTCACCCGGGTCCCTGTCCCGCTGGACAGGGGGACACACACACACACAGTGCGCGCAGTGCCGGTTCCCACCTGCTGGGGGCGCTGTGCTCTGCCGCCCGGTGGAGGCTGTCTCTCCACCCTGACCAGAGGCAGGACAGCCTGAGGTGGGGTTGCGGAGGCTGCACCTGGTGTGGGTCGACCCGCTGGACACAGGGAGGCCTCGCCTGCCGCCCGCATTCCAGCCACGCGTTGGCAGGGCTGTGTCCTGAGTGTCTGCTGGAACTTGAGTTTGTCTCCGAACGGCGAGCACAACGCAGGCTGGAAATCTTGGTATTTCCCCCCTCCACCCCCCCCCCCCCCCCCCCCCCCCACTGCGTCAAGCTATTGGGAGCGTGGCAGCCAGGGTGTGCGTCCTGCTGTGGCCTGGTGTCCCTTAGGGAAAGGTCCGCTCGGGAGCAGTCCCGCCACACGGAAGCCAGCTACGCAGGTGGCAGGTGCCGTAGGCAGAGCTGGTGCGTCAGGACTTTGCCCTGAGGTCTTCCGGCCCTGAAGCGCCGCGGAGGGGAGGGCCAGGCCCTGGATGCCTGTTGGGTTTTGTGTGAGAGCCAGAGGGAGCTGCGTCTCCACTGGTGGGTCTTTAGCCTTGTCTCTCGGGGGAGGAGGGGAGGGGGTGCAGAAACTGCTTGCTGGCCGCTGGGCTGACTGTGGGCGTGAGCCCTGGGCGCCGCGTCTGGGGGTGTTGGGAGGGTGCCCGCCGGCTCTCTGCACACCGGGTGCGACCCTGACTCCGAGGCGTCAGTCCTGGCCCTCGAGCCGCCCCTGTGCTCCCTCCGCCTGTGGCCGTGACCCTTGCAGGGTTGGCCGCGCTGGGCGGGGCCCTAAGCTGCCCTTACACCCGCTACCTTTGGAGCCGGCCTGGCATCCTGGCATCCGCTGAGCCGGCGGTTTCATGCTCCCTCTCCCACCGTGTTGTTTCAGGACCCCCACTTCTAACGTGATGGGCAGGAAGGAGACTTTCGGCCAGTCCCTCTCACGCCGGCTTCTGGCCTGAGCCACCGACCGTGACCCGGAAGGAGTGCAGCCAGCAAGGAGCCGGGTGCAGAGCCCTCACTGGGGACCTGGGGCCAGGTAAGTGGGGCATGAGGAAGGTTTTGGGGGAATGTCATCTCCCCTGGCCCAGCCCCACCCTCCCAGACTGGCACCTGACTCCCTCTCCTCCAGGAGAGGTGGGAGGTGAAAGCAGGAAGTAGCTCCAGGGTGCTCTGGCTGGGGGGGGGGGGGGGGGGGAGGGTTGGAATCTGGAGCAAAGCCCTGGCCTCCTTGGCCCCGGGTCTGTGGAAGGTGCCTGATCACCTGTTAGACACGCAGCCCCAGTGATACCAAGGAGGGTCCCTTCAGAACTATATCATGGGGTACACAGCACCCAGAAGCCAGAGCACCTCGCAGACTGCTGGTGACCTCATGACCGTGACTTTTGTGCATGTGGTTTAAATGTATTGAGCAGTGGCTGGCTTCACACTGGGCACTCCTTCTCTCCCTCCTCCCTTCCCTCCTCCCTTCCCTCCCTCTTCCCTTTTCTCCTTCCCTTCTTCTTCCCTTCCCCCTTCCCTCCCTCCTCCCTCCACTCTTCCTTCTCTCCCTCCTTCTCTCCTTTCCTTCCTCCCCTCCTTTCTTCTTCTTTCCCTTTCTGTCTCTTCTCCTTCCTTTTTTTTTTTGATGTAAAAAAATTTTATTTTAAAAATAAAATGTTTTCCATTTGGTATTCTCTAAAAGTCTGTCTGGATAGGGCCTAGCTGGAGCTGTGTGGGCTGTTCACTCCACACTCAGTCCCCTCCCACCTCATCCCTTCTCTGGGGGGACATGCCTGTGCCCATGGACTGGTCCATGCCTGGCTGGCACTGACCCTGCTCATTTCCTCCCACAGGAAGCCCCTGGCTGGTCCCCCACAGAGCTCAGCTTTGAGGATGGAGTCAGGAGAGGGGTCCTCAACAGCCCCGACCCCCACTGCTGCCCTGGCGGAGCCGAACATCGGGCCTGACTGCTCTTCCCCGGGGCTGCCAAGGGCAGCCCCAGGGAAGTTCCAAGCACTGCCCCTTGGGCCCAGAGCCCCCCGCAAGGACCCTGACCCCGGGAGTCCCGGCAGCCCGACCGCAGGGGACAGGCCCCCGGATGCAGGCCCCGCGGGGGACCCCAGTGGTGGCGCTAAGATCCCTAATCGCGACAGTGGGATCGACAGTCCGTCCTGCAGCGTGGCCGGCGAGCACTTTCCCTGTGAGGAGGGTGGTGAGGCTGGCCTGGGCCCCGTGGTCCCGGGGCTACACCCAGAGGCAGCCCCAGAAGGTGGGGCCCTGCGGGAGGAGGCCGACAGCGATGATGTGGGCGAAGGTAGCGGTGAGGAGCCAGACACCGAGAACAGCCCGCCGGGGGCCCGTGCGGACACAGCCAAGGTAGGCCACCCCGTCTCCAGGCAGCAGGGGTCTTCTGAAGGGTCTTGAGGGTCACGGTGGCATCGCTCCCGCCTGGTTCCAGTAGTGGCTGCACGTCAGCACGTCAGACAGGCCCTGCAACAGGTCAGTGGGCAGGGCAGGCGCCCCAACACCTCAGGCAGCAACCTCACTGCCGAGCCTAGGTTAACATGTCCACACGGTGGCACGGGGACCCCACCCCCGGTGGCCGTGACGGTGGGTCTCGGTGCCAATGGAACCACCGCCACACCCTTCACCAGGACTGGCTGCCCGCCTGGCAGAGCCCCTGTGAGGAAGGCAGCATGAGTGTCCCCTGTGCTAGGAATGGGGAGCCCCAAGGTCACCGTGGAGCATGGCAGGGGCGGGAGGGGAGCCTGGGCACAGGAGCCGAGCCCTGTGCAGATGCGCCGGGAAGGAGATATGCCCACAACATGGCGGGTGTGCTGTGACAGACCCGCCTGTGTCCTGTCAGCATCTCGGGCTCTGGGCGCCGTGCGGGAACGTGTGGGGATGGGGAGATGAAGCGGGGGGCCCTTGGCTCTGAGAGACGCCTGTGCGTGGGGAGGGTGCGACTGGGTCCTACGAGAAGCCCAGGTGACCCAACCTGCTGGCCCTGGTTGAGGTAACCCCCGAACTTCTGGCCCCGGTGGAGAGCCTACTGGCTAACGTGACCGAGACAGAAGACAGGCCTGGAGGGCGAGGGGCCACCACGCGCCCTCGCTGTTGTGAGCCAACTTTTCGGGGGCAGGCGGGGGCTGTGGTTTAATCTAGGTTTTGTCACTGTTCGGGTGTGGTAATGCCAGCGCATCAGGAGGCGGCAGCTGTTGAAAAAGATGGTGGGGAGTCCGGCTGGCTCGGCCAGTAGAGCACGTGAGTCTTGATGTCCAGGTTGTGCGTCAGGCCCCACACTGAGCGTGGAGCTTACTTAAAAACGGATGGTTTGTTACTTATAGTTCCCAAGAAGAGGAGCAGGCCGGGCCACGGGGCCACACGGGCAGGACCAGAGTGGGTCAAGAGGCAGAGGGGGTGAAAACTGTGGCAAGTACACATTGTGGTTTCTGTGGGAAGGAACGGGAGAAGCAGGGTGAGCAAGTTTGGATTGGCCAACTTGAATGACCTTAGTGTGCCCTGGGCACAGACGCGTTCCCAGATGTCTGGATCAGCGTGGCCTGGCTTGCATGTGAAAGACACGATTGCACGTGGGTCCTTTATATCTGCAAGAAACAGCCAGACCTGGGAGGTGCCCTTGCTGTGGGGTCAGCAAGGTCCCAAGATGTCCAAACACCTGAAATACAGAAAATAGGGGCATCTGGGTGTCTCACTTCGTCTCAGGTCACGATCTCACCATTTGGGAGTTTGAGCCGCACGTGGGGCTCTCCTTCAGATCTCTGTCCCCCCCCCCCCACTCGTGAGTGCGATGTCTCTTTCTATGTCAGAAATAAATAAAATGTTAAAAAAAATTCAATGCAGAAAATAAATGATGTGGTTACTAAGGACCACACCACCTGTGGCTCTCAAGGTGTGTCCCGGGTTCTGGGAGCAGGTGCAGACCCCAGGCTTGTCCCATCCTGCCCACACGGGCTCTGGGGGTGTGCCCGGGGCCAGGGGCTTGCTGGAGAAGGCCCAGGTCTTCGTGTCTCTAATACGGAGATGCCAACACTTCTGGGTTTGTCTGCCTTCTTCATCCTGGGTGTCTGGTTAGAACATCACACGCTGGCCCATCCTTGGGGTGAGGCACTGGACCAGAGCCCTGGGACCCTGTGCCTCACGTCCCCCCTCCCAGGTAGAGTGAGGGCATGCTGATGTGGAAGGGTCACACACATCAAGTCAGCCTTTATTATGTGGAGGAAGTCCCCGTTTATTCATAGTATGTTGCTTTTATCACAAAGGGTATTGCATTTTATCAAATGCTTCTTCTGTGTCAATTAAGATGATCAGGTGGGGTTTTTCATTCTGTGAATGTTGTGTGTTGAATGTTGATGGATGGAAGCACTCTGGCATCCCAGAATAAATCTCTCTTGGTCATGGCATATGATCCTTTTAGGTAGTGTTGAATGAAATTTGCTACTGTTCTGTTGAGGACTTGCGCATCAGTGTCCTTTAGGGAGGTTGTTCTGTAGTCTCCTTATAAAGTCTTTGAGTGGCTTTGGTATCAGGGTAATGCTGGCCTCACAGAGCTCAGCTATGTTCTCTCCTCTTTATTTATTTTTTTTAAGTTTTTATTTTATTTTGGGGGATGGGGAGAGAGAGAGAGAGAGAGCAAGCACACACACACACAATTGGAGGAGGGGCAGAGAGGGTGGAGGGAGCACGAATCACAAGCAGGACCCTTGATGTCGCCACAGAGTCCCACGCAGGGCTGGATCCCATGAACTGCAAGATTATGACCTGAGTCGAAATCCAGTCAGATGCTTAGCAGACTGAGCCCCCCAGGCACACCTGTTCTCTCCTCTTCAATTCTTTGGAAGCATTTGAGAAAGATTGGTATTAATTTTCCAATGAAATCATCTGGTCCTGGGCTTTTCTTTTTTGGGAAGTTTTTTATTTCTTAGCCAATCTACTTACTCATTGTTGGTCTATTCAGATTTCCTATTTCTTCATGACTCAGTCTTGATGTGTTTCTAGGAATTTGTCCATTCTTGTAGGATGTCCAGTTTGTTGGAGTGTAAATGTTAATACCAATCTCTTGTGATCCTTTTTATTTCTGTGACATCAGTTGTAATGTTTTCTCTTTTATTTCTAATATTAGTAATTCGAGTCTTCTCTCTTAGTAATTTAGCTAAGACTTTGTCAATTTTGTTGAGCTTTGCAAAAAACAACCCTTAGTCTTGTTGATTTTTTCCATTGTTTTTCTATTCTGTGTTCCATTTATCTCTGATCTAATCTCTATTATTTCCTTCCTTCTGACTGCTTTGGGTTTAGTGTGTTCTTTTTCTCATCTCTTGAGGTGTAAAGTTAGGTTGTTGATTTGAGTGGAGGCTTCTGTGTATGTCTGCTTGGCGGGTTGGTCTACAGTGTTGTTCACAGCCTCTGTTTCCTCACTGGGACTCTGTCTGCAGGTCCAGTAGGAAAATGGGGTACACAAGGCTCCTACCATCTCTGTGTTGCCGTGTCGCCCTTCAGTTCTATCAAGTTTGCTTCCTATATTCAGGAGCTATGAGGCTTGGTGCATAAACATTTGTGGTTGTGTCTACATTGATCCTTTTATCATTATATCCTGTCCCTTGTTCTGTCTTGTAACAGAAGTTCTGTCTTGTCTTTTTCTTTAAAGTCTGTTTTGTCTGATATTAGTGTGCCCACCCCTGCTCTTTCTTTGTCTCTATGTGCATGGAGTATCTTTTCCATCCTTCTCACTTTTAGCCTGTGTCTGTCCTTAAATCGAGAGTGAGTGTCTTGTGGACAGCAAGTAGTTACTTGGATAGTATTTTTTTAATCCATTCATCCAGTCCATGTCTTTTGATTGGGGAGTTTAATCCATTTACATTTAAAGTAATTACTGATCGGGAAGGACTTAACCATTGCCATTTTGATCATTGTTTTCTACATGTCTTGTGGATTTTTTGTCCCTTTCCTACTGCCTTCCTTATTTTTCATTGAATTTTTGTAATGGTATGTTTTGATTCCCTACTCATTTCCTTTTGTGTATATTCTGTAGGTATTTTTTTCTGTGGTTACCATTGAAGTTACATAAAACACCATAAGTTATAGCATTCTATTTTAAACTGGTAACAAGTTGACTTTGACTGCAAAAACCACTCCTTTACAGCAGCCCCTCCTCCCCATTCCATTACTGATGTCATGAATTACACATTGATATACTGTTTACCCTTTAGTGTAGATTTCCAGGTTTTTAATGGTTTCTGTCATTTAAATTTTATGCACCAGAATTACAATAATACAGGTTCTATCTGTCCATGTGTTTTCCTTACCAGAGCGCCTGTATTTTTGTACAGCTGTATGACTCTAGCATTTCTTACAGAGCAGGTCTGGTGATAATGAACTCCTCGCCTTTTGTTTGTTTGGGAAACTCTTTTTTAATTTCTTCTTCATTTTTGAAGGACAGCTTTTCTAGATACAGTATTCTTGGTTTACAGGTTTTGATTTCAGCGCCTTTCTGGTCTGCCATCTTGCTGACAAAGGCCACAGGATACTTTGATGTGGCTGCTCCACCGGCTCTGTGGCCAGGGTCTCGGGAGGGCAGAGCTGTCTCTGGGCTGCAGAGGCTCTGAGGGGATTGGCAGGAGCTGCCGTGCCTTCCCCAGAAACCTCCCCGAAAAGTCCCAGGCCTAGCGGTCTCCTCCGGCCCTCCGGGACCCCTGGTCACCCAGCGTCAGAGCCGCCTCCCCAGGGAGCTGATGCTCTTCTCTCTGCAGTGCTCTGAGCCCCAGAAGCTGCTCCACATCGCCCAGGAGCTCCTGCACACAGAGAAAACTTACGTGAGGCGGCTGCACCTACTGGACCAGGTAGCACACGCGGCCGGGCCCTTCTTCATGCATGTGAGGGTGTCTGTGCGTAGTGGCAGAGGCAGAGTCCCCATCTCATGGCGCTGGCCAGGCCTTACGGTTGGAATGTGAGTCTCGTCCAGAGACCCCTCCCTTTCGCTGTCTGAGCCTGGGGCTCTGGGACAGAGGTCTTGTCCTGTCACTGCGGGGTCTTTCTGCCTGGCAGTTGCGTTGTCTCAGCTCGTGAATGGCCTCTGGAAATCTTTCTGCGTAAGTGGCCAGGACAGTGGCTGGCACCTCCCTGTCCCCACAGCAGCACAGGATTTATGGGCACAGCAGGTAAACCCCTGGGGAACTCAGAGAGTGCTAGGTGCTGCTTCTGTCTGTAGCTCACGGAGCAGAGGAAGGAACTCGGGACCTCCCAGGTCCCGTGGCAGGTGGGTGGAGGGAAGATGGCCTGTCCCCATCAGCAGGAGACTGTGTCTGCCTCACCCACACTCCTCAGCCATAAGTTCGCTCGCTGTAAAACCAGAGGTTTGAGCCAGTTTGATGAAGAAAACGGGCAGCAGCAGCCTCTCCCGAACGCCTCACGGGGCAAATGCGGTCGTGCTGTCTGCAGCAGCCCTCGCTCAGCGCCCGCTCTGTGGGCCTCTGCACCCCAGGTTTTCTGCACCCAGCTGGCGGAAGCAGGCATCCCTCCGGAAGTCACCACAGGCATCTTCTCCAACATCTCCTCGATCTATCGTTTCCACGGGCAGTTCCTCCTGCCGGAACTGCAGACACGGATCACGGAGGAGTGGTGAGCGTGGCCCCGGGTCCCTCGGAAGCGGGGGCGGGCATCTCCCCAGGAGCATGACCTCAATGCTGGTGGAGGCTGGGGCCCTGGCGACTCTGTCGTGGTGGTTTTGTGGAATTCTCACGACCAAGCGGCCTCTCAATCTGGTTTGTGTGCCTGAAAGACAAGGAGGCACCTGAGGGCCTGGCTCCTTCCATGCAGTGTCCCCACATCTAGGCTGCCTCACCTGCAAATCAAAGGGACTTTAATACCCACTCAGGGCTTTATGGGATCTCAAACATCGAGTCAACAGTGCTGGCAGGTTCATTTCCCTCCTCACGTATACTCCCCCTTGGCCTTAAAAACTGAGATGTTCCCCCTCGCAGTGCCCCTTGGATCCTCTGCTGCTGCCCCCCAGGGGCGGTCCTGTCCCTCTGCCCCTCTGAGCATTCTTAGCAGAGGGTCAGCTCGGCCGTGAGGCATGGCCCCAGACTTGCCATTCTCCACAGCATGTGCCTCCCCCCACTCCCCGCCCCCCGGTTCCGGGTGCTGCTGCTTCGCTCTGGGGCCTCTGCTGCTCCCTCCCTTCTCTGGCGCCCAAGAGCCCACTCTCCAGCTGCAGCCAGGCCACTGAGAGCACAGACCCCAGGAACCTTGACTCGGGTGTCAGGGAGGGTCCCTGGCAGTTGGTCGGTCCTTTGTAAGGATGTACTCCACCTGCAGTGAGGGTTATACAGTCCCCAGGGCCGCTGTCCACACTTGCTTAAAAGTGGGTTTTCTCCTTGAGGATCTAGAAAGACCACATGTGCACAGATACTCCCCAGGGGCTTGCCCGCCTGCCTTCACAGGTGGCCAGCCTTTGAGCGATGTCCCCTGGTGCACGGTCCAGTGATGCCACAGTGGATGGCTCTCTGCACTTGCTTTCTGATCATCTCTTTAGGATCAGTTCCCCACAGTTCCAAGGTCAAAGGCTGTTGATCTCTTTTTCCTCCTGAAGTTCATTTTCAGATCCCCGTCCATGCCGTTTTCAGCACTGCACTCCTTCCCCTTCTTAGGCCAGTGCCTGCTCAGCCCCTTGTTCCTAAAATCTGCTCATCTAACGGCTGAAATGGGGTTTCACGGATGCTCTTTGATGAGTGCCTGTCATTTGAGCGGTCACGTCACCGCTGGCACCCCTGGTCTGGAGCAGCGGTCCTGTGCCTGCACTGTCGAAGGGCCCATGCGATCCTCTCGTTTACCTTGTGTAACCTGCTGTTTCCCAGCCCATGGGATATGGGAGGTAGGGTGGAAGTAAGGCTCAGAGAGGGTGACCGGTGTGCCCACCATCACACAGAGCTGGGAGCTGGGCTGTTGGCCCACAGATTCCTGGTGAGTCCCTGTCCTACCTCTGGCCCCTTGCCCAAGCTGTTTCTCGGACAACCTGTCTCCCCCGCACAGGGACACGAACCCCCGGCTTGGAGACATCCTGCAGAAGCTGGCCCCGTTCCTCAAGATGTACGGCGAGTACGTCAAGAACTTCGACCGCGCTGTGGAGCTGGTGAGCACCTGGACCCAGCGCTCACCGCTGTTCAAAGAGATCATCCAAGGCATACAGGTAGGGCAGCCGCCTGGCTGCAGCATGGCGCTGGGTCGCATGCTGGCACAGGGAAGTTCAGTGAAACAGCAGGATGCGTCCAGAAGCTCTACGCAGTAACCACGGGACGTGAACCCTAGTTGTCATTTCACAGGAGGGAAGCATGCCTCAGAGAGGGGTGTGATGTGTTTCTGGGTAGATTCTGGGTCCAGTGCCCGTGTCTCCCACTCACCAGCCACGCAGGCATGGAGGGAAATGTGCATCCGTCTTCCTTCTGTCTTTCTGCAAGCTGCCCGGTCACGTCTCTGCTGCAGTAGTCTCTTCTATGTCACGTTTTTTTTGTTTAACAATTTTTCAGATTTTTAATGTTTTTTAATGGAATTTTTTTCTCTCTTTCATTGTATAATTTTTTAAATGTTTATTTTTGAGAGAGAGAAAATGCGCACGTGCACAAGTAGGGAGGGGCAAAGAGGGAGCCACAGAACCCGAAGCAGGCTCCAGGCTCTGAGCTGTCAGCACAGAGCCCGACGCAGGGCTCGAACTCATGAACCATGAGATGATGACCTGAGCCGAAGTCAGACGCTCAACCGACTGAGCCACCCAGGCGCCCCAGGCTTTTATATGTTAAGAACATCTTCTGTGTTCTACAAGTTATTTTCCTCATTGATCTTTTATTTTTTAATTTTATTAATGTTGTTTGCCATACAAAATTTTTGTTTTTAAGCACTCCCGTTTACTAGTTCTTTTTTTTTTTTTTTTTAATTTTTTTTTTTTTGACGTTTTTTTATTTATTTTTGAGACAGACAGAGCATGAATGGGGGAGGGGCAGAGAGAGAGAGAGGGAGACACAGAATCGGAAGCAGGCTCCAGGCTCTGAGCCATCAGCCCAGAGCCCGATGCGGGGCTCGAACTCACAGACTGTGAGATCGTGACCTGAGCTGAAGTCGGATGCTTAACCGACTGAGCCACCCAGGCGCCCCATACTAGTTCTTTTTTTAAAAATGTTTATTTTGTTTTGGGAGAGAGGGAGAGCACGAGCAGGGGAGGGACAGAGAGAGGAGAGAGAATCCCAAGCAGGTTCCACACTGTTGGAGCAGAGCCCAATGTAGGGCTCAATCTTATAACCTTGGGATCATGACCTGAGCTGAAATCAGGAGTCACACACCCCACTGACTGAGGCATGCAGGTGCCCCTTCACTAGTTTTTAATATATTAACGCTTTAAGAAATCTTCACAGTAATGCTTACAAATGCGTTTCCCATCCCACGGCTATGTTATGTCTTCATTTTAAAAAATTAGAATTGCTATTCCAGAATAGTTTCCAAAAGGATTGTGGTAAGAATCCAGCTTTATCTTTGTGAATAGTTAGCTGCTTGTCCCAACATGTGTTTACCCTGAGCGCCACACTTGGACACCACAGAGTGCATGTGTGTGCACATGCCACACACACACACGCGCGTGTACACATGCATTGACACACACCTTACTCCACTCTGCATCTTTCCCAGATCCTGCAGCCGTCAGGTCACCTGTGATTTCCTAGTGTACAGTCCGAGATCCCCCTGTGTCCCAGCTTCCCTCCCGCCCCAGAGAGGACAGTGCTGATGCCGAGTCCTTCCTCCCCCCCGGCAGCCACATCCGCCCCAGCTGTCTCCACAGAATACCCCCTCCAGCCTCCCAGGCTGGGCCCGTGGCTGAGCCCCAGCCCCGAGTGACCAGCAAGAACCGGGAGTTTGTGCCGCCTGCATCAGCAGGGTCTGGAGGCCCAGCGGTGGGGCAGGCACTGTCGGCCCGAGCGCTCCCCCGCCCCCGCCCCTGCCGGGAGGATCGTGTTCATGACAGTTGCAGGCCAGTGTTTCTCCAGCCCTGTCATGTCAAATGAGCCTTTGGAGCTCATTTGAGCTGGAAGCCGTTCTGTTGTGGGCCTTGAGTGGGCACAGGTGACAGGTGGCGAACAGCGGGTGGACAGTGCACCTCCCCTGGCAGGGGCGAGGGGGACTCTGTAAGAGGCAAGCAGGGCCTCAACAGGGGTGCTTCCTCTTCATCTGCGAGGAAGAGGAGGTGGGCAGCAAGGGGAGGGGACCCGAGAGGGGAGCACAGAGGTGGCACTGTGGGAGCAGAGGGCCAGGGGGTAGACAGCCTGTGAGCCTTGCTGGGCAGGGGCAGGGTAGGGCCTGAGAGCCCACCCCTGCACGCAGGCAGGGTTGCATTTCTATGAGAACACACAGCAGCACTCAGAGAACTCCTGATGTCTGGGAGGGGAGCAGGCCCAGCCCCTGATGGAGTGGGGGAGTTACCAGTGAGGGAAAGAAGCCGTCTGGGTGCAAGGACTCCAGCGAGGATGTGTATAAAGGAGCTAGCACTGGGAGTCTGGGCCCTTGCTCCATTGTGCAGCCTCTCCAAGCCTCAGTTTACCCCGCTGTAAATGTGGTCTGCACTCAGCAGGGTGCAGGTGCTGTGGCGCCATAAGCAGGGATGAGGGCCCAGGGTCCACGCGTGTGTCTGTCGCCCCCACAGAAGCAGGAGGTGTGCGGGAACCTGACTCTGCAGCACCATATGCTGGAGCCCGTGCAGAGGGTCCCCCGCTACGAGCTGCTGCTCAAGGACTACCTGAAGAGGCTCCCCGGAGACGCGCCTGACCGGAAGGATGCAGAAAGTGAGGCTCCTGGGCAGTGGGAGCCGGGGCCCCTGCTGGGAAGCCAAAGAGAGAGAAGAGAGACCGGGACAGAGCAGGGGTGACAGCCAGGCGCCCCCAAGCACAGCTGGAGAAGGGACTGAGTCTCTGAGGACAGAGAACCATCTGCCCCCCCCCTGCACTGTGAGGGGTGAACACTGGTTCTGGGGAGAGGGCTGCTGGATGCTGGCCAAGCTCAGGCCCCAGGAAGGGGCAGCTCCTGGTCCACAGGCAGTAACTGTGGCGGCAGGGGGAGTGGGGTGCCGGCCCCGGCAGACCCCCCGCAGACCCCCACAAAATGGAGTGTGTCTGCAGGGCCCCACCCTTCCCGAGCAGGGAAAGGGCAGGAGCAGGGCAGCACCTGGTGAGGTCAGGATGTGTGTGTGGCGCCAGCAGGCACCCCGCAGCCTGACTCCACGTCTTCTTCCCGCAGGGTCCCTGGAGCTCATCTCCACTGCCGCCAACCACTCCAACGCCGCCATCCGGAAAATGGTGAGTGTGGGGATCCTGGCAGATGCCTGAGGGCCCCACAGCGTGCACACCACCCACACCTCTGCCACGAGCTCTACAGGCCAGCCCCTTACTAACTCTAGGGTTGTTGGTAAGCTGTCTAGTGCCCTGTGCCTCAGTTTCCCCATATGTAAAGTGAGGTCAGTGACAGGACCTGTCTCACTGGGCTGTTGTGGGATCAAATGAGTCACCCTACGTAGAGTGCTCAGAACAGGACCCACCATGCATTCATTCATTCATTCACTCGTTGAAGCTCTGTCTTAGCGCAGGCTGCTGTCACAAAATCCCACAGACGGGCTTACACGACAGTGTGTATGTGGCAGGTCTGAACACTGGAGAGCCCAGATGGAGGCACCTGCAGCTTCTATCCCAGGCTTCTGTCCTGTTCTCGTGTGTCTGCACATGGCAGGCAGATCGTTCTCTCTGGGGTCTCTCATCAGGGTTGTGGCCAAACTTCATCACCTCCAAACACAGCCTAGAGGTGGAGGAGGAGCCCATGCCCTGTTGTGACCCAGGTGGCTCTGTCCCTTGTTTGGCCTGCACAGTGCCTGGGCAGAATTTCTAAGTCCTCATCCAGAGTTGTAGATCGGGGCGGTTCACAGGAGAATCCAAATCCCTGGCCTCGCTGGGAAACCCCATAAGCTCTGCACTGCACCTGTGATGCCATCTGGGTGAGCCTGTGCCATCAGCTGGCCCTAGGGTCTCCCAATCCTGAGACCTAATTTATTTTCACATGGGCACTGTTGTTTTTGAGAGGAAAAGGAGTGAAATATTTGTTCGACCCCACGTCTCTCACTGTGAGAAAGGAGAGGCAGCTGCTGGTTCCCATAGGTGCTGTGTTGCAGTCCAGCCCCACATCCTTACCTGCCTGTCCCCAGTTTGCTCTGGGGCCCCAGGGACAGATCAGTCAGAGATCAGGCCCACTGTGGGGTGCCCACCGCAACCTACACAGGTTACATTTCACCCTGGGTCCTTTTTGTCTAATTTCCCTTTCTGCCTCCCCGCTAAATGTGGTGGAGGCCAAAGAGAACTCCATGGTCACAAGCTAACATGGAGCCTGTGGACGTTTGGGGGAGTGCCCACAGGTTTCCATCTCTGAGGGGCGTAGACGAGGCCTCCTCCTTGGTGGACTCCTGCCCCACCTGTAGCACACCTGCAGCGGTTCTCTCCCCTAGTCTGGTGAGGTCTCTGCTTGCCAGGGGTGGCCGGTGGTGTGGGGTCCTGGTCTGACCCCAGGGCATGGCATTAGGGAATTATCAGTGTGTGCTCACGGGAGCCTCTCCACACTTGTACCAGGCCCTACCCCCGCTCAACCTGGACCACTGCCCTGGCTTCTCCCAGCCTGAGAGTCTCCCCGGTTTTGATCCACACTTCTCCAGCTCAGAGCTTTCTATGGGGCACCTGTTTTGTCACTCTCTATTCAGAATCTTCTGGCCTGCTACTGCCTCCAAGGTGCACACAAGCTTTCCCACACGCCACGTATATACACAGCCCCTCAGTACACACCAGTTGCATGCCCAGTCCCCCGGTACACGCCAGGTACACGCCCAGCCCCCCAGTACATGCAAGGCCCTTTGGCCATGCCCTGCCTGCTCCTGCTTACTCTCTATGCTGGCTCCCCCTTCTACCCCTACACCCACATCTGCCACCTGTGTTTGTACCAGAGACAGAGGGCTAGCCAAACCAGCCTGCTTCTGAGGTGTGCAGGCTGAGGTTGGCCAGGTCTCTGGGCAGCCGTTGCTGTGGCCTGGCAGGTCCAGGCTCTGTGTCACTGAGTTGAGGTTCCTGCAGGCTCAGCTCTGCCTTCTGCTGCATTCATTCCTTTGGTCCCAGCTCTAGCCCTGGTGCTGGCAGCGCAGGGCAGGGCCCATGGCCTCTCGGCTCAGAGCTGGGGCCACAGGTTGCCAACCCTTTCCTATCACAACCCGCGTGGCCATGTGACCACCCAAGCAGTCTTGAGGCCAGACGAAGATGACCTCCAGCCCGCAGAGGTCTGGCGTCTTGACGGCCCTGGGCCACATGGTCTGAGAGGAACAGGAAACCAGGCAAGGTTACCACAGGCAGTGATGACGGTCCAGGGCAAAAGCTGCAGCCACCGGAAATACCTCCTCTGACCACAGAGGGACCGGGAGTGCAGCGTAGAGGTCATGAGAGGGCCAGTCCCTGTTCTCTAGCAGAAACACCTTCAGAAACTCACTTGACTTCTCCATGCCTCAGTTTCCTTGTCTAAACTGGGATAAAATGACACCTACGTCATAGGGTCCGTGCTGGAATTGAGGAGCCCAGCCTGGCCCATCGCAGTGGTGTTAGTGGCTGTTATTTGTCGTTCTCTGCGGGGCGACTTCATTTCATTCTTTAACGCCCAGCCTGAGTGGCACCTGGCGTGTCCCTCCCACCTCTTCATCGGCATGCTTGCTGCCCCATCTTGGTTCTGGGCCGCACCTGCAGGGTGGCCACCACGGGCCCTTTGGTCCCTGTGCCCATGTGGCGGCCTAAGCCCTGTGTCTGTCACAGGAGAAAATGCACAAGCTGTTGGAGGTGTATGAGCGACTTGGTGGCGAGGAGGACATCGTCAACCCCGCCAACGAGCTCATCAAGGAGGGCCACATCCTAAAGCTGTCTGCCAAGAACGGCACTGCCCAGGACCGCCACCTCTTCCTGGTGAGGCCCCTCCCAGCCGAGCTCCCTGCCGCAGAGCCCCGCCCCCACCACGCCCCGGCCGCAGAGCCACGCCCTTCCCGCCACGCCCCAGCCATAGAGCCACGCCCCTTCTCGACACGCCTCCGCCGCAGAACCCCAACCAGACCGACAGAGCCCCGCCCAGCCCAGCTCCCTGCTGCAGAGCTCCGCCCAGCCCTCCCAGGAGCCCCGCCCCCACCACGGAGCCCCGCCTACCGGCCGCACCTTGCAGCAGAGCCCCGCCCAACCCCACAGGGAACCACGCCCCTGCCCTTCCCGCCACGGGGCGCCCCCCTTCCCCTGCCGCAGAACCCCCAACTTGACCGACAGAGCCCAGCCCAGCCCGCCGCAGAGCCCCTGCCACAGAGCCACTGCTACAAAGCCACAACCCCCGCCACAGAACCCCAAACTGCCGGACAGAACCTAGCCACGGAGCCACGCCATAATCACCACGCCCCCGCCAGGCCCCCAGCCATAGAGCCACATCTGTCGCAGGCTCACGCTATACCTGGCACGCTCCGGCTCTGCCCGCCTTGCCACACCCGCCATCATAGAACCACGCCCCCTGCCCGCCCTCTCCACAGGGCCACCCCCTGCCTGTCACGCCCCCCACCACAGAACCCCATCCTGACCAAGAGCCCCGCCCCCCGGCATGAGGCCACGCCCGCCGCGGGTTCACGCCCCTGGCCCCGCCCTTCCTAGCACGCCCTTCCTAGAGCCACGCCCTTCCTAGCACGCCCTCCCCGCCCCCTCGGCCAAAGAGCACGTCCCACCCACCATGCTCCCCGCCCTGCCCTCCACGGAGCCACGCCCAGCCCAGCCGCAGGGCCTTGCCAAGCCACCTCTCTGTAGTGCCTCCTTTGTGGGGGTACAGGCACCCCTCACCCGGTGCCTGTCCCTGTTGCAGTTCAACAGCATGATCCTTTACTGTGTGCCCAAGCTGCGGCTCATGGGCCAGAAGTTCAGTGTCCGGGAGAAAATGGACATTTCGGACCTCCAGGTGGGTGAGCCCCTCCCTCTCACCGGCTTCCCTGGCAGGACATGGGACAGGGGGGCGGGGACACCAAGCTCTGCTGGAGCGTCACCACTGTGCACCTGGTCCCTCACCCACGTCTTGAGCTTCTCTGTGCTCCAGGTATGGCCTAAACATTTCTGGGGGCCACTCAGCCTGCCATTGTGGGCAGGATCCCTGTCTCTGTACTTGGCCTGCCTGCTAGGGTGCTGCTGGTCTGTTTGCAGGATGAAGGACAGCCCCAGAACCTGGGCCACCTCTGTCCCTGTGAGGTTGATGCTCAAGGCCCATTTAGGGACCCGAAGGTGAAGCTTGGGGAGAACGTGGACAGGGTGCTCTCCCTGCTTGGTCCCTGGTCCCCTGGTTCCCTGGTCCCATACTGTCTCCTCTCCTGCACAGTCTTGGAATCCACATGAGGTTCTGAAGGCCCGAGGTCCAGACGACCTGTTGTGCTTGCTGTCCTGTGCTCCCCGAGCCCCTCTGTGTCCTGGCACAGGAGCCACAGGGGCTGGAACCAGTGCCCTTTCCTGTGGGGGAGGGCTCTGAATTAACCAGCGCTCTGAAAATACCAAATCAAAAGAATTTTTTTTTTATTTTTATTTTTTAACATTTATTTATTTTGGAGACAGAGAGCATGAACAGGGGAGGGTCAGAGAGAGAGGGAGACACAGAATCTGAAACAGGCTCCAGGCTCCGAGCTGTCAGCACAGAGCCTGACACAGGGCTCGAACCCACGGACGGCGAGATCATGACCTGAGCCGAAGTCGGACGCCCAACCGACTGAGCCACCCAGGAGCCCCAAAATAATTTTTTTTAAGTTATTTACTTATTTTGAGAGAGAGAGAGAGACAGAATCCCAAGCAGGCTCCACGCCCAGGCTCGATCCCATGAACCGTGAAATCATGACCGGAGCTGAACCCAGGAGTCGGATGCTTAGCCAACTGAGCCACCAGGCACCCCTGACTAAATCAAGTGCTTAATCAGTTTCATGAGGTGAAGGTTTGCCTTAATGATTCAAGAAAATATACCTCTTAGAATTCTTTGAATCCAGGCTTAAGAAAAAGAGTTAAAAGTAAAAACTACAGAAAAAAAAACACATTTTTCTACTTTTTACAAGAACTCATTTTGTAATGTTTCTGTGTAAGGAATCAGTGGCATATAATTAACTAGACATGTTAACGCTGAAGTTGTCAACCTTGGAGCATTTGGGAAATTCTTGCTATGAGGCCCAACCCCAGATTCTGGTTAGGCCCGTGTTTCCCTAAAGCTGGGTTGTAGTTCTAACGCTGGTGGGCCCGAGGGTCTTAGTTAGGGGTGGGGTATCAGAGGGATGAGGGTGACTTCCCATCACGGGCGCTGGCAGAGTGGTAGAGATCCTCCGGCTCCTTCTGAGATTCCAATTCTTCTCCCAGGGGCAGTGCCTGCAGGTGCTTTGGTGGGGAAATGTTCCCCTCATCAGGGGCTGGTGGCTGACTTCCTGGGAAGCCCCACAGACAGGAGGGCTTGGCCGGCACAGTTCCAAGCACAGGAGACGAGAGGTCCTAGCCCTGTCTGGGCAGGACAGCGGTCCGCCCTCCTGCATGGACCAGCTCCCCTAGTGTCCCACCCACTAGGTCACCTCTGCCCCCTCTCAGGAAAGACCCCCAGTCTGAGAGCATGAGCCTGCTGCTCAGGGCCTGCTAAGTAACCAGTGGTTTTGTTTTGCCCTTGGCCCTGTGTCTCTAGGTGCAGGATATCGTCAAGCCAAACGCGCCCCACACTTTCGTCATAATGGGAAGGAAGCGGTCCCTGGAGCTGCAGACTCGGTAAGGGTGGCTGTCCCAGCCTCTGCTGCTGTGGGAACAGCTTTGACCTGAGATTTTAGCAGACAGCTTTCTTTTTCTGAACGGGATAACCTTGTGACGTGTTGTTTTTGGCTTATGTTATTCGCTTATTTGTGGTTTACAACGTAACAGCTCTAAGGGGAAGTTGGTGAAAATTGAGCTGCTGTCTTCCTCCTCTTCTGCACCCCAGCAGACACTCTTAATCATCTTGGAGGTGTCTTTCCGGAACTTCTGGGTGTATGAACGTGTACTGAGTTTTAAAATCGCACATGGTTATTTATTATATAGCCCGTTCTGCCCCTTGCTGTAAGAAATCATTTCATATCTGAGCCCCGTTTCCATAAGCAGCATAATTCTCTGTTATGGGCAGTGGCCAGCTCCTGCTGACAGGCACCTAGGCTCTTCCTGCATCTTGATACTGTAGAAAGTGCTAGAAGCAGCGTCCTTGTGCCAGCTCTGTGCGTGTTTGTCAGCCTGTCTTTCAGGAAGTTTCCTGAAGTAGAATTCATTGGTCAGACAGTAGCACATCTGCTTTAGGCTTTGGTGGCTGTTGTCACACTACCCTGTAACTGATGCCAGGCTTGTGCTCTGAGGGGCAGGAGCATACAGGAGATCCCACCTCTCGTTTCCATGAGCAACGTGAGATCTTTGTAACAACTGTTGTGGTCCAGGGAGGCGTTGATTTACATTCACTGCAGGGGGATCTGCATACCACACCTGGCCATATGTGATCCTGTCTAGACACATCTGACCCTATGTGGCCACACCTGACTCCACCTAGACATACCTGGGCACAGCTGACTCCTCCTGACACATTTGACTCCACCTGGCCACCCCTGCCCCACCTGGCCACCCCTGCCTGCACCTGGCCACTCTGCCCCACCTGGACACACCTGCCCCCCCCCCCCCCCAACCTGGACACACTTGACTCCAGCTGGTCTCATGTGACTGCACCTGTCCCACCTGGACACACCTACCCGACCTGCACACCCTGACTCCAGCTGGTCTCACAGGACTGCACCTGCCCACAGTGTGCCAGAGCACTTGAGGACGGTCCTCCAGCCCTTGAGCTGCACTTGGAGGCTGTGAGCAGCCGGGGCATGTGCTGCGGGACTGACAGGAGTCTGGTGATTAATGGTGTCTAAGACCGGGTTGATAAAATACTGCTTTTGTTTTTATAGGACGGAAGAAGAGAAAAAAGAATGGATTCAGGTGAAGCTTTTAAAATTTTAAAGTAATTGACCAAATTCTTGGGCAGTGTGGCCATTTCATGTTGCAACAAGGGATAGAGTGGCCCAGGCATTGCCCACCCATGTGCCCCTCGCAGTGACGACGTGACCCTCATTAAGTCCCTTCAGATGCCACAAGTCTTTCAATCGGCTCACGTGTTTGGCACCATAGTGAACAAATAAACACGGAAGGCCTGGAGGTGGGCAGGTGGGCACGTGGATCTCTGCTGTCTGGTGGGCCCAAGGGGAGCCCACGGCCAGCCGGCACGAGCAGCAGGTCACATGGAATGGGGAGGTGGCCAGTGTTCTGGGGCAGCCAGAGCAGACTTAGCTTGGATCAGCCACGGTGGGGACAAGGGGGACAGAGACTAAAGCCATGAGGGCAAAGGTCAGAGCAGGAGCTGAGGAAGGGAGCCCAGTGTAGCGCTGACCCAGAAGGCCTGTGGCTTCCAGAATTCTTAGAACAGAAATCTGGGCAAGGAGAGAAAAAAGAAATTCAAACAGAAACAAGGTGGGAATGCTGCTGTGGGAAATGGACGTGTGTCTTCAAGTCCATACAGAATGTCCGGGAAGCATCTGTGGCAGCCTAGATGCTGGCAGGTGGCGGGGGGGGGGGGGGGGGTGGGTGGCACCTGGCGTGCAGGGTGGGCCTGGGACCTGTGGATGGGGAGTAGAGACTTGGTTGGCCATGGGTGACCTGTGTCGGGTCGTGGGTCAGAGGGACGTGCGTGGCCATGGGATCCGTCCGTGAGGACAGAGGTGTGCTGGCCCCTGCCCTCCTGGATGTGCTCGCTGAGGGCCCTGGTTCTCTGTGGTTTCATCTCAGGTCATTGAGGCCACCATTGAGAGGCACAGGCAGAACAGCCAGACCTTCAAGGCCTTCAGCGGCTCCTTCGGCCAGGATGAGGACCCCTCTCTCGCCCCAGAGTCCCCTGTGAGCACCAGCGCCCTGGAGGCACGGCAGGGACCCTGAGGGGTGGGCGCTAGGCCTGATGCAAGAGGGCTGGCACCCCAGGAAGGACCAGGGGCCAGCGTATGGGTGACATGCACTCACTGCCTGTCCCTTACTGAGTACTGACACAGGGGCCATGGGGCTCAACGAGGTGGGTCAGTGCTTAGCTGGGCAGGAAGGAAGAATGGGCCTGGGTGACGCTGTGCATGAGGAGCTCGCTTGTCCCCACACGCAGGAGGCAGGGCCCTGCCCAGGGTCAGATGTGGGGGATGTCAACCGCAGCCACCCATTAGGGACTACCTCCTGTGGGCACAGTCTTGAGTGCCTTCAGAGGAGGGGTCCCTCCCTCCCACCCCCCAGCAGAGGCACCCTTGAAACCAAGGGAAGCCCGGCCCAGCCTGGCCCCACAGCCTCGTGTCCCCGTGTCCCCATCACCAGGCCCGGCTGGCCCTCCCACAGCCTCACCGGGTCTGCCTGTCAGACCACTTAATATTTGCATCATATCTGTTCTTTTTTTTTCTGCTTCGTGAACACATTTTGAAAGAAACCTTTGCATCCGTCTCAGGCCACCTTAAGCAGAGGCAGCCTGGACTCCGAACCATCCCTGCGGCTACAGAGGGGCAGGAAGAGCCAGGCCCTCTCCCCTACCCTACACGGTGGGGCACAGACTCTGCAGGAGTGTCCCACACTAGGCCCGGGAGGAGCGGTTCCCCAAAGTCCCAGCAAACACTGGGCCCCAGTAGACTCTTCCTGCCCCTGTGGTCAGGCAGAAGGGGTAGGGTTACGGCTACACTGGATGTCAGCGCAGGGCCGTGGAACCTGCACTCATGCTGACTGTCTTTGTCCCTTCCAGGTGGTGAGTGCCAGCTCTGAGGACCCTGCTGTGGCAGCCGGCGGTGGAGGGGGTACCACGGGGGTGAGTGACCCCTCCAGCTTCGGCAGGGGTGGAAAGTGGAGGGTGAGCTGGGACCAGGATGCCACCGCATTTGACCTGAGTCCCCTCAGTGACAGCCTCTGGCCCTACTGGGAGAGGACTCGGGGGAGCCTGCCGGGACCCATGTGTCCATTGCCTGGGTTGGGTAGAGGTCACACAGCTGGGCTCTTTACCTCCTGTGAAAAGTGACTCAGGGCGGTGCCTGACCTTCAGGCCGCTGGGTCATCCAAAAGGGAAATGTCAGCCCCCTGGCCCCAGGGCTCGGGAGGACAGGCAGAGGTGCTCTCAGGGAAGGCTCCTTGGAGGCGGTGTCTGACCCATCTGTTGGGCCCAGGAGGATGGAGGGAGGTCCTCCCTGCAGGCCCAGGAAGACAGTGGTGCCCGAGACCCCCACTCCAAGCCTGCTCACCTTCTTGCCACCTGGGGCCAGGCAGGCAGGGAAGGAGCGAGGTAGCCTGTGTCCCTGTCCCCACCCACGGACAGGGACAGGCCTCCTCTCCTCTGGCTGGTTGGGGGGTTAGGTAGGAGGGTGAGTGTGTGTGCCTGGCACTTTGTGAGTGTGGTTGTTGACCACTGGCCGACCAGTCGTGAACCCTGATGACAGCTGTGACCCGAGACACCAGGGGAGTGTTGCACCTGTGCGCCGGAGGGGACACTCCTGGGCAGGCTGGTGGGGAAGGGCTGGAGGCCCACACTTGGGCTGGCTGCCCGAGGGTTTGCTCCTGACTCCCCCACGTCACATTCTGCGACCCGCCAGCCTCTCCGCTCCTCTCCCACGCCCTCACCTTCCAGGCTCACATCCCCCCTCCAGGTGCTGCCTTAAATTGCTATTGAGTGTCCCTAATTCAACGTTGAAGCCCAGAGCTCGCCCAGTGAGGCTGTGTGGCCCTTGTGGATTGGTTGTTGTTCTGGGCGGCCCCATTTTGGAGAGAGGCTTGGGGGGCAGGCCTGGCTTCTGGCTCCTTCCTCGAGTTGGGAAGAGGGATCTGAAGAAACTTTGGGGAGATGGCAGTTGTCTCCTTGGCCACAGGGAGCAAGGTTCCTGTCATGGCCTGAATTTTTAGTAAGAATACATTAGTCCCCTCCTCCCATCGTGGCCTTTGCTGGGAGGGGCAGGTGCACCTGGACACTGCAGCCTCCTGCTGCTTAGGAGAGTGGAATCTGGGCCCCCAGCCTGTGTCCTCGGGTACCAGGCGCTGGGAAAACCTTGAGAAGCTCCTGGGCCCCCAGGGAAGGAGGGGGCATTTGGGGGCCATGAGGGGTGCAGGGGCCAGGTGACAGGAGGAACCCCCTTATTCAAGTGGTACAGCTGCCTCATGGCACTGGGGAACAGACGCAGTCCCCAGCAATTAGAGTAATTGAGTCAAGAAGCCTGAAAGGGGCATGGGCAGTGGGGAAGGGATGGTCTTGTCACCGCCCGTGAACTCCCTGAGGGACTTCCTGTGTCTGGCTTCACCCTCCTGACCCTCCCCTGGGCCTCTGCACCTGCTCGGGGCCCACGACATACAAACAGTGCAGCAGACTGGCAGCTCCACGCTTTCCTCACTGGTGCGTCCTATGAGCAGAGATGTTTCTGGACCTGGGGCAGCTCAGTGTGGGCAGAGCCCTGGCTGTACAGGGCCTGACTGAGACCTCCTCTGGGCACCTATACGGAAGGTGCTCAAAAATTAGTTTTCATTCTGACACCGAAAGACTGACCCTTGCTACAGATGTAAGCTTACTCTTAGCACATTTAGAGAGGATGGCTAAGCCCATGCATGCTGTGCTGGTCTCATTTCCTGAGCCCTGGTGTCCTCAGACAGATGCTTCTGCAAGCCGCTTTTCCTAAGAGAAGCTAAACCCAAACCAGGAAGTTTCGCAAGTAGCTGAAGCCCTCAGTGTTCTGCAAGAGTCACGTGGCTCTTCACAGAGGCTTCCTGGGGCCCAGACGCATGGGGAGGACATGCGGAACCCTCTAAGGGAGTTCCTTGCCAAGCAAGGCCCTGCCCCCACCACCACCATGACCTGGCGCTGCCCTTCCACCCCGAGCCCGACCTCTGGGCTCATAGGACAGAGCTGCCCACGGGGAGCAGAGGGGCCGGGCAGGGTCCATGTCCACGCCCTGCAGGACCCTCGGGCAGGTGTGAGGTTCTTTCAGGGGCTGCTTGTCACAGCCACCTGTTGGGGGCAAATGTTTGCCTGAATGTTTCTCCTGCTTCTATGCTGTGGGACAAAAAACACCCAGTGAATCAGACCCCAGCGCCCTGGGCAGAGACCCCCTCCCGCATCCATGTTGGCATGTGGGGTGCTTTGGGTGGAGCCTTGCGGGTGCCACAGTTCTGTACCCGCCTGAGGACTTGGCCCAGGCCTTTCAGGTGTCGCGGCATCCAAACAGATGAGCACTGCTCTCATCCACTCGTCTGATAACCTGACCACAGAGGGAGCCTGGTGAGCCAAGGAGACCCAGTCCCCGGCCTTGCGGGTGGGTTCCTGACCCCCTCAGTGTCAGTGTCGGTGTCGGTGTTGGTGTCGGTGTTGGGAGCTGCGCGGCCTGGGGCGAGCCGCATCAAGACCAGACCGAGGGTGCTGGCGTGGGGCTACAGAATGCTCTCCAGAGAAGGCTGCTCCCCTCAGCCCCAGCCCCCAGCCTCCCTGTTGTGGAGCTGCCCTTGGTTCCGCTGACCTTCAGGTGGTGCCCAGGCGCTCCAGCCCCACAGCATTCGCCTCCAGCTCTTACGGGCCAGCCCTCTCTGGCCCTCCTCCTGCCCCAACCCCCTGGGACACCCTGGAAGCCCACACGGACTCCCGGCTGTGATTTGTGGCTCTGGCCTTGGGCCAGCGCACACATCCAGCTGCCCTGCTGCTCTCTGCTGGCCGCTTGTGCCTCGTAGGCCCTTGGTGGGTCACCCTGGGGGGTGGTGGAGGGCAGGGTGGGGGCTTCTGGGCCATGGCATGCCTCAGGGATGACCACATTCCCCTTTCCTCTCCCTGCCCTGTGCCCCCGACCCCAGACCCCGTCCCTCCCACATCTGGCCCTGAGCAGTCCTGAGATAGTCTCCAGGAAAGGAGCCCTGAGTGAGGTGGGGAGAAATGGGAACATAGAAGGGGGGTTGGCAAAGTCAGTCAGGATCTACCTGCTATGATGGGGCTTAGGAGCCGTTGCTAACCCCACTGTACAGATGGGGGACCCAATTCGTTCATGGTCTCGTGGCTGATGAGGGGCGGTGCAGGGGCTGGGGGCTGTACAACTCCTACCCAGATGGGGAAACCAAGGCTCAGCCAAGTGGCCCTGCTGAGCCCCCACCGAAGCCTCATGCTGTGCTGTCTGCACAGTGTGCACCTGCTCACACCTGCCTCCTGCTGGTGAGAAAGCCTTTGCCTTGGGGGTGCTGGGGTCCTGGACACAACTGAAGTCACGGTGACCAGGGGATGGGAGCCGAGCACGCAGACCCCGCTGTCCGTGGTGCAGACGGAACCTGGTGGGGCCGGGAGGCTGGGAGGGGGCTGCTCACAGAGGCTGGTGTGCATTCTGCTTGTTTACTGGTTTCTTCCTCTTCTATAAGATGTTTCTGGTGAACAACTGAGCAACTGCAGTCAGACTCGGGCTAGAAAGTTACCCTGGCCCCAAACAGCCAGTAGCAGCCCCCGGGCGTGCTTCCTGCAGCCTGGTCTCCGCTCACAAATAACCTTTCTGCTTGCCGCCCTGCACGCGGGTCTTCTCCCTGAGCGGTGTCCGGGCAGCCTTCAACAGTGCCCCCACTTGTCGTCTGACTGCACCTCTCACACAGGGGCCCCCTCCTTAGCTTTGGGCGACATCAGAGTTAGGAAGAAAAGTGGATACATTCGACAACAAAATCCTCGTCTGCAATCACTAAAGCAGTAGAGTAAAATGAAAACCCCTGCCCTCGCCCTCCGGACCCGACGCAGCTTGTTTCAACGAAAAGCGCTTTATGGTGTCGTGTGACTTGTCCCAAAACTGTGTAACCTCTGTGAACACAAACCACATTCGTTTCCTGACTTCCTGTTGATCCCCTGGCAACCCCTGGGCGGGAGGGCCAGACCGCTTGGTGGAGGCTTCGTGGAGGCGGAGAGGGTGCAGTTGCCGCCCACCTCCCTGGTGCCCAGGTGGGCCCTGTGTGCCCCTGAGCCTCGGGCCAGTGGCACGGGCGCCAGGCAATGCAGGCCACGCCGGGCAGAACCCCCTCCCCACCTGGGCGGCTGGGCACCGTCTTCTCAGACCCAGCAGGTTGTCACTGGCCTCCACGCAGGCCGAGTCGATCCAAGCAGAGATCCAGACCCCTTACACCCTTCCTGTGGGCCACAGTGACCCCAGGGCAGCCTGGGGAGTGGAGCTGGGCGGGCGCAGAGGCGACGTGCTCTGCTCTGTCTTCTGCGCCGCGAGCGTTTCGCTCTGCGCGTGCGCTGCCCGCGTGCTCACCCAGCTGCCCCCGCGCCCTTGCCGCCCCCGTAGCCCGAGCCGAGGAGAGGGTCTGCTAAGACCAGGCGCGACAAGGAGAAGCAGGGCTGCAGGAGCTGCGGCGAGACCTTCAACTCCATCACCAAGAGGAAGCACCGGTGCAAGCTGTGCGGGGCGGTGAGTCTGAGCGGCGGCTGGGAGCAGCGTCCCCTCCCCGCCCGCAGAGTGGTGCCCTGGAGCAGGCAGGCGACGGCCTGTCCCAAGTAGGGGCTCCCCTCCTTCCTCTGGTCCGCTCGCGTCTGGCCAGCGCTGTCGTGGCTGAAAAAGTGCCAGATTTGGAACCACAGAGCTCAGAGCTGGGTGTCCCGGGAGCTGGGGGATGAGGGTGACCTCATGCCCTGTGAGGAGGTGGAGGGGATGGGGTGGGAGGAGGCAGGTGCAGGGTGCAGGCGTGATGGGGCTCCCTCCTGCCGCTTCGGTCCGGGTGCTCCAAGGGTGCTGACGGTTGGCTGGACCTGTGGAATGTGAGGCCACCTTCAGCCGGCACCCTGAGTGATCACCGTCTCCATTTCTCCTCGCAGAGCCCCCACGACCCTTTCTCTTGAGGGTGGGGTTTTGAATTTAACATTGGAAGGGAAAGTTGTGCCTGATGAAGTGTTCCTAGGTTAAGTCGTTAACATGGAATGTGTGTCAACAAGGGGTCTAAGCACAGAGCTGTCTTAGAACTGTTTTTTCCAGAACATACCAGCGGACTGTGCCTGGTCTGCTGTTCGCTGTCATGCCCTTGCATGAAACCTTGAGGCACTGGGGGAAGGAGAGGTAAATGGATGAGCCCTTAAGTGAATGGACAGGTGGATGATGGGTGGGTGAGTGGACAGAGGATGGATGGATGGACGGTGGGTGGATGGTGGGTGGATAGATGGATGGATGAATGGATGGAGGGTGCCTGGGTGGGTGGATACACGGGTGGATGAGTGGTGGGTGGATAGATAGGGGATGGATGGGTGGGTGAATGGTGAGTGGTTGGATAGATGGATGAATGGATGGAGGGTGAGCGTGTGGGTGGATAGATGGGTGGATGGATGGATAGAGGATGGATGGATGAGTGGGTGGATGGTAGGCGGATGGGTCATCATCCATCCGTCCATTCACTTATCCAACCATCCTTAGAAATAGAAGTAGAAATCTAGTAGAAATCATGGAAATTGCTATGTCATAGGGTAACTTCATTTTCAATTTTTTTGAGGCCCCAAGTATTTCTTTTCCACAGCACCCATACCATTTTACATTCACAGCAACAATGCTGAAGGCATCAGTTCCTCCACATCCTCACCAACACTTACCTTCTGTGTTCTGAATAATAGCCATTCTGACTGATGTGAGGTGACATCTCATCATGGCTTTGACTTGCATTCCCCTGATGACAAGTGACGTTGAGCATCTTTCCCTGTGCTTTGTGCCTCTTCCCAGTCTTCCTTCCGTGCACACACACCTCTTCCCAGTCTTCCACACAGACCCCTAGACCCTCCAGGTGAGGAGGCAAGTCCTGGATGCCCGGCAGGGGCCCGTACCAGGGTCCCTGTCCTCTGACGAGGCTCCTGCGGAGAAACCCTTCCCCTCTACATGCCGCGTCTCTCCTGGCCCTTTGGCCCTTCCAGCCTCTTCCTGGACAGTCTTCTGTCTGGAAGGTGAGGTCACAGGTGCCCTCTCCCTTACAGGTCATCTGTGGGAAGTGCTCCGAGTTCAAGGCTGAGAACGGCAGGCAGAGCCGAGTCTGCCGAGAGTGTTTCCTGACCCAGCAGGTAGCACCTGAGACCCCCAGCCCTGAGGCGGTGCCCGAGGACCCCAAGCACAGCACAGAGGTGGGCGGGGCCAGTGAACGTCCTGGACAGGAGCCCCTGTCCCTGGCACGGTGTAGACCATGCTCCCAGAGCTGTTGGCTTCCCTTGGGCTGAGACAGAGGGTGTGTGTGTGTTCAGTGTGTGCTCATGTGCACACGGTGTGTGCGTGTGCTCAGTGTGTGTGTTCATGTGCACGTGGTGTGTGTGTGTGCATGGTGTGTGCATGTGATATGTGCATGGTATGTTTGTGTGTGCTCAGTGTATGTGTTCATGTGCACACGGTGTGTGTGTGTGTGCATGGTGTGTGCGTGTGCTCAGTGTGTGTTCATGTGCACATGGGTGTGTGTGTGTGTGTGTGTGTGTGTGTGTATGGTGTGTGCATTCAGCTGAAACACAGCCCTTCCCGGTGAGCCACACCCTGGTTCCTGCTGTTCTGTTTTTCCCTACTCTGTCTTTATTTCTTTCCTTGACCCACTGGCGGCCTCACTCTCCTAGAGGGTCCAGCCTGCTAGCAAGAGGCCTTGTGGTGACCTGGAGTGGGTCAGGCCAGCCCGGGACCTTGTCCAGTCTGCTCCCAGAAGGCCAGGCCTGGCGCTTTTACCCCCACCCCCGCCCGTAAGGCTGCCACCTGCAGGGAGGCTGCGCCTGACCCATCCTTTGTGTCTCCAGAAGGCGGCGGCCGTGGACGCCCAGCCCAGCCTGCTGTGTGGTCACCTGCGGGTGTCAGACAGCGGTGACGCTTGGAGCGAGGTGTGGGCTACCATCCCCACGTCAGAGCCCCTGGAGCTGGTGCTGCACCTGCAGGGAAGCAGCCAGGTGTGTGCCCGCCCCCCCTGCCCCTGGGGTGGTGCTGGGGGGCGTGTCCGGTTCCCACAGCCCAGAGGGGCCTGGGCCACACTGCCCGGGACCAACCCCGCTCGGACTTGTGTGATCTGGGGCCTCTGTTTCCCCGGCTGCTCTGAGTCACCCCTCTGCTGCCCGCCGGTGGGAAGGAGTGGTCAGCGGTGCCCGCACCACAGAGGCCCAGGTGCCAACCCACCTCTCCTTTGCTGCAGGCTGGCCGGCCGCCACGCACCATCCCCCTCTCGGGCTGCACAGTGAGCGTGCCGGACCCCATGGAGACTCTGGACACCGGGCATGTGTGGCGGCTACAGCAGGCCCAGCAGGCCCTGTACCTGAGCACCCCGTCGGCAGAGCAGCAGCAGCGGTGGCTGGAGGCCCTGAGCGCAGCTGCCCGTGGAGACCCGGCTCGGGCCTTCCCAGGGGCCCCGTGAGCTGAGCTTCCGCCAGGTGTCCCCGCTCCGCAGCCACCACGGTGGGGCCTGTTGTCACCTGGGAGGTGGCGTCGGAGGCCGCGTGCAGGTGCAAAGGGCTCAGACCGCTGGGGGTGGACAGGTCACAGGGCGCTTGACCCTGAAGGGACCTCTCAGAAGTGGAGGAAACAGGCCCAGAGGGGGCAGCTGCCCACCCAGCATGTCTCTGCAAAGAGCCTGGTTCTGCCCTTGGCCCCAGCTGTGTGGCCTGGAGTGAGGGTGCTGGCAGACTGTCTGGTGTGGGGCGCCAGCTCTGGAAGGCAGAAGGAGCGACTTGGGGGTACCCGGGGCCTGGTGGAGGTCTGTAGTCCTCCTTCCCTCCCTGCTGCCCCACCCCTGCCCCATCCACACCGTCTGTACCCGTGAGCTGAACTGTGACCGGTGGTGGACTCCACCCCTCCTCCACCCTGTCCGGGCCCCGAGGCCCACCTCCCCATTCGGACTGGCTGGTGGTCAGCCTGGGCCATCCCCGCGGGACCTCCCTGAGAAAGTCAGCGGAGGCCAGCAGAGGCCTGAGTTGTGTGTGCGGCCAGCGGCAGGACCTGCTTGTCTGCAGAAATAAATGCTGGCAGCCAGCAGGTGGGCACAGCCTCAGGGCAGGGGCGCCAGGTGGGGAAAGAGGGTGACAGCACAGCTAGGCCTGGGGGGTATGGGGCCCACCCTGTGGCGCAGTGTAGGGCCTGGGGCCCAGCCGGCCCCTCCCCCCTGGTCCCACCTGGTCCCCTTCCCCCCACACCCATGACTTCTGCTCTCTGTGTGGTGACTGAGCACCTACTGTGTCCGCAGGACCTACTGGGCCCTTCTCTCCAGGATGTGCCCACTTGACAGCTAAGGAAACTGAGTCCTATCACCCCAGACCCAGGGGGTGGCTGGAAGTGACCCACTGGGAATAGCAGCATTCTGTGGGATGGGAGGAAACTAGCCCCCCCCCCCCCACTGCGGGTGCCCAAGGAGGGGTCCTCACAGCTGCCCCCATGAGTTCTCTGAGCCTGGGCAGACCCGGGCCCTCTCCTCCTGCCCACCAGCCTGGAGTCCCCTCACGCACGTTTCCACAGTGATCCCAGTGGGAGGCCCTTTCCTCACTGGGCAACCTTGAGGGTCCCCTGGGAGTTATGTTCCACAGCAGTCCATCAGAGAGCCCCGGGGCCCGTGGATTTTGGACGAGACACTGGGAAGGACTCCAGCAGCCGCAAGACATGGTGCCTCGGGGTTTGGGAGGAACAGAATCCGGAGCGGAGGACACCCCAGGGCGGGTGTTGCAGGAAGAGCGCTCAAGCCTAGGGCAGGGCCACGAGCGGCCAGCAGGTCACAGGTGGGGAGCAGAGCAGGCTGGAGGCCGCAGGGCCTGGTCTCCCCAAGGTGTCCCTCGGTGTTGCTCTGAGAGGTGGGGGCCACGGGGCGGGCCTGGGAGTGTGACTAGATCTGTCTGGCAGCAGCAGGGTTGTGGGGGCGCAGATAGAGACAGGGCCCCGGGTCCCCAGTGGGTCCCCAGGAAAACCCCTGTGATGGGCAAGTTGGAGGCTGCAGCTCCCAGCATTTCAAGAGATGAAACGCCAGTGTTCTTGTGAAACATCCTGATAAAAGTTAGCAACTACCGCAGTCTGAAGTCACAGGTGGGTGGCGGTGAGCAGCCCCAGGAGGCAGGTCTGTCCCCAGGGGCCCCTCCTGCCCTGAAGCCCAGGGCCTGGGCACACTCTCCTGCGTACCCACGGAGGGTCCTGAGGAATGCCAGACGGTACGGGACACGGTCTCAGTCCCTGCCTGCCTAGCCTGATGCCACGCATAGGGGCTGTGGTTGGAGCGAGGGGTCTACCTGAGCAGGTGTCCACAGGAGGAAGGGTAGCTAGCAGTCGGAGCCCAGGCTCCCATTGTGGGTGCCAGGGCCCACTGACCACCCCACCATGGGAACATGTGTCCTCACCAGGCCCAGAGGGGGAAATACACTTGCCTGAGGTCACACAGTGAGGTAGGGACTTGGCTGGGTGTCGTCCACCTGTTCGTGCAGGGCATTGCTCGCACGCCTCCTCTGTGCCGCCACTGGATTTCTGGGACTGGGGGTCAGACGACACCCTGCAGCCTCTGGCCCTTCCACACGTCCAGCCTCATTTTCTCCTGTTCACCACACCCAGGTGCCCCCGGCTCCGGCCCTGGACCTTTATTAGAACGTACCCGCCTCCTTCCCACCTCCCTGTCGGCCCTTTTGAGACCGTGCTGGATGTACCTGTGCCCAGTCTCTACTTTTTGCTTGGATACTTGCCCTTTTTAACCTGTCTCTCCATCCAGCACGGAAGCTCCCGGGGCAGCACAGTACACCCACAACGGTGCCTGCCTCCTAGCAGGTGCCTTCCTCCTAGCAGGTGCTCAGTTGGTACCTGCCAACAGGATTGGTGAAGGCTTGGGGACACTGTTCTTTCCGTGTGGCCCCTGAACACCTTGGGCCTGGGATCTTTGTTTTACGGAGGAAACTGAGGCTCAGAGAGACCCAGTGGCTGACTCCCCCGTGGTGTCCGCGACTCAGGGACAGAGCCAGCTTATCCTTGGGCGTCTGGTCCCATTGCAGAGATTGGCACGATGAGACCTGAGGGGACAGCATGCCCCAGAACACTGGCAGAGGGGCATTTGGGTCCACTTGCAGCTATGCCTGTCCCCCAGGGGGACACTGAGGTGGCAGGATCAGCCCCTGAAGCCCCAGCTCATGCCAGACCCCACAGCTGAGGCCTTGAGGTGCTCTAGCTGTGGCTCCCACACCTCCTGGGGCCTGACGGTCCTGGCACCAGGCATCCAGGGAGAGGGCGGGCTCGGCTCCCCCAGAGCTGTTTGCACGTATCTGCAGGTGAGCCCCTTCGGGTCCTTCCAGGAGGCCCAGCTGGGAACCGAGGCTGTCATGGACCCCAACGCCCGTTCCTTTCAGGCACCGCCCCCCCCCCCCCCCCACACACACACAGGGCTCCCGGTGGGCAGGGTCGGCTGGTGGTCACCTCCGATCTCTGACATGGGGAGAAAAGGGTCATGAAGCCTCCCAGAACAGCACCTGAGTCCTTCACACCCTCCCCCTGTGGGACTCTACCCCCTCTGCATCCTGGTTCCCACCCAGCCACCTAGTGCACCCAGGAAGGAGGTCTG
Source organism: Panthera onca (assembly GCF_046562875.1). NCBI lineage: Eukaryota > Metazoa > Chordata > Mammalia > Carnivora > Felidae > Panthera > Panthera onca. The sequence goes on from NC_138351.1 coordinate 1,815,409, forward strand.
TGTGCCCCAGGTGCATGTCCATGTGGGCAGTGCTCGAGAGGCATTCGGTCCAGGTGTATCCACCTGTCAGCACTCTATCTTTCTCCAGATGATGCAGCTGTGATCCCTAGGGGGCTCCCAGTGGTCCCCAGGGGAGTCTCAAGGGTGCCAGGGGGCTCCAGGCTGTCCTGGCAGGTCTCCGGGTGGTCCCTGAGGGGTTCTGGTGTTATGAACACCTGCTGTGAGGTGCTGCTCCCTGACCAAACACCCTCACACCCACCAGGGCTCCACTTTATGAGGGAGAAAACTGAGAGCCCAAAACGGTGAGTGGGGTCAGGGCAGGTTGTGGGGAGGAGCCAGGCGCCCACCCCACATTCTGCACATTCCATCCTGGAAAAACGGCCGCCTCCGCCCTGCTGGCTCCCAGGACTGCCAGGCTAGGCCTGGCCCCGCCGGCTCTGTGGACTAATGGGTGTGGTGCCCGCTTACGGGTGCACAGAGCGGACGGAGGCGCTGAATCCAGGAAAGCGCAGCCCCCCAGCCTACTCGTGGGAAGCCTTGTGTGCAGCACTCCTGGTTGGTCCCAGGGGGCCCAGCCTTGGGCGTGAGGGGGCCAGAGGGCCCTCCTGGAACAGGAAGGAAGGGCTTCCGGGGGCCCAAACCAGGCCTGGGGAATAGAGCCATCTCCAGCCTCACCTGAAGCTGCTGTGGGAGAATGAAGCGTGTGCCATGAGAGAGCGTCCTGCTCTCTGCTGCCTGCCTTACCCCGCAGCCACCGTCTGTGGGGACCAGCCTGCGGCCGCCAAGATGTCCCCGGCCAGAATCCACACCGGCGGTACCTCTGAGGGGGACAAAGTTGTCCCCCTTCCTGCCAAGGCCGCTCTGCCTGCTGTGACACACGTCCCCCTCCCTGACAGGCCCCCCCCTCCCTGTGCCTTATAAAACCCAGACAAGCAAGTAATGCCCCCGAAACACAATGTCTGCCCCCAAAGGGGCCCCAGAAAACTGACAACCGAGCAGCCCATCCGGGGTCATCCCCAGAGCAGAAAGTGTGTGTGGCCCTCGGCCCAGAACCTACAGCAGCCTCTTCTGTGTCCTCCCAAAACCTGGACCAAGGGGCCACCTCCCTCTCCCGCACACAGGGGTGTGCTATGGCTCAGCACGGGGAGGTCCCCAGGAGATCAGAGCAGGGGCTGTGTCAGGTTTCTCTCAGTAGCAGATCCTGTTATGTGGATTGAATGCAAGGAGTTTATTGAGGAGGCCACCTAGAAAGAGCTGTGTGGGTGCAAAATGAGATGGAGAAGGGCAGAGAGCCAACACAGGTGTCTCGGGTTGAATGGTGTCTGTTACCTCCAAATTCTCGTCCATCCGGAACCTCAAAAGGTGACATTATTTGCAATAAGGTCTTTGCAGATGTTGCTGGTTAAGCATAGAGCAGGGCCCCAAACCCAGTAAGTGCTTATCAGAAGAGGAGAGGACATTCCGGAAGGCCCCCCACGCTCCCAGGGGGAGTGTGGCCTTGCCCTCACCCTAACCCCAGACTCCCTGCCTCCAGAACCAAGAGAGAGTAAATTTCTGCTGTTTTAATCCCTTTAATTTCTGTCGTTGCCAACTTTGTGGCCATTTGCACGGCAGCTCCAACAAACGGGTTCCGTGCGATACGGGACGGGCTGTGTGACGAACACCCCAAACCGAGTGGCTGTGGAGTTGCGGACGGGAGGAGTGTGGGGCGCGCTCCCGCTAGAAACGCGGGCGATGAGGGCACCCCCGGTGAGAGCTGAGACGGGAGGGAGGGGAGGCCACCCTTGCGTCAGGTGGAAAGTAGAGCTGGATGTTAGCTGAGGACAAATCGGGGAGGGGCCCTTGGGCAGAAGGGAACCTGCTGGGGTGTTGACTCAGAGGCTGTGGTCTGAAGAGACCCGAGGTGCTGCTGGAGAGATTGGGGCTGTGACCCCCCGAGTCTGACAAAGGGGCAGAGCTGGGATCACCAGGCGAGGCCTGTGGGGCCTCGTGTCTGGCGGCGTGAACCCCTGTGCGGCGCCCAGGCTTGTGAGGACAAAGCGTCAGGCCCTGAAGTCTCCACAGCTCACGCTGCTGGGCTTCCGACTGGCGGTTTGGGTCATTTCGGAGGCCGTCTGATACCCGGCTTGGGGTGACTAGGGCAAGTGGACAGGGCCAGGGGGCAAGGCGGCTGTGGCTCTGCACGGGCTGGCCTGCAGGTGAAGGCAGCCCCGGGGCCATCCTTTACCATCTCCAAGCACTGGAGGGGGAGGGCGCCCCCAGGGTCAGCACGCCTGGCAAAGCCTCAGATCACAGAAAATGAAAGGCCATCGGGAGGAGCCTTGGGGAGCCTCGGGCCCCGAGGGGCTTGGCTGAGAAGCCACAGGGCAGAGGGGGGTGCACAGGCAGCCCCTGCCACAGACAAGCTGCCCAAAGCACCACAGCAGCACCAGGGTCTGAGCTCAAGGTCGCTGGTGGTCTGGGCCAGAGCTCCACCTGGTGAGTGGAGAGAAAGAACAGAAGGGGAGTTTGCCTGAGGTGACACCAGCACTACCCACCTGAAGCAGCTCTCGTCCGTGGACTCTGCTGGTGACGGCTGCCCTGTGCCTGGCAGAGATGAACCACGTGTGGTCCCTGCACTCTGGGTGGAATCTGTCTGCTCATGGCCTCCTCAGCCCAGCCCAGCCAGGGCAGTAGGGAGGCCTTCTTGCAGGAGGTGGTACTGAGGCTGAGTATGGAAACACCAGCAGAGCCATAGGGCTGGATAAGATGACAGAAGGCTTCGCTCCCAGGCCCTGTGGACCCGGGAGATCAGGGAAAGGGCAGCCAGAGCAGCCCCAGGCGGCACTCCACGACTGGCTAAGAGGACACAGAGGCAAGAGGGCTGAGCAGGCACCATGCAGCCTAATCACCCCTTTGAGTCTGGCTTGCAGAGGTGAGGTGATGGCCACCCTCTGTAGGACCTGGGAGTCTCCAGCCCTCTGAAGACTGCAGCAGCACGCTTCCCACAAAGGATTGCTGGGCTCAGTTGAGCGTGTTGTCCACTGTGCAAAGGCCCCGCTGAGCATGTAGCCACACTGAAATCCAGCCTGTGCTCACCATCAGGGCCTTGGCCCTCACCGACTGGGTTAGCCTCAGTGTCTCCCCTGGCCTCTGTGAGCCTCACAGAGGAGCTGCGAACGAGGTGGTCTCCAAGGGTCTCAGGAGCATGGTGGTGCAGGGGACAAGGGAGAAAAGAGAGCAGCAAAACCCGGATGGCCGTGAGCATGGAGCCACCCAGGCTGAGAGGGGCCACTGTCAGGAAGGCAGTCAAGAGATGCCCTCATCTCTGGTCATGGGCTGTGCCCACATGCCCTCAGCCGGCCTCGCTCGAGGTGGCTAGACGGACAAAGTACACATTCCTCTGAACAGTCTAGAAAATACACATGAACATCTGGACGATGTGACCCGCGTCCCCTCCAGCGCTAACGCCCAGTCCTCCGGAGCCCTGGGTCGGCTGGTGCGTGTCTGTGTCCCTCGGAACTCAGCGGGGTCGCACCCACATTTGGGGTCTGAATCTGATCCTGCTCTGTGATTTGGGAAGAGCTGCTGGTGTGCCTGGCAGATACGCAAGGAGCATTTGGGACAAGCTGGCCCAGTGCCCAGGCCCCCATGTGGCTCTCAAACTTGCTGAGGATCGTACCACTGAGAGGTGAGTTCTGTCTCGCTCCTTGAACCCGAGCTCCACGGCCGCTTGATGGACAGAACAGAACACAAGCGAGTTCCAGGCCACACTTACAGAAAGGGGCAACTCCCACTCCCTGTGTTCTGGGACACGTGCTCCCGGGAGCCAGCACCATGCTGCATGGAAGCCCCAGCAGCCCCCCGTGAGCCCTCTGCAGCCGGGCCTGGATGCAGATGCATGAGCAGAAATGACCGTCGTGAGCATTGCCACGGCCATGCAGCAGCACGTCCCTGGAGCCCTGGAGCCCCAGCAGTGGTCAGGCCCGTGGCACGCCTCTGCCTCACTGCAGCAGTTGGCCCAGGGACAAGTGAGCACGTGGTCCAGCGCGTCCCTAGGAAGCAGTGTTTGGGACGCTGGGAGGGTGGCCCCCCTGCCCCGGGGACCCAGAGCCCCAAGGGCTTTCAAAACTCGTCACCATGGCCCCTGGGCCAACGCTGGGGTTCTGTCTCTTGTAGCCGCCCGGGGCAGCCACTTAGCAAAATGTGTGAGTCATAGTCTTGAGCCTCAGTTTCTCACCCATTAAATGAAGACAGCACGGTGCTCAAGATGGTTACTGGGAAGCGTGGTCATCAGCACAGCGAGTGCTGGGGCAGGGGCAGGTGTGCAGCCTGGCCCTCCCTGCCCTGCTGTCCGGCACACTCCTCCAGCGATGGCATGAGCCCCTCCTACCAGCCCTGACTGTGGGCCGCATGCGCTGCACGTGCTTGGAGGCCCTGCACGTCTAGCGCACCCATTCTACAGGTGGGAAAACAGAGGCACAGAGAGCCGGACAGTCAGGCCCCAGCGTCTGGGCCTTGGAGCAGAAGTCTGGGATGAGCTGTGTCACTAGAGGAGACCCCTCCCCCGCCGGCTGTGTCCCCATCTGTGAAATGAGAGCCCTCTCAGCACCTGCCAGGGTCCAGGGCTCTCTGATCTATCCATTCGGATGGCCTTAGCCAGCCTCCCCGGCTGTATAGGGGGCCCCAGCAGTGCCTCCCCAGGCCGTGAACCGGGCCCCAAGCCTGGACCTCTGAGGTGCCAGAGAGAGAGCTCCGAGCATCCACAGGCATGGCTTGGGGGAGGTGGGAGCCAGACTGGAGCCCAGAGAGGGGCGGGGCTCGTCCAAGGCCAACCACAGTGTGACAAGGGGGACTGACGGGGGCCACTGGGCACTGGGCCTGCGGAGCATGAGGGGCAGGCTCTCACACTTCTCTGGTGACCGGGGACTCCCTGGGCAGGTGCAGGCTTCAAAGAAGCTTAGCCAGCTCATGAGCACTAAGCCCCAGGATCGCCCTTGACCCTCCCGTGCACTTGTTACAGCTTGGCTGGCCTGAACCCTGCTCGAAGACGAGCCCCCGCCCCCCGCAGGCCCCAAACCCTCATTCTGGTGAGTGGCCTTGGATGGGACAGTCCCCTTCTCCATGCCTCAGTCTCCCCATGTGCCAATGAGGGATTATCACGCGTCTTTTCACAGTGGAGTCCCGACTGTCCTGTGAATGTGTGCAATCATTTACAGGGACCCCACCCTTAAAGGTTTTACTAGCTTCCTGTTTTCTGACTAGAGAATGGCTTCATGCTTGTTGTAGAAACTCCAGCACAAAGAAGACGCAAGAGGCAAGAAACGGTTGCCCAGCAGTGGGGGCGGAGGAGCCGCGGGGTCAGCCCCGCAGGCCGTGTCCCTCCTGTGAGGGCTGTCCTGCAGGAGGGGCTGCTGGGATCTGGTCGGTGAACCCACCACCTGCTCTCGCCCTCCAGGGAAGCATGTGGCCCCGAGGCCTGTGTCCCCGCAGGAGCCCCAAGCCGTCACTGTCACTGTAAACCTGTAGGCAGCAGCTGGGCGTCTCCTGGGGTGACTCCCCCACCCCCCTCCCGAAGGCCCAGGCAAGCTGGCTTGTGAGGCGGCTGGCCAGGGACGACAGCCCAGCAGTCAGAGCTGGGGCCTGACAGGGAGCAGAGTCTCGCCTTCTTGTGGGGCAGCTGAACGGCCAGTGTGCGCACGGGCACCAAATGGCCTGACAGAAAACATTTTGGGGAAATTCAGCCCAAACATTCAGCTCATTGGAGCTACAACCTCAGGTTACTTTTTTGAAAATTGTTTTTAATTAAAAAAAAAAAAAAAGGAGGCAAAGCCCATTGAGGCCACACTGCTTCCCTCTTAACCATCTTTCGATAGAACTTTCTGGGGTTGGTCCACGGTAAAAGATTTTTAGGATGAATATCTCACGTTTCTATCAACTAGAAACAAACAAACCAAAATCAATAATATTTAAAGAAGGGATGCCTAGCTGGCTCAGTCTGAAAAGCATGTGACTCTTGATCTTGGGGTCATGAGTTTGAGCCCCATGCTGGGTGTAGGTTTTATTTAAATAAATTAAAAAAAAAAAAAAATATATATATATATATATATATATATATAGGAGCGCCTGGGTGGCTCAGTCGGTTAAGCATCTGACCCTTGATTTTGGCTCAGGTCTTAATCTCACAGTTTGTGAGATCAAGCCCCTCGTCGGCCTCTGCCCTGACAGCATGGAGCCTGCTTGGGATTCTCTCTTTCTCTCTCTCTCTCTCTCTCTCTCTCTGCCTGTCCCCCACTCTCTCTCAAAATAAATAAATAATAAATGTTAAAAAAAGAATATTTGTTAAAATTTCTTTTTTTACATTTTATTTATTTTTGATAGAGACAGAGTGCGAGTGGGGGAGGGGCAGAGAGAGAGGGAGACACAGAATCCAAAGCAGGCTCCAGGCTCCGAGCTGTCAGCACAGAGCACGACGCGGGGCTCGAACTCACAAAACTGCGAGATCATGACCTGAGCTGAAGTCGGACACTCAACTGACTGAGCCCCCCAGACGCCCCCCCCAAAAAAAGAATATTTAAAGAAAATAAACAGCATTTTACATTTCTACAGTTATTATCCGATTTGAGGGAAACACACCAAAAACCACACCTGCCCCCATCGAGGCTTATGAACAGCCCCCCTTCCCCAGGCCACCAGGGCCCATGGACACCACATCGGTCAAACTGGGGGCTGAGGAAGGTGCCCGTGGGACCCCTTCAGGAAGAGGAGACCCCCAGGGTAGATCCTCCCCATCCCCTTGACAGGTCTGGCAGCACAGGTATGAGCCCACTTTACAGAGCAGAACACGGAGACCCAGGGCCTCAGACCTCTCTCCCCTCACTGCCTTCCCTGGTTCCTTTCCACGAGTCCATTCATTCCACAATGTTCCAGCGTACTGCCTGCTCCAGTTGTAAACTGAGATGGGCGGGTGGTAGGGTGTGGGCCAGACCCCAAATGCAGAGGCCACGGCTTCAATCAGCTCCCCAAGGCGTCCGTGTGGGCTCTTGCTGCCTCTCCAACAGCCGCCCACAAGTTCCTTCCTGGCCCCTAACACCTGCACAGGGGGAGCCACAGTCCTCTCTGAGATTCAGCACAGGCTTTGAGGTCGCTGTGGGGGCCGTTTGCAGGTAAACAGGGAGGGCTCCCTGGAAGGGGGGCTGAGGCCTGAAGGTAAGAGACCCTGGCATAGCCCAGGCACTGCTCCCAGTCTGGGCCAGGGCGCAGAGAGGCTGGGGCCCTGGGCAGCTGGGAGGGCAGAGGGGGGCAGGGGGAGGTGGTAAAGGGGTGGGGCCTGAGGGGCCCAGTTCCAGCCTTGATCACTGCAGGGCCTCCGCGATCTCAGGGTGATCTCAGGAAGGTGGCAGAACCTTCTCTAGCCCCCAGATGAAAACACTAAGCCTCGTGGCATCGGGGTGGGGGGGCCTGTCAGAGTCACGGTCTCTGCCATGGATGAGGGGACAAGGTTTTGGGGCAGGCGGTGGCCCAGGCAGTCTGTCATCTGAGGTGGGCCAAGTGCCTTCCCCACCTAAGCCTCAGTTTCCCTCCCTGCACACAGTCAGCGTTGCCGGGCTCTCCAAGAGGCCCCGGAAAACATGGATGGATGCAGCACCCCAGTACATGGCTCATATCAGCCACGGACCCACCTCTAGAACCGACCCCAGTGCCTCCTGCTGCTTCTGATGGCTTTCGTGGCAGGTGGGTGTTCTGAGCTGTGACAAGGGACACGGTTTCCCGTGGGATGTGGCAGAGGTCTTGGGCCACCCCAGCTGCCTAACAGTACAGGGGGCCAGCACCACATGCTTGAACACCCAGAACCCACTACCCAGCTGTAGACCAGCGAGAACAGTTTGTGTCCCTGACCTCGGTGCCATCTGTCAGGGGCTGAACTGTGCCCAGGCCCCCACCCCCCAAATTCAAGTGCTGGAGTCCTAACCCCAGTACCTCAGAACATGCCGTTTTTGGAGACAGTACCTTTCTACAGGTAACCAAGTTAAAGTGAGGTCAGAAGGGCTGCCTCTAATCCAGTGAGACTAGTGTCCCTATAAAAAGGGTAAATCTGGGCAGCGACAGAAATGTACAAAGGGACAGACGGCCATGTGAAGTTTGGAATGATACAGCCACAAGCCAAGGGACTACATACAGGAAGCTGAACAGAGGCCTGGAATAGATCCTTCCTAGGGCCTTTGGAGGGGACACATCTGCTGGCACCTGATCTCAGGCCCCGAGACAACATGTGTGCAGTTCTAAGACACTCAGCCTGTGGCGCCGTGTTACAGCACCCCGGAACATACCGCCCTAAGTGGCCAGGCTCAATCTGGCATTTGGGACTCCTGGAGGCCTGGGCCAGCCGGTCCTACCTCCCCTCCCACTCACAAGCAGAGACCAGGGTTAGCCCTGTGTGCAAGCCCTGGAGATGGGCTGGGGGCCTCTGGCAGGGAATTCTGGGGCTCCAGCCTAGGGTGGTCTAGAGGCAGCAGGGATCACAGCAGGCCCTGTGGGCTCACCTGGCTTTCCCATGTGGCAAACGGGATATACTTGCTTGGTCAGGGGAACTGAAGAAACTCATCTTGTGTGGTCCACGGGTCTGAAGTGGGGACCAGGTATTATGGGGTGACCGCAACTCAGACCCAGGAAAGGGGAGGGTCCCTCACTTATTCCACTGGCTCTGAAAGCAGAGGTGGGGATGGGCTGCCCTGCTGGGACCCTGCTCTGTGGTTCCAGGAGAACACTCACCTCTTTGTGCCACCTGCCAGGCCCTCCAGAGCCAGTCCTGTCCACCTGGGCCACCTTCTCAGGCTTCGTGAGCCAGGGACTTCCGGCTGTTCTTCAAGCTTCCAAAATATTCCACCTCAGGACTTTTGCATCTGCTGTTCTTTCTTCCAAGATCACTTCCTCCAACTCCGCCAGAGACAAGCCTGCTTGGGAGCAGCCCTGAGCCACCCAGTGCCGCCTCTGCTGGGAAGTCACTAGTTTGAGAGCCCCCTGGGCGAATGGCCAGGCAAGGACGCGCGGCGCGGGGGCGGGGTGGGGTCAGAGGGAGAGGAAGGGGCGGGCTGCAGCTCCGGGTCCAGCCCGGACCACGACCCGGGTTGCTGGGCCGGGGGCTGAGCCGGGAGAGGGCAGGTGCCCCGCCGCGTTCGTGAGGGCACAGCCAGACCCCAGGGGTCTGAATCTGCCCCCACCACCCGGGGCTCCTCAGTGAAGACCTACAGCATCGACCCCCCAGCTCAGAGGGCCTGGCCCACAGGGACACGGATGGGGTTCACATGTGCCGCTCACGGAGGACACCTGGCCTGGGGAACCGGGGTTTTCAGAGGGGCGGGAGACGAGGGCAAAGCCCGTGCAGAGCCCTGGAGCGAGACTTCCTGCACCGCCAGCTTTGCCCCCTGGGGGGTTGGGGCTCCCGCGGGGTCGGCCCCGCCCCCGACCTACGGGGCGGGGCCGGCCCTAGGGGACGTGTCCCGGGCCGCCCCGCCCCTCCGGCTCAGGCCCCGCGGTACCCGCCGAGCGGCGAGGAGCGCAGGGATGCACGGGGCGGCCTCGACCCCTCGCCGCAGGGCGAGGCCCGGGGGGCGCGGGGTGGACGCCGAACCCGCCCCGGGGAACGGCACAGGTGAGCGCCGGGGCTGCGGGCCACGAGCGAGGCTCTGCACCCATTTCACGGACCGGGAAGCCAAGAGGCGCGCGGCGCAGCGGGAGCGGGGAGGGGGTGCGCACAGCCGTGGCGGTGGGGGCGCGCAGCCGGGAGAAGGGGCGCACGGCCGCGTCCGGGGAGGCCCGCAGCCCGAGACCCGCCCGAGGACGACCCTCTCCGACCCTCCCCTCCCGCCCAGCCGGCGCCCCAGAGGAGCCGAAGCCCGGCTGCAGGCGGCCCGAAACCAGGCGGCGGCGGCCAGCCGCCCCTCCGCGCAGGTGCGCGCCCGCTCCCGCTGCGGCGCCCGCCCCGCCCGCGCCCCTCTCGGAGCAGGGGAAGTCGGTGCGGCCGACGTGGGGACCCGGCCTCGCTTGGCGGGGAGGCTCTCCGGTGCCCCGGCTGGCCCCCCACCCCCAGTTCACAGGTGAGGAAACTGAGCCTGGCGGGGGAACGACTCTCCGCGGTCGCCAGGCTCCCGGGCCAGGGACGAAGTCTGGGGTCTCCGGAAGTGGGAGGACTGGCACTTAGCGTACTTTGTGACTGATTTCGAGAATGTTTTGAAGAGGGTTCACCTTCGTGCTTTGGCTGCGGTGTGGGCAGCTCGTCCGAAGCCCCAGGTTTGGAGGCTGGCTTTGCTGCATGAATGCGCCTAAAGCCTAACTGAGAAACAGAACCAGAGGTCCCTGAGGCTCACTTTGGCGGACACTGCCCCCTCCCCTTATGCCTGAAGGTCTCTGCACACCTGTGGCCCAGGCCAGGCTCAGGACTGGGCTCTTCGCACGGATGGAAGCGGGGCCTGGAGGAGCCCCCCTGGGTGCTGCCAGTCCTGCTTAAAACAGTGCCCACCCTGGGGGCCCTGGCGGGCAGCTCCTTCTCAAATGGGGAAACTGAGGCCCAAGGAGGCAAGTTACCGGCAGAGGAGAGGTGCTTGGCTCTAGGGGCAGCCTGGCCTGGTGAGGTGGGTTTATTTTCTTTGACTCCCCGTCCCCTTAATACCGAAATTGGTGCGTGTGACGACCGTTTGAGTGTTGCCCCACTGCCGGGGAGGTGGGTGTTGACCAAGAGGTGGAGAGACTTGCACAAGACCAGCCTAGGACGGGGAAGGGGAGGCCCTGATGTGTCTGCATACAAAAGACTGTTTGCTGAGAATCCTGGGGGTGGGGGGTGGGGTCTCAGAGGCCAGTCCCCGCCCTCAGGCTTTCCCTGCCTCCCATCTTAGGGCTCAGACTCCTCTGGCCGCCCTGGGGGTTCCAGCCCATTAGCCCTTCCCCAGCATTTGGGGTTGAAAGACACCTCTCACCTGGGATGTGTCGCTCTGCTTCTGGCCTCAGTTTCCCCACGTGCTTAGTGGGCACTGCATGCCTGTCCCCGGCCTTGTGGACCAGTCAGGGGGAGTCAGGAAGGGCCTGTGCACCCCCCACCCCCGCCACAGTTGTTCTGCTCCGGGGTAACACAGTCATCCCAGACCCCACCATCCTCCTGCCCCATGGCCCCAGTCTTTTGAGCTGTGAAATGTGTACCCACTTGTCCCTGTGGGGTTGTGACAGTTTGGCACAAGCTACAACCTAGCAGTGGGGGCGGGGGGCGTGTTTTTCCTTGCCGTGGTAAAATGGACGCATCACTCTGCTCTTCCAAAGTCTAGCCGCACGGACTTGGCGTCCCGGGGTCCACGTTCTTCCCTCTTCGCCCAGGTGTGGCTGGTGAAGGGGCAGAGGCTGGCTCACAGCAGGGGTTAAGTGTTTGTTGAGTGGAGGCCGGGTGCCCCGCTCGCCATGGAGGCCACCCTTCCGCTGCCCACAGGCCCCCGCCGGCCCTGGCCCGCCTCCCGGGCTGCTCCAGCACTCCCTGATGGGGGAGATTGTGCAGGAACGCAGCCCTGCGGGAAGGACACGGTTCCAGCAGCCAGAGGTGACCCCCTCCCACTTCTGGAAGGGCCTTGAAGGAGATGCCTGGGAAGGGGGCCGCAGGAGGACCCGGATGATGAGGGCGTGCCATGGGCGTGACTCCTATATCCCTGCCACACCGCTGATCTGCGCGCACTTCACAGAGGACAGACCGAGGCCCAGGGGGAGTGGTGGGAATTCAAGTGTGGCCTCCTTGTCCCGAGGTCCAGCTCCGCCTTCTGCCTTCACGTTCCTTCCCCCGCCCCTGGAGCTTTGGGTGGCAGCTCTTCCTGGGTGGGAACCAGCCTGGGTCTGCTCTGAAACACACTGGGGATTCCGCCAGTGTGGGCTGACCCACCAGCTGGGGGGCGTGCCGGGAGACCCCGTCTCCACTGTGGCCGAGGCCCGAGGCCCGGGCCTGCCCTCGGAGGGCACAGGAGACATGCTCAGAGAGGGCGAGTATCTAGCCTGAAGACACACAGCCGGGGCTGTGGGCCCCCCCACGTGTGGCTGTCCCCCCCTGCTGGGGTCTTGGGGGTCTCACCCTCCATAGAGCACATGTCACCCTTTGAACTCTCCTCCTTGGGTTTCCCTTTCCGTTTGGGGGAAACCCAGACGCAGATCAAGGAAGCAACTCTCCAGTGTCGCAGGGACCCAGGCCGGTGGTGAGCAGGCCCAGCAGCCTGTCTCCCCATCCCAGTCCCAGTGCACCTCTTCCCAGAACGGAAAAAAGTAACTGATTTACCAGGTCCTGGGGGGGGGGGGGGGGCAGGGGGGAGGTCAGGGTTTGAGGGCAGTGTGGGCTCCAGGAAGGAGGAGGACGAAGCAAGCAGGCCTGTGGCCCAAGGTTCCAGATAAAAGATTAACAACCGGGATTGTTCTTCACCCTGCTGGCCATGCGGGGCTGGGCTGGGGAAGCACCACCACAGGCCCTGCACCCCCCCTCCCCATGAGAGGGAGCATCCTCCTGGACCCGTTGGGGCGGGAGCTGGGGACAAGGGGCGTTCCAGGGCAAGTCTGCCCTTCACTGTCCAGGGAGCCCCTAGGGTTTGGTTTGGGTTTGTGTCTTCTTTGCAGTGAATTCATTTACTTTGTTTTTCCTGCTTTAAGATTTATTTGCACCTAGTAAAAAAGAGGTCGTAAAAAAAGGCCATGAAGGGCCCAAGGAGCAATGCACCCAAGGTTGAGGGGTGCATAGGTCCAGCCAGAGAAGGGCTGGGGGGGGGTGCAGCGCCAGGTGTCTGGGCCAGCCACAGGTGGGAGGGGCCTAAGGAGAGGACAGCGTGAGGGTGTCCTGCAGGATGCCCAGGGGCAGCGGGGTGTCTGTGAGGGTTTTCAGCAGCGACAGGAGGAGGTGGGATTTGCTTCTTAGATATCAAGGGAGGGGCTGTTGGGAGCCAGTGATGGGGTCTGGGGTCTCCAGGACGGGGAGGGGTCAGTAAGGGCTGTGAGCAGAAGCTGGGTTCGCCGTGTCAAGGGCCATGGTGTCTACAGCCCGCTGGCCCATCCGCCGGCCGTGGTGATTCCTCAGGACGTCTCTGGGAGGGGGTCTTGGGTGGACGTGACTACAGCCCCCCGCAGCCCTTTGGCACTCAACCACCTCCCTGCCCTGGCTGTGTGTCACCAGTTCCGTGGAAGGGTCTTGTGGGGACCCTGCCAGTGTACACGGGGGACATCAGTTTCCTCATCTGGAAAATGGGCTCAGCCCAGAGATGTGTTCGCTGGCCTTCTGGGCCCAGGGAAGGGATGCCGGAAGAGACCCATAGGAGCCTGGGGGTGTCTGGGGTGCCATGGGCTGGGTGCTCAGAATGAGGCATTGAGCCCCCTCCTGGGGAGTGTTTCTGAGCTCAGGCACTGCTCTGAGGTCTCCCTGGGGTGGCCTTACTCTTCTCATGACCCTTGTGGGAGGGCAGTTCACCCTGTTTTGCAGATGGGGAAATTGAGTCTGAGCAAGGTGAGGCCCAGGTCTAGGACTCAAGTCAGACCCGGTGGAGAGGGCCTGAGGTTTGGGGGCTGGGGGCTTCCCAGCAGGGGCAGGGGCACCTTCCCACCTCAGCATCCTGTCCGGGACGTGGGGCTCCCGGCCGGCCCCCCAGGGAAGGCATTCCCCTCTTCTGGGCAGGTAGTGGGCAGGGCTCCTCCCCCTCCTCTCACCACGATTATTCCTCTGGCCCTGTGTTTGGCCGGCCACACACTGATGCTGTGGCTCCCTGCCTCTGACGGGTGTGAGCTCGGCTCGCTGCCTGGAAATGCAGAGTATGAGGCCGCAGGGCTGGGGCACGGAGCCAGGACTGCACTTAAAGCCCCCCACTCTGAGTCTCTCGGAGACCCGCAGACCCCCACCCCACAGTGTGCTCGCTGGGTGGGCTCTAAATCCTGTCTCCTGTCTGCGGGTCGGTGCCGCCCCTCCCCCTTCCCTGACGGCCCCCTCTCTCTGTCCCCTTATGGCTCTGAGCACCTTAGGGAGAATCACTTCTCTCCTTTCAGCTGTGTGACCCATCCCCTGGGTGGAGAAACCCAGGACGGGCATCCTGGCCACCCCCACGGGAACCGGCAGCAGCACAGGATGTGAGTGACAGCGGGGCCCTCCCCCAACCCGTGCACACAGGGCGAAGCAGTTCCTGAGATGGCAGTGCCGTCTGGGTACTTCCAGATGGGTCACAGGCCCAGAGCAGCAGGTGCGGGTGGCGGGGGCAGGGGGGGTTGCCGCAGAGCCCGAGGGGTCTGGAATGGGCCGGGCCCTGGCTGCCAGGCGGTGACATTCAGCAGTGACACTGGCTGGAGGCTCTCTCCCCTTGTCTTAAATATCACAGACGCACCTGCAGAGCCGAATGGATTTATTACCACACCTCCCAGCCTGACCCTGCCCTTGACTCTTCACCAGGCTGCTTCATCGCCTCTGCTGCTGCTCTGGTCTGTCCCTCAGGGCTCCTGACCTTCTTGAGAAAGTTCTAGGTGTGCAGGCCAGGCGCTTGGTGAGGGTGCTGTGAGCGCTCCCGGCCTCTCCCCCTGGCCAGCCTCCTCCCCAGGCAGGTCACACGGGGCAGCACCGAAAGAGGCTGCTTAGCGGCCCCGGCCCCAGAAGCAGAAGTGGCGGCTCTAAATTGAGGACTAGGAAGTGTTGGCTCCCTGGTGACCCCGGGGGAGGGGCCACGTGGCCGGCCTGTGGCTGCCGTGCTCCGTCTACCGTCTACCCGGTTCCAGAATGCCCCGCCTGCCTCCTGGCGGGGAGGACAGCCGGTGTCCTTGTCCGCGGGTCCTGGTGGGGGCGCTGGCTGCAGCCCGGTGGCTGAGACGGCCTTTCCGTCGCTCCTGCCTTGGCGCCTGTCGAGGCCAAGTGTGGCGGTCAGTTAAGAGCCCAGAGTCTGCAGTGTTCAGTCCCAGGTCAGCGAGTGGAAGCGGGCAGTGTCCACCTCGGGGGCACAGGGTGGGTCCCCTGCCCTCCACGCCGGGGCTCTGTGCGCGCACACACACACCCCACCCGCCCCGGTACGCCAGTCTTTTCCATCTTGACCAAGCTAAGGGGCCAGAACAATACCTCGCATTTCAAATTTGCACTTCTCTGATTGACACAAGTATTTTCCTGGAATTTTTAGGAGCTTTATTGAGATGTCATTCACCCATTTAAAGTGTGCATTTAACGTGTGCAGCTCAGTGGCTTATAGTACGTTTTCAGATAGGGACAGCCATCACCACAGTCCTTTTTAGAACATTTCATCACCCGGGAGAGAAGCCGTGCGCCCTCCAGCAGTCTCCCCCCCCCCCCACGCCCCCCCCACCCCCCCGCCCATGGCTAATCTACTTTCCGTCTGTGAGGATTTGCTTGCCCCTTCCAGACATTTCCTATAAACAGAGTCTGACAACTTGAGGTTTTGTGACTGGCTCAGGCACCGAGCGTCCTGTCCTCATAGGGTTCGGCCACACTGTGGCCTGTGTCGCTGCCCCTCTCCTTTTTGTCGTCTGGTGCTGTTCCAGCGGGGCTTGTACCATTTTCTATTTATCTGTCCACTCATCCGTGTGGACGATGGGGTGGTTTCCACCGTTTGGCTCTCGTGAGTGACGCTGTTGTGTGTGTGTGCGCAAGTCTGTGTGTGGGTGTGTTTTCATCTCAGTTGTGTTGCTTTGCGGGGCGGCGCTGCACCGCGTGGTAACGCCCCATGTGACGTCAGGAAGGGGGCTTCACGTGTTGTGTCCCCACCTGCAGGGCACGGGCTCCAGGTTCTCCACCTCCTGGGGACACCTGGTCCTTTTCAGGGACAGGTGCTTGCTGGCTGTGAAGCAGGGACTCCCTGGTGATTTGATTTGCATTTGCCTGAAGGAAGGACGTTGAGCATCTTTTCATGTGCTAACGGGGCCACTGGTATGTCTGTCGAGAAATGTCTGTCCAGATACTTTACCCATTTTTAAATTTGGTTATTTTGTCTTTTATGATGGAGTGAGTATAACGGGGCATCTGGGTGCTTCAGTTGGTTGAACGGCCGACTCTTGATTTCGGCTCAGGTCATGATCCCAGGCTGGTGGGTCGAGCCCCGCCTTGGGCTCTGCACTGAACGAGGGGCCTGCTTAAGAGTCTCTCTCTCTCCCTCTGCCCCTCCCCACTCTCACGCGCACTCTTTCTCTCTCTCAAATAAAATTTTTTTCATTTATAATTCACCATAATAACTTCCGCACTCTAAACACAAGTCCTTTATCAGATATACAGTTGACAAATATTTTCTCACACTCTGTAGCTTGTCTTCTTACTTTCTCGATCGTGGCCTTTGAAGCACAAAGATTTTTAATTTCAGTCAAGTCCCATTTATCTATTTTTTGCTTTTGTCGTTAGTCTTTTGGTGTCGAATCAAGGTCAGGAAGATTTATCCCTCTGCTTTCGTCTGAGAGTTCTGCAGATTTAGCTCTTACATTTAGGTCTGGGATTCACTTGAAGTTCGTTTTTGTGTCTGCTGCGGGGAGAGGGCCAGCGCTGCTTTGCCTGTGGATGTCGTTGCCCAGCACTAGCTGCTGGAACGCCGTTCTCTTCCCGCCGGACGGTCCTCGTGCCCTCATCAAAGCTCACCTGACTTTAAGAGTTCATTTCTGCACTGTCGCTTCTGCTCCATTGGCTCCGGGTCTGTCCCTTTCTCACCGTAGCTTTGCGGAAAGTTTTGAAACAGGAAAGCGTGAGTCCTCCAACTCTGATGTTTTTCGAGATAGTTTTTGTTGGAACTATCCTAGGTTTTCTGCATTTCCTTAAGAATTTTAGGACCCTCCTGTCAGTTTCTGGAAAGGCAGCAGCTGGGACTCTGGGAGGGGCTGTGGTGTGTCTGCAGAGGAGCCGAGGCTAGTGTGGCGGTCAGTCTCCCGGCCCGCGGGCACGTGCGACTTCACCTCCGGGCAGGACCTTTATTTCCGCCCGCAGTGTCTTGTAGTTTTCGGGGTTTAAGTTTTACTCTTCTTTTGTTCACTTTATTCCTAAGCGATGTATTCCTTTGGACGCTCTTGTAAATGGAATTGCTTCCTTTATTCCACTTTGTTCCCTGCCACTGTGCTGAAATATGATGGATTTTCGGGTGTTGGGCTTGCATCCTGCAGCCTTGCTGGACTTACTGGTTTCTGTAGGTTTTTAGCAGATGCCTGGGGATTTTTGGATTCGAGATGGTGTCAAATGGAGGTTTGCTCCTTTTCTGATGTGAATGCTTTTTATTTATTTATTTTTTTTAAACTAATTGCCCTTCCCCTGGTTTTTGAGACATTGGTTTTTCTTTTCTGATTTACCTGTTCTTTTCTTTTGTGATTGTTGACACCGTCTTAGTAATTTGGTAGTGCGGTCTATCAGGGAAAGACCCGCTCTGGGACAGGTACCCACACCCCCTGCTCTGCTGCTGACTTAGTCCCGGGCCCCTCCCCTGTGGAACCTTGGTTTCCTCGCGGCAAAATGGAGACGATGATTCTTCTCCGCTGTCCTCTGAGATGGTTAGGAGTGCTGCACGAGGCTAGGAATGAGGGTGCTTCTTGGCCAGAACATTCTATCAGAGCTGCATTGCTGGTGGGGGTAGTGATGCTGGTGTCGGACACCTGCACACGGGGGCCCACATCCTCCCAGCCGCAGGACAGACGGGGACAGCTGCGGCCAGTTCCCGCGGTGTGTCACCCAGCCTTGCTGTGCCTCAGTTTCCCCATCTGTAAGGTAGTGATGGACTGCCCTGCTCACAGGGCTGTAGCCAAGCACCCAGTAGGTTCCCAGTGTTAGCTGATCCAGGAGTCAGCACCCCACCCCTTGCACAAAGCATGAGGGCCCCCGGCTCACATTCTGCCCCACATTTCGGCCCGTGAGCCCCCCTCCCCCCAGTTCTCGGTGGGGCAGAACAAGGGGTGGACTAGTGCAGCGTGGCAGAGCACAGCCAAATGCTGTCACTCACAGTCACTGCCCATGGTGAGGCCTGGGGCAGCCGCGGCTCCTACTGTTTTCCTGACAGCACGAAGCGGGGCCGATGCTCAGGCTGCTGCCCCCTTAACAACCTCGCCCTGAGTGGGGCAAGGCCAGCACAGCTGGACAAGGGGTGGCTTGACCTCCCCCTCCCTTGGTTTCCCCTCTGGACAGGTTGGATGTGCCAGGCATGTGCGTGTGTGGCTGTCCCGAGTGGTCCTGGGTGTGCTATCCTCCCACAGCCTATGTGGAATGGGGTGCCATGGTGGCACGCATGGAGCCCCCGTGGCTGTTTCTAGGTGGGCGTGGCCTTGGGGGGCACTCTGGCCCCCTGGGGTGTCCTGGGTACAGATTTTAAAAGCAGAGCCCGCAGGGTTTGCTGGCGAGTCGGCTGTGGATCAAGAAGTGTCCACGTGTCAGGGCTGGAGCACGGAAGGAGCCGGCCTGGTGCTGCCGTCCGAGTGAACACAGCAAAGGCCACGTGTCGCGCAGCCTGGCGAGCGCAGGAGCTTGGCTGGGTCACAGCGTGCCAGGCTGACGGCAGAATGTCATGGCCGGTGCCTTCCCTGGGCATTGTGCTGAGCAGGGGAGCCAGACACAGGGCACGTGGCTGCGTGCATATGTCCGTGTGCACACACACGTGTTCAGAAGGTAGCCTGGTGCCATCTTGCTGGTTCCGAATCCCTGCCCTGCAACACAGGAGCTGTGTAGCCTCGGGAAGTGACTTAGCCACCCTGTGCCTCGGTTTCCTAACCTGCCAAGTGGGGAGAATGGTGGCTCCCCAGGAAGGCACCGTCCAGGTTGACGTGTCAGTGCACGTAAGGCGTGCGTTCAGCATCTGGCACTCCGTAGGCTCCCGGTAAGCGCCAGCTGTTGTCATCGTGGCGGTCTCATGATGGTGCTGTGATTGCCACTCCATTCATACCGTCTCTGTACGTCCTTATGGAAGGACGGCTGGCTGGCATTTGTCACCAGGCTATGCCTTGCTTGGCCGCACGGGTCCACGGCCAGGCACATTGGTGGTTTCTGTACACGTGGGGGTGAACATCCTGGTGTAGAAATCCTGGCTGCAGATTCGTAATTCTTTCCTTTGGCTAAATTCTCGGATGATCCACGACACAAAGCTCTTCACACATTTTCCCATCCAGAAAGGTTTGGATCCACCCAGAGCGGGCGTTCCCAGGCCTCTTGAACTTGGCACATGGTCTTTTTTCTCTTACAATTGGCCAGCTCGAGGGGTGAGAGACGAGGTCTCTGAATCTGCACATCCTCAGCTACCGTGAGGAAACAGATTCTTGCCTCTCGGCTCCTTGTGTTTTTTCTGTGAAGCGCGTGTTCCCGCGTTAGCCGTTGTTTTTTATTTGGGGTCAGCTTTTGTGGATGGGTACGAAGATACCAACCAGCAAGGGGGTGGAACCTTCGTCCTGCGCTCTCCAGATCTCTTCCTGGTTGTTTCACCTGAGCTTGTTTGTGTCTTAGTTATTGGAGGAACGAAAGTTCTCCTTTCTTACTTTTCACGCACACTGCCCGTCTCTCCCTTCCCCTGTTTTTTCCTTGCTTCTGCCTTTGGGTCTACGCTTAGATACTAATTGTGTGCAGTTGGCACTTGACCAACACAGGAGTTAGGGGTCCTGACCCCCATGCAGTTGATATTTGGATGTAACTTCTGACTCCCCAAAAACTTAACCACTAATGGCTACTGTTGGCCGGAAGCCTTACTGATCACATCAAGAGCTGGTTCACACCTATCTCGCATGTTAGATGGGTTATGTACCATATGATTACAGTAAAGTAAACTAGAGAAAAGAAACGTCATTAAGAAAGTCGTAAGTAAGAGAAAATCCACTTACAGCCCTGTCCTGTAAAAAGTCCACACTTAAGTGTACTCGAGCAGTTCAAAACCGTGTTGTTCAAGAGTCACCTGTGTTTGCTTTTCTTGTCTTCTGACACAGATTCGTTTTTTCAACACTGTCGTCTTTGGAAACCTCTAAGGTTCACTTAATGTTGGGATCTGCTCCGCGTTGGCCCCCAGGCCACCGGCCGAGTGGCTGCCACGCCAGGTGGCCTGGGCCGTGGCACCTTACCCAGGGCGTCGTGTGGCTGTTGGAGCAGCAGCGCCCTTCCCCGCCGGGGCTCCTCCCCACCCTCTGCTGTCCAGGGTAGGGTCCTCATCTCTGCTCTCTTCTTCCCTAGGCACGTGCACACGGGTGCAGCCACCCCCGCGGGGCACCCTTCAAGTCCTTCGTGGCGACGGCACTTCTGTGGGGACTGTCCTCGTGTTCCACTGCCCCTCAGGCCACCAGATGGTTGGGTCCGGCCTCCTCACCTGTGCTTGGAAGGGGAGCATCGCCGAGTGGTCTTCAGTGAGCCCCGTGTGCAAGTGTGAGGCCCGCTTCCCCTGAGCACCTGCAGGGGGTGGGGGGCGGCTGGTCCCGTCATGTGGGGCGTGAGCGTCCACGGAGGGGATGCGGTGGGTACAAGTCCCCGCTAGGCCTCTGTAGGGTCCCGACCCCGCTGCGGGCAGCTGGACAGCCCCCACTGGGCCCTGTGTCTGCACGTGGACTCCAGGCCCAGCAGCCTCAACCCTCGCTCTGCCACTGACTTGGCCTGTCAGCACCGAGAGCTTGTTGGAGCTGTTCTCTGTCATCTTTTAAGCGGGCAGCTCTGTCTGTTCATTCGTCCATTCTTTGATGCACCCATGCAGCAGACCTTCATAGGACATTGTGTGTGGTATGGATTCTAGAACTGGGGACACTGAGGGCCAGGATGCTCGCAGCCCCGGGCTCCCCGTCAGGGGACGAGACGGCTTTCTAGCTTTCAAGTTGTATTTGTTGTACAGGGTGGTGAAGGGTTTTCCAGAGGGAGGTCACTGTATCGTGTTGACGTGTGTCGGGCATCAAAGAGGGCTTCGTAGCCAACACGGTTTGGAACATGCTGGATTAATAGGCTACAGCACTTCTCAGAGCCTTTCAAATGCTCGTGTGCTGGATCAGTCTCTGAGAAGGAGGGCGCCCACCTGGATTAGGCTCCAAGATAACAGGGATTCACTGACAAGGAGCTCTCTCTCTGCGGGCCCATAGCCCTCAGGACGGGCATCTCATACGGCACTCCCTGTGGAGGGGGGACCCAGGCTGCGCTGGCCCCTCGCTCTGGGGTGGGACTCAAGACAATGGCACCTGTGTTCTGGGTGCTTGTCGTGGCCGGGCAGGAAAGGAAGGCCCTAAGAAGTGCCCCACACCATTCCCCTCACCCCCACGGGCCAGAAGATGGATATACAGCTGCGGGGGCAGCCGGGAGAGCTCTTGGGTCTGGGTGGCCTGTGTTCAGCTGGGGCAGGGGATAGGGGTGGAGGTGGGGCGTGAGCAGTGTCACCGCAGGGCAGGGTGTGCAGTGTTGCTCAGACTAGGACCCTGGGCCTTGTCTTCCCAGGATGCCCGTTAGAAGCCGGTAGAACACTGCTCGACCCATAGCTGAGGTCACACGGCTGTTAAGCAGCAAAGGCCCTTTGGCCTCAGACTCAGGCATTCTTCTTGCTTTTGAGCCTCCTGGAAAGTGAACTGAGAAGGCACGTGGGCCCCTGAAGGGTTTACCAGCTTGGAGCACGTGGAAGCAGGCCACTGCTGGCATGTGGCTGCCATGGAACCAGGGGGCTATCACTGAACTCCTTTCAGAGCTTTTCCGGGTGTGCTGCTGTGAACTCCTACACACCCTCCGAAACCCTGCCCAAGCACCCCCCCCCCCTCCTTTAGGGGACAGTGTTCCCTGACAGCCCCAGCCACCAGCACCTACCTCCCTGCCTCCCCCACGGAACGGGGTTGCTGAGGGCCTCGCGAGCCCTGTGCAGGAGGTGGCCTTGTCTCCCTCAGCCGTGCCGCCGTATGAGACCTTCGGCTTCAAGGTGGCCGTGATCGCCTCCATCGTCAGCTGCGCTATCATCCTACTCATGTCCATGGCCTTCCTCACCTCCTGCCTCATGAGGTGCATGAAGAGGAGTGAGCAGCCATCTGACAGGTACGCTGGCCCCAGCGGCCTCCAGCCCTCCCTGCCGCCCGAGCCTGAGGGCAGAGGGCGCTCCATGGGCACTTGCCATCCGTGCCCTGGGCCTCCGGCGGGTGTCCGGGGGCGCTGGGGCTGCCCTGGCTCCTCAGGGAGCCCGGCCACCGAGTGCTGCCCCACAGCAGCCTGCGACTCACAGAGCCTCGCGGCTCTGGAAGGTCTTTCCTAACCAGGCCGCACACATGGGTCTGGTCTGGGCCTCCTTCAGTCTGGGTCCGCTCGCGGCCTGGGCTCCGCGGTGCTGGGTGAGCAGGGTGACGAGCCAGAGTCCGGCTCATCAACCGCCTTGCAGAGGATTTGGCATCCTGAATGTCCTTCCCCCGTCTCTCCCCAGGGCAACCCAGCTGTGGCTCCAGCTGAGAGCCGGGGACTTGGATACGGTGCAGGCCTCCTACCTCGGCCTCAAGGGCCCGAACAATGGCGGCGGTGGTGGCAGGGACCCTGGGGTCCGCCCTGGCCAGGCGCACGACAACTACAGCTTCACCACGTGGGCACGGGCACGGCGAGGGGGGCATTGGGCGTGAGGGTGGGGGGCCCAGCTTGGTCAGGACGCCCGTCATCCCACACGCTGCCCAGCCTTACCTGGGCCTCAACTCCCACCACCCAATGCCTTTATCCTGGGAACTCAGACCTGCAGAGACAGGAGATCCCCTCCCGGGGGACGCAGCAGGGCTCTGGGTCTTATCTTCTTGCACGGGCACACAGACTTTCTGAACCGTTACAGGGACATTCTCTTATGTCCCTTCCTCTGACTCCCGGAGTCTGGTCAAGACTGCACGTGGGCTGCAGATACAACAGCTCCCGGTGTTTCTAGCTTTCAGCATGTGCCCTCTGACCCCAGCGCTGGGGCTCCGGGCGCCTTCAGTGGGGCGGGCTGTTTGTTTTTGGCAGCTTTGTCTCTTGCGGGTTCTGGGCCGCCAGGCTTCTGCATGGCCACACTCGGGCTGCATCTCCCGGATGTGCCCCCTGGTGGCACTGCTGTGGGTCACAGACGCAGGTCAGGCCGGCGCCCCGTGGTCACATGCTCTGGGGCCTCTCGGTTGAGGCGTCCACGTCACGTGATGAAGAGGGGACTCTGCAAGGGGCCATACTGCTCCCCCCACGGCCCTGACCTGTGGCCTGGGAGTTACACACATGGTGATTCTCTAATTGTGCCGCGACTCTGTCCTTCCTGTTGTGAGGAATGAGGATGAGCTCTGGCTTTCTTTTTGGTTTTGCTGTTTGCACGTCACTCTGAACTCTTTCCTGAACTTTATTTCGGGGAGATGTCAGGAGCACACAGAAGCAGACGGAACGTGTAACGGGCCCCCTGTCATGCTCACGGTCACTGTCCCCGACCTCATCCGGGTGCACGTTTCCACAGGCTCCGGTCCTTTCCGTCCACCTGTCCCCGTCCGGTGGCCTTGCTGCATGGCGGCTGCCGCGGCCTCAGGGTCCTCCGTCAAACGGCCAGGGTCTTAGCAGTGCCTGGGCCGGCCGGACAGGGCTCGGGGAGTGCCGGCCGTCACCGTTCATCCTGCTCTTGTCTTGAGGCGCGGCTGTGGTGCGGCGGTCTGGCCCCGTGTCTGCTTGCGACGTCCCGGGCCCGGCGATGGCTGGAGTGTGGAGTCTGGCCCACGGGGAGGCAC
The DNA here is from genome assembly GCF_046562875.1 of Panthera onca. Lineage (NCBI taxonomy): Eukaryota > Metazoa > Chordata > Mammalia > Carnivora > Felidae > Panthera > Panthera onca. The sequence continues at coordinate 1,839,034 of NC_138351.1, forward strand.
TGATTTCCTGCCTCCCTCCCTGGAGCTCCAGATGCACCTTAGACACACACTAGGCGCACGTCACGGTGGCGTGGCGGAAATGCTGCCTCGCCCCCTTTCCATCCGTGCACCACGTGGTCCGCGGTCCCCAGAGCGTCGCCCAGATGCTGCAGCCACTGCACTCGGGTCGGGGTGAATGTCTGCACTTGCTCAGAGTGGTTTTCCTTTCTCAAGATGACATCTGGGACCACCCAAGAATGGACTGTTGAGGTCAACAGTCTGGATGTTTTTATTTCCACGTTCTTTCCCCAGGAGCCCAGCACAAGTTATCTGAGCCGTTTTCACAACAGCTGCACCGTCACCGGGTGTCAGGACTGGTCTCCCGCTCACTCCCTTAGCAGGCGCCAGCTTCATGCTCGTCGGCGGCTCCTCGGTTAGCGCCGAGGTGTTCCCCACACCATCGCTGTCAGTTGTGTTGTTGGCTTTAGTCGTTCGGGGTTACTCTGCGCGTCGCCTGCTGGTGACGGCTGTTCTGGGAGCTCTGTGGGTCCTTGGGACAGAAGCGTAGCCACGGCCGCAAGTGCCTGCCTTTTTGCTCCGGCTGTGCTGTGGGGTCTCGGCTGATGCATTCTCTTCGCGGACGGTCAGCCCCCCCCTCCCCCCCCCCCCGGCAGGTCTCAGAGCTTTTCCATTGCCCCCTACCCGGTGGCACCTTCCCTTCCCATTACAGACTGTGACACACCGTGCTGTGTCTTAGCTGGGGACGCACCAGTTCAGTGGGGGAGGAACGGCTGTCTCTCGGACAGCCTCTCCTAGGTACCTCTCCTAGGTAAGGCCCAGGGCCTCGAGCCCCCCATCTAGGTCAGTGGGGCTGTCTGGAGGAGGCCAGGTGTGCCCCCCACATTCCTGTTCTCTGTATGTTTCCCAGCAACTCCCAATAGGCCAGGCGCTGCTCTAACCTTAGCGGCAGGCACTGTTTCCATCCCATTTTAATAGAAACTTGTCCAGAATCGCACATAACTGCTAAGCGTGAAGCCGAGTTTGGACTCTGGCTGTCTGGCTCCAAAGTCCACAGCCTCACCCACCAAGCAGTCTTTCCTCTCCGCTAATTAACTGGTTCATTTACTTATTCATCAAACCAACATAACTTCTTAACTCCTACTACTTCCTAGAGCTTTTCTGAGAATTAAATGTGGGGGAGCAGAGATCCAGGCAGGCTTCCTGAAGGAGGTGATGCCTGTGGTGAACAGATGGGGAGAGTCTGCATTTGGGGGAAGGAGAGAGACAGCATCTTAAGTGGGGGCAGGAAGCAGCAGGGCAATGTGAGCCGGAGACGACCCAGTGGATGGGGGTGCAGGCTCTGGTCAGGCTGAAGAGTGATTGGTTTGTGGGTTGGGGGTGGGATGCACAGAGGAACCGGAGATACAGGCAGTGGGTGATCTGGCCCCAGGCCACCAGAGGACAGTCTGGAGGAGCAAAGCTGTCTCTGCCCCCAGCAACGGGGCCAGGGAGAGGCCTGGCCCCTGTGCTTTCTGCACACGCTGAATAAGCCCCCTTCCCCAGCACCACCCCAGGAAGCCCCTTCCCAGCTTGGAAGGTGGGCATGCTGCTCCTTGGACCACATACCTCGTACGAGTGAGGGGTCTGAGGCCCAGGGAGGGGCCTCCTCAGGCTCAGGGCAGTTCTGACCCTGCCCCAAGCCCACTGAAGGCAGGGCCCAGGTGCCCGGCATGGGGGCAGTGTCGGGTTACACGGGGTCCCCGCTCTTCCCCCAAGCTTTGCCTCTTCTTCCTGCAGAGACCTGGGTGAGGGCACCAGAGAAATGGCTGGCATGGCCCGTGGCGTGGACAAGGACCCCTGGACCACCCGTCCTGCTGGCTCACCCCGTGCCCAGGTGATGGTGCACACGGCGGACCCGGGGCACACCCTGCCTGCCTCCTGGCCCGCTGCAGGAATGTCCAGGCAGCATGCGGCCTACGTCCCGGGGTGACTGAGGCAGAGGCCGGAGCCTGCCCTCCACACTGGGAAGACCAGGCCAACCCCACCACCCAGCCACCTGCATATCCACCTGTGCCCAGCTTAAGAGTGGTCAGTGAAATCACCTTCTGGGGTTAGGGATCCCTCAGGGTGCTGAGCTGGGGACGCCGGTGGGGTGTCCTGTCCCGGGGACGCCCAGCCAGAACAGTTTTTATAGACAGGCTCCCTTGGAACCAGCACGAAAGGTTCTGGAACCAGGTGCAGCCCTGCCTAGCCTGCTCCTTTAAAGAAACTGGAGGACACTTAAAGCAAATCTCACTTATAGCAGAGCAGGAGGCCGGGCAGCCGACCTCTCGGCTCCTGCTGGCTGCCTCATCTTCCCCGCAGGCCAGGCCGGGGCCTGTGAGCAGGGACCCAGCTGGGGTGCTGCCTCTGTTACCTGCACAGTAGCCACGAGGGGTGAGAGGTGGGAAATAAACCATTCTAACACTGGGAAAACAAAGATAAAGATCACTGTCTTGATTTTCAATCTCTGTTGTACTCAGGGTATAAAACAACTCCCTTATCGTCACTGCTGCTCAGGGCCCCGGGCTTGCTGGGGCTCCGTCAGGCAGTGCCATCAGCGGCCTGCTCACAGAGACCTCAACGGCGGTGGCCGTCTCGAGGGGCCCGGGCCTCCTTGCACACTGGGGGCTGGTGTCCACGGTGAGAGTCCTGAGTGTCAGCCATGCCCTCCGGGGCCTGGGAAGTCCTGCCGGGTCACTGCTGCTGCATGCCAGCCAGCAAGGGGGCAGCTGAACTCCACTTCTGGATGGGAGGAGGACCAGGCACAGGGGGACACCTTCAAAGCCATCACAGTCCCCCAACCCCGAACTCATCAAAGCAGTTTGACAAGAAGATGTCCTGTCTTTTACCACCCAGCCCCTCTTCCTGAGGGGACAGACAGACAGCATACCTGTATGTCCACACCCATCAGGTGTGGCTCTAAACGTTTGCACCTGCTGCTGTGCTCCTCCAGGGCTCACTGCTCAGCCACGCCTCTGAGCGGCTCCTGGGGGCTGCTAGGTCCCACCCTCCACGTCCACATCTGTCCTGGGCCGGTTAAGATCCAACCTCCAGTCTCCTGCATTTTGGGGTGGGATCTGTCTGGCCATTGAGAAAAGTCACTTTGGTTTGTCCTCTGACCTTCCCTGCTTCCTGCCCGGAGCCTCCGCAGCCACACTGGGGCCGTGAGGAGGGCAGCCTGTGGTCCTCAGGAGCCTGGGCTGCCCCCCTGAAGCCATGATTGTGGTGTTTCCCATCACTTACAAATATATCCTGATGCAGGCTACCCAGATTGGTCTGTCTGTCCCTTGGCTCTTGTGGGAAGCCACCCGCTGAGGGACCCTTGGGTGGTTTTCAGCTGTTGCATTTGGTGCCAACATCCTTTCTGTCCTGGGATGCTGTCCCGTAGGGTGGGTTTCAGGGTGGGATCGTGAGGCCAGAGGGTGTGTGCAGCCCTCACCTGGGCACGAGGCAGCTTTCACACCGCGCTCCCGTGGGGGGTGCTGGGGGACACCAGCTGGGCAACGTCATTCCCAGCCCTCAACCTGAGCAGTGCAGGCTCCACATGATGGTGTCCCCGGCAGACCTGGGCTCTCCCCAGATTCTCTGGCAGTGGCAAGCCGTGCCCCTGGGCCACGCGCCTCTGACGAGTCTGCAGGCTCAGCTGCGGGGGGCCGGGCTGGGGTGACAAGCTGCCGTGACCCCACAGAGGGTGGCCGTGATGCTGTCAGAAACTGCTGTGCTCCTTGAGGGCTTTCAAGTCCTGCCGAGGCAAGTATTTTGTCCCCGGGTACCTGACCCGGGGCTCCCGGAGCGCAGGACGGGAAGACTGGGGTGAAGCGGCCCAAGGAGGGCGGCCCCGTTCTCCATTCCTAACAGCTGAGGGTGACAGATGGGGTCCGGCTGGGGCAGGTGCATGAGTGTCAGAGTCCTTGCCCGGGAGACCCGGCGGCGGGAGGCCTCAGCTGTGTGGCACGCTGGGCTCTGAACCCGTGTGTGCCACAGCCAGGGGTCTCTGGTGGATTGGGAGCGTCCCGGACGGTTCAGGGCAGAGAGGCGTCACCCAGCTGCAGAGAACAGGGAAGCAGCCAGCCCCAAGCCCCCCAAAACCAGTCCCACCTTGTACTGGGAAGAGAGGAGTGAACACCTTTCTTTCTGCTTCTGGAAACCCCAAGCTCACTCCCACGGAGGGGCCTCGGCACCTGCCACCGCCCCCACCCCCACTCGTGCCTGCAATGCTGCCAGGCCAGCTTCTCCACCCAGGTCACCACGGTGTTCAGGAAGGGTCCTGCTGCTGCGAGGAGCAAGCCCTGGGCCAGCCCCAGGCCCTGGGGTGGAGGCACACCTCAGAGATCTATCTCCCAGTCCTGAGGGCTGGGAGCCCGAGACCCACGTGCCAGCCCATGTGGTTCTGGTGTGGACCCTCGTGCTTGCACACAGCCACCTTCTGTGTCCTCATGCGTGCTGGGTGACCAGGGCGGTGGGCTCTCTGGTGTGTGGTTATAAGGACACTAATCGTAGGGATCAGGGCCCCACCCTTAGGACCCAGTTTACACTCAGTACTTCCTCAGAGGACCATCGCTAGAGACAGCCATGGGGCAGGGCCTCAATCCACGGATTTGGGGGACATGAGCATTCGGTCCAGAGCAGCCCCCTCGCCTCAGGGTTTATTGCTTGCTTGCGCTGTGCGGTCACAGGCCCCCAGCTGGGGGAACAGCCCCATCCCAAGGGGGGGTCCACGACCTCTGGGAAGAGGAAGGGATGTGAAGGGTCCCTCAAGGCAGGGCTCTGGCCTGGGGAGCACGCACCTCACTCATGCGCACCACGCATTGACCAGACTGACGTCACGGGCCAGGAGGGTGACTCTCCTGGTGTGCCCTCCTCCTCTCCACCGCACGTGCTTCGAGGCCTGCCCCAGCCCTTCCAACACGCGAGACCCGCGGTGTTGAGGTGCTAGGATAGCTACGCCATCAGAGAACACCAGTCAGCCCTCAATACTGGGGCGCTGCCGTTCCTGTCCCCAGAAGAGGCTGAGCAGCATCAGGCAGCACCCCATCCCAGGTAGAACGTCCCCCGCTCGGGGGACAGTGGCTGGGGGAAAACTGCCTTGTGAGTCCATTTCTCAGCAACTTGGTTATCTGTGTGTACCATTTATCCACTGCTGGACAGCCAGCCACCGGGAAACCCTGGCTTAAAACCACAGCCGCCAGGTTACCATTTCGTCTCCTGGTTCTGTGGGTTTGCTGGGCACATCTGCCCCACGGCCCTTGTCAGCAGAGGCCGGGCTGGAATCTTCCAGGGGTATCTCCACACATACGTCTGGCAAGTGGCTGTGACTCAAAAGTAAGCGGCCCAGGAAACAAAGTGCGAGCTTCCTCGGGCCTGAACATTCAGGGGTTTAGATGCACTTCAGCTTCTGGACTCAGCAGAGACGAACTCCCGATTCTACCCGCCCCTTCCACTCCCCCAGGCCCAAACACCGATTCCACTTTCTCTGAGTCCCCACATCCAGTCCTGCAGCGAGTCCTTGTGACTCAACCTCAAAACCCATGTGGAACCCACTCGGTGTATCCAGCCTCTGGCTCCTGTCGCCCCGATTGTTGGAGTAGCTTCCTGGTCTCCTAGGCTCCTTGCCTCCATTCAGGTACCACCCTGCACACACGTGTGAATTTCCGCACAGAAAGAACCCTACCACAGGGTTGCTTTGGGGTTTTGAATTTCTAATTGTGGTAAAATATGCATAATATAAAAATTTACCATCTTAACCACTGTTAAGCATACAGTGCAGGGGCATTAAGTACATTCACACTCTTGTACAACCATCACCAACATGTTTCCAGAACTTTCCCATCTTCCCAGACTGAACCTCTGTACCCCTTAAACACTCCCCTGTCTCCTCTCTCCCCAGCACCTGGCACCCACCACCCGATACCATCTGTCTATGGACTTGGCTGCCATAGGGATCTCATGTAAGTGGAATCCTACAGTATTTGACCTTTTGTGTCAGCTTATCTCACTTAGTCTTTAATGTTCTGTGCAACCAATTTTGAACGTGTGGAGGGGGCTTCCCCGCACACCAACAAGCAGTTCTCAGAAACCAGCAGAGTGGCCTACAGTTCAACTCACTGCTGACCCTGTCTGCCAGGAGAATTCGATCCCACGAGCTGCGGGCTGTCCTAGAGTGTCCCCCACCTGCCATGCTGCAGACGCCGGCCGTAAACCCAGTTCTCACCCGTGCATCTGACCAACTGGTTGTAAATCAGAGGTTCCCACCATCCCTTCCTTGGATTGGACTAATTTGCTAGAGTCGTTCACAGAACTCAGAAAGATGCACAGGGCAGCATGTGGACAGAGGACACGGAGAGTCCAGGCACTCTCCAGGCAGACCACTCTCCCACACCAACGCGGAGGCTCTCTGACCCCTGTCCCTTAAGGCACGATTGATCTATTCATTGGCCCTTGGGGATTGACTCGAGCTCCAGACCCTCTCCTCTCTCCTGAGCCAAGGGGTGGATTGAAAGTTCTAACCCTCCAATCACATGGAGGTTTCTCTGGGCCACCAGCCCCATTCTTAGGTGACCTGGGGACATTCCAAAAGTCGCCTCATTAACATAACAAAAGGCACCTTTTTCTCTCCTTTAGGAAATCCCTAGGGTTTTAAGAGTTCTGCCAGGAGGAAGATCAAATATGTATTTCTTACTGTTAATCACAGTATCACATTCAACATCATGTCCTCAAGGCTCATCCATGTTGCAGTAGGTGTCAGAATTTCCTTCCCTTTTAAGCCTGAACCCACTGTCTGGACACAGCGTATATACTAACCCGTTCCTCCGCTCACGCACACTGGCTGGCTTCTGCCTCTTGGCTACCGTGAATAATGCTGCTCTGAACACGAGTGTGCACACGTCTCTTGGAGACCCTACTGTTAATTCTTTCGTGTGTACAGAGGCTGTTTTCAAACATATCAGTCAGAGATCACCACGCCCTGGTCTCAGCGCATAACCTCAAATACTGGGCCCTGGCTGCCTGGCCTGCGAGACTCTGCATGACGCCCCGGTCACCTCCCGACCTCACTGCTATTGCAGAGTCCAGTCCAGCCGCCCAGACTGTCTCTCAAGCCTAGAAAGGTGGTCTGTGCTTGGGCTCCTGCATGATACTGTTCCCCAGCCATCGTGTGGAGTTCTGCCTCCCTTTGGCCGGGCGTCTGCTTGGATGTCTGGTGCATTCGGTGTATAACTGCCAGGTAACCAGTTACCCTGAAACACAGTGGTTCAAAAACAATCGTCATTATCACCTGTTACTACAGCTCTCTGTTTCACGTGAGGTTTGGCAGGGTGGCTCTGGCTCTCTGTTGAGGCTGGGGCTGTGGTCTCACCTGACGGCTGGACAGGCGGGGATCCATCCCTCGTCACTGTCCAGGTACTGCCCCCTTTAGGCTGATCCCTCCTGTCTACTGGACGTCCACCGGCCTTTGTCCCAGGCTTGTCCTTGTTCCTCCTACAGACTGACCTGCGTGACCTTGGGTAAGTCACTTCCTCTCTCAGAGCCTCAGTTTCCTCATTCGGGCGTGGGGCGCGGTGGCGCGGGGCAGGGAAGCCTACTGCGCCCAGCGTGGCTGAGCCACCTACTCCCGGGCGAGGCCATCTCGAGGGCGGGGCCTCGAGGGGGCGGAGCCTAGATAGGGCGGAGCCAGTAGGCGGGCGTCGGCAGTAGGGGAAGGTGAGCCAGGGCTGGGGGCGGGGCTGGAGTGGGGGGCTCAGAGTCCTGGTCGTCGCCGGAAGGGGCGGGGCCATGTTGGGGGCGGAGTTTGGAACCCTGGGACAGGATGGCGGGACGGGACTTATTGAGGGGCGGAGCCAAGGGCTTGTGAGGCCCCTGTACCCTATGCGGGTTGGAAACTCCAGCCTTCAGAAGGCGGGGCCGGGCTCAGTGAGGGGCGTGGCTCAGGGCTGTAGAAGCGACCTAACAGACGTCAGCAAGGGTGGGGCTCAGTGGAGTCGGAGCTTAGAGCCCTAGCATAGGCGAAGACGCCTGCGGCGCCCGGGATGGAAGGGCCTCAGAGAGGGGTGGGGCCAAGAACTCCTGCCAGAGCCGTAGGTGCCTCCAGAGGGGGAGGTGTTCAAGTGGGGGCGGGGCTTAGGACCTTCGCGGCCAGGCCACAGGTCTGGGGGCGGAGCATAACGTCCGGAGGAGGCGGGGCTCGAATGGGGAGCGGGGCTTTGGGCCCTCGCGGCGCCGCGGCTGCCGCTGGGGGCGGAGCATAACGGGAAGGGGCGGGCTCAGTGGGGGCGGGGCCTATAACTTCTACGGGTGCCGTAGGTATCTCGGGTGGAGGCGGGGCTCGAGCGGGGTCAGGGCTTGGGACGCTCGCGGCGCTGCCGCTGCCTCTGTGGGCGGAGCATAACGGGAAAGGGCCGGCTCAGTGGGGACTACTTGGGACTGTGGCGGCGACACCGCCGAGACCGGGGCGAGGCCTGCCGGGAGGCGGGCCTGCCGGGAGGGGGCGGAGCGAGTGGGACCGGGCGAGCGGCGGACAGACGACCTAACGGGTGGACGGCGGCAAGGGGACGGGCCGGGCCCGGCCGGGAGCGCGCCGTGCGTCGCCATGACAGGTGAGAGCGGGCCGGGCCGGTGTCCAGCCTGCCAGCCCGGGACCGGCGCGCGGCCGCGGTGACCCCCCGGTGCTGCCCCGGTGGCAGCTCCTCGCGGCAGCGGCCAGTGACCTTGGTCCGTGACCGCCTCTCTGTGGGCGGGACGACGACCGGCCGGGGGCGGTGGTCGGAGCCTGGAGGGGCCGTGGGCGAGGGGCTGGGGTGATGCTGAGGCCTGACAGGGGGAGGCGAGGGTGAAAAGGGCACCAGCAGTCTTCGCGGGGGTCATCCTGGCCACCTGACACCCGTGTATAGTACCAGTGGGACTCTTGTTTGGGGTCAGGCCCAGGAGAACCGGGGACACAGACTCAGCCAGCACCTGGGCTTTGTGCTGCGTGCAGGGCGGCCCTGCCCCCTCCAGATTCTCCCAGAGTGGGGTCTGAAGTGCAGCCAAACCCCCAGAGCCTGTGTGGCCCGCAGAACCCACCTGCCTCCTGGTCCCAGCTGAGCAGGGTCACCTTGTTGTGTGGGACTTCCACTGATGGAGAGACCTGGTGATGGAGATGGGTTGACCAGGGATCTCATGACAGCATGGTCAGGGAATGTTCTTGCTCCCCAGGGCCCCACTCTTCCAACCTCCGGGGTGGCAGAGGGCTCAGGGAGGCTCCCAAAGGTCCTGTTCTCTCCCCGGTGCTCACTGGAGTCCCACAAATAGGATTTCATGGGCTAGTTCCTGGTGTCTTCTGGGACACCAGTGTCCCAGCGTAGGTCGGAAGAGACCGCAGCTGCACCCTATTCGCCTGTCACCTCCCAGAACCCTTCTCATTTGTGGCTGCTTTTTCTGAGAGCCTGCTGTGCCCTTGGCCCCGTGTCAGGTGTAGAAGGACATGTAGGATATTGTCTGTATGTGGATGAGGAAATAAAGGCTCAGGTTGGACAGGTGCCAAGCACCAGGCTACCTGGGTGGTCAGGGGCAGAACTAGACCTGTGCCCTGCCCAGGCCCCTCAAGGTCCTGTGGGAGCCTCTCCACAGCCCCTTTCTTGCAGCCAAGTCTGAGCGCTGAGCCTCTAGAGATCCCTCCCGTCACAGCTCCTCATTTTGGGGGCAGGAAGCTGAGGCCCAGAGAGTGCGGGCAGCTTTGCCAGGCTGCAGGGATGAAATCCTTGGCTCGTTCCTGTGCCATGACTGGGGGGTCTGCCTTGTGCTGGTTCTGGGGCCTTCATGACAGGTTGCAGGGTGAGCATTTGGACCCAGTGTGTCTGCACAGGGCCGACGCTGGCCAGGTGTCACTGCAGCTGTTACTGTTCTGTGGACCCAGGTGTGCTGGGGAGTGAGCCCTCTCAGCGCCACACCTGAGGCCAGGTCCAGAGCCCAAGCAGGAGGGGATTCTGAGCAGGTCAGGGACTGCAGTGGGGAGGGAGCCATGGAAACTCAGGGAGGCCTCTTGAGGGGAGGACGGTGAGCTGAGTACAGGTTAGCCAGGGGGAAGCCAAGGGACAGGGTTCTCATCCTTTGGCAGGGGTCCCAAGCAGCATGGTGCCACGGCAGGGGCGGGGGGCGGCTGCTGTGCAGGACAGCTCAGGAACCTGGGGTGAAGGCACCTGGGGTAGCTCCCACAGGGCCTTGAGTGCCACGCAGGGGTAAGGGGTTGGGGGATCTGTGGTTTTGGCACCAGCTGAGCAAGTAGGTGGGGGAGGTGGGGCTTGGCAGAAGTTGCTGGCAGAGTCGGGTGGGTTTGTGCCAGAACATTCGACTCCATCCTGTAAGAGCATTCTGGGGCTGTTACTCAGGACCCAGGACCAAAGTTTCCTGTGCATTTTCCTTCCTGGGTGTGGCCATCTGGGTGTGGTTTTCCTGCACGGCTTCCAGCCACCACGGAAAGCTTCAGCCCTAGGCTGTGTATGCCCTGTGCCGGGTGACTCATGCTTGCTGCCGTGGAGACTCCACCTAGCTAGGGCTGCAGCCGGAGGACCGCCAGTGTGCTGGCCGTGGTCCACCGACAGTCCATGCATCCAGAACTCTTTAGTGAGTGCCTGCTGTATGCCTGCCCTGTGCACGAGTGCACACGCTGTAGAGGCAGTGCTGGGCAGAATAGCCTGGGGTCAGGATGCAGCTAATTGAACAGTTAATTAGTACGTTAATTAGGCGAGTGGGAAGTCTTGGATGTCAAGAGGCAGTGGCTTGACACAGCCACAAAGCTTTGGATGCCACAAAGTTGTGCCTGGCTCCAGCCTCCATCTTCACTCTCTAGTGGCTGAGGTCTTGGGCAGGTCCCTCATCTATTCCCATCTGGAAATGGGCGCGATGGTCTTGCTAGAGCCGCAGAGCTGATGGGGCGATGAAGATGATCTGCACGCAAAGAGCCTGTAGAGTGCCCGGTCACGGGGCACACGCCGTCAGCCGGCTCAGAGGGGCTACGAGTGGTGATGCCAGGTGACCGGGAAAGTCCTGCCTATGTGGCCCTGGCAGATCTTTCGGTATCCCTGGGGGTGACTTCCTCACCATGGTGAGGCTGCTGACGGGTGCGTCTGCCAGGTAGACTTTCAGGACCTGGGAGGACCCAGAAGTTAGAAATGCATATTTTTGAGGGAAAAGACCAGCCAGGAGGAGGTGGCAGTGGGAGAGAGAGGTGAGGAGGACAGATGGTGTGTTGAGTAGGCCCCATGGCGGAAATCTAGGAGGGGCCCTTCTTGTTCCCACATGATGACCCCATTTGAAAAAATCAACTTTATTGAGGTATTATTTACTCACAACAAATGCATTTATTCTTCTTAAACATTTTTTAAGTTTATTTATTTATTTTGAGAGAGAGAGAGTGGGGGAGGGGCAGAGAGAGAGGGAGAGACCATCCTAAGCAGGCTCTGTGCTGTCATCACAGAGCCAGACATGGGGCTCCATCCCACAAACCGTGAGATCCTGACCTGAGCTAAGATCAAGAGTCAGTTGCTTAACCGACTGAGCAACCCAGGTGCCCCCAAATGCACCTATTTTTTAAAAATGCTTTAATTTTTATTTTAGAGAAAGAGTGCACACACATAAGTGGGGGAGGGGCAGAGAGAGAGGGAGACAGAATCTGAAGCAAGTTCCAGGCTCCGAGCTGTCAGCCCAGAGCCCGACTCAGGGCTTGAACCCACAGACAGTACAATCATGATCTGAGCCGAAGTCAGATGCTCAACTGAGCCACCCAGGTGCCCCAAACATCTGATTCTTGATTTCAGTTCAGGTCATGATCCCAGGGTTGTAGGATCAAGCCCCGTGTAGGACTCCACACTGGGCATGGAACTTGGTTAAGATTCTCTCTCTCCCTCTGCCCCTCCCTCCCACATGCATAGGCTTGTGCTTTATCTCAAAAAAATAAACATTAAAAAAAAACGAGTCTGTATGAATTTTAGAAGAAAAACAAGAAACATCATTGGAGTTTGGATAGGAATTGCGTGGACTCCATAGATCACTTTGGGAATTATTGTCATCTTCACGACATTAAATCTTCTAATCCATGAACAGAGGGTATATTAATTTGTATCTTTTAAATTTCTTTCTGTGATGTTTTGAAGTTTTCAGTGTACAAGTCTTTTACCTTCTTGGTTGAATTTATTCCTAAGTATTTTATTATTTTTGATGACATTGTAAGTGGAATTGTTTTCTTATTTTCTTTTTTGGATTGTTGATTATTAGTGTATGGAGATGCAACTGATTGTTGTGTATTGATTTTGTATCTTGCAGCTTTGCTGAATTTGTTGATTAATTTTAACCTTTTTAGAGTTTTCTAGATAGAAGATCATGTCATCTGCAAAAAGAGATCATTTTACTTATTCCTTTTTTTTGAATTTTTTTAAATGTTTTTATTTATTTTTGAAGGAGAAAGAGACAGAGCATGAGCGGGGGAGGAGCAGAGAGAGAGGGAGACACAGAATCAGAAGCAGGCTCCAGGCTCTAAGCAGTCAGCACAGAGCCTGATGCGGGGCTTGAACCCACAAACTGTGAGATCATGATCTGAGCCAAAGCCAGATACTCAACCGACTGAGCCACCCAGGCGCCCCCCTTTTTTTAAATTTTTTTTTTTACTTATTCCTTTTCATTTGAATAACTTTTTTTTTTTTTTTTTTTTGTCTAATTGCTCTGGCTAGAACTTCCAGTAATGCATTGAAAAGAAGTAGTGAGGGTGGGCCTCTTGCTTGGTTTCTGATCTTAGGGGAAAAGCTTTCAGACTTTTACCATTAAGCATGATATTTGCTGAGTGTTTTTCATGTGTGACTTTCATCATGTTGAGGAAATTTTCTTCTAAATTTATTGAATGCTTTTTTCCTTTAATCAAGAAGGAATATTGCATTTGTCAAACGCCTTTCTGCATCATTTGAGATGACCGTGATAATCGTCTGTGTGTTTCTTCATTCTATTAACAATGTATTACATTGATGGATTATCTTATGTTGAACCACCCTTGCATTCTGGTGTATAATCCTTTTAATACGCTGCTGAATTCAGTTTACTAGTATTTTGTTGAAGATTTTGGCATCTGTGTTTATAAGTGATATTGGTCTGCAATTTTCTTGTAGTTATCTGTGACTGGTTTTGGTATCAGGGTAATGCTGGCCTCATGGAATGAGTTAGGAAGTGTTCCCTCCTCTATGTTTTTTGGAAGAATTGTAGAAGCTTTGGTATTTAAATGTTGGGTAGAATTCACCAGTGGAGCCATCTGGTCCTGAGCTTTTATTTGTTAGGACAGTTTTGATTACTAATTGAATCTCCTTACTAGTTAGAGGTCCATTGAGATTTTCTCCGTGTTCATGTTTTGGTTATGGTAGATTGTGTGTTTTTAGGGATTTGTCCACTTCATCTAGTTTGTCCAATTTGTTGGCTTACACATTTTCCAAGTATTCTTTTATAATCCTTTTTATTTTTGTAAAATTGGTAGTTCATTTCCTACTTTTATTTCTGATGTTAGTAATTTGAGTCTTTTTTCTTTGTAAGTCTAGCTAACAGTTTGTCAATTTGCTGATCTTTCCAAAGAACCAAGTTTTGTTTTTGGTTTTGTTTTTTCTATTTTCCATGTCAATTATCTTTGGTATAATCTTTATTATTTCCTCCCCTTCTGCTATTTTGAGTCTAGTTTGCTCTTACCTTCCTACTTCCTTAAGGTGTAACATTAGGTTGCTGATTTGAAATCTTTCTTCTGGTGTAAAGTGTGCATTTACAGCCTAAATGTCATCTTCCAAACTGTTTTCATGGCATCCCTTACATGTTGGTGTGTTGTATTTTTATTTTCAGTTGTCTCAAGGTACTTGCTAATTTCCCTTGTGATTTCTTCTTTGATCCATTGTTTCATTTTCACATACAAGTGAATTTTCTAGTTTTCCTTCTGTTACTGATTTTTGGCTTTATTCCATGTGATCAGAAAGACCCTTTGTATGATTTCAGCCTTTTTAAAGATATTAAGACTTGTTTTGTAGCCACATTTGTTTTATGGTCTGTCCTGGAGGATGTTCTATGTGTGCTTGAGAAGAATGTACAGGTCCACCTTGGAGCTATTGTGAGTTCGGTCCCAGACCACCACAGTAAAGCAAATATTGCAACGAAGTGAGTCCAGTAAAAAAAAAAAAAACAAAAAACAAAAAACTAAACAGTGAGCCCAGTATATTTCTTGGTGTCCCAGCACATATAAAAGTTATGTTTACATTATGCTGTACTCTATCAAGTGCACAGTAGCATTATGTCTTAAAAACAATGTGTATACCTTAATTAAAAACATCTTATTGCTAAAAAATGCTACCAATTATCTGAGTTTTCAGCAACTCATAATCACTGATCACAGATCACCATAACAATTGTAATAATAATGAGAAGGTTTGAAATACGGTTTGAAGAATGAAAAGTTTGAATTGCAAGAATTATCAAAACGTGACACAGAGACCCAAGTGAGTCGATGCTGGTAGAAAAGTGGCTCCAGTGGACTTGCTCAGAGCGGGCTCGGCACAGACCCACAGTTTGTAAAATCGCAGAATCTGCAAAGTGCTGTAAAGGGAGGTGCACCTGTATTTTCTGCTGCTGTTGGGTGACTGCAGTCCGGGTGTGTTGGCCCTCGTTGGTTTATCATGTGGCTCACACCCTCCGTTCCCTTACTGGTCATCTGTGTGGTGTTTCTGGCTATTACTAAGAGTGCGGTACTGGGGCACCTGGGTGGGTCAGGCAGTCAAGCGTCCGACTTCAGCTCAGGTTGTGATCTCACAGCTCGTGAGTTCGAGCCCTGCATTGAGCTCTGTGCTGACAGCTCAGAGCCTGGAGCCTGCTTTGGATTCTGTGTCTCCCTCTCCCTCTGCCCCTCCCCCACTCACGCTCTGTCTCTCTCTCTCTCTCAAAAATAAACATTAAAAAAATAATAAAAGTGTGCCACTGAAATCTCCAACTGATACTATTTTTCATTATTAGTAAATCTTTACTATTATCTGGGGGCTCTAATACCTGGCTCATGTGCTTATTAGATCTTCTTGGTGAATTGACTCTATTATTAACGTTGATATACTTCTTGGTCTTTTGTAACAGTTTTTGATGCAAAGTCGATCTTGGCTTCTATGCGCAGAGCCACCCTGCTCTCTTTGAGTTGCTATTTGCAGCGACATCTTTTCCCTTCTTTTCACTTTCGGCCCATGTGTGTCTTTGGATCTGAGTCTTTTGGAGACAGCTCATAGTTGAATCATATGTTTTTAATCCTCAGAGGACAAACAACTCTGTTTCTCCTCTGCTCCTACACGCAGCACTCATACCTCTGAGGACTCCTGGCACTTCTGGTCACCAGGTATGCGGTCCCTCACCTCCATCAAGCAGTCCCCTGACACCAGCTGGGGGTGTCCCAGTTCACCTCCCGACGCTGTCTCCCTGGGGATGGCCTCAGTTCCCACTTGTGAAGAGCTCGGTCCTGTACACCGTCCCCGCTACAGACCCCGGTCACAAGGCTTCTCACCGACTGGCTATAAACCGAGGGTCCTGTGACCCCCTTTTTTGGTTCAGTCATTTGCTACAGCCCACAGAATCTGGGAGAACACTTTCCATACTAGTGCTGATTTATCACAGGATACAAGTGAACGTCCACACACACAGGGTGCTTAGAGCAAAGAACTCGGGAAGGGGCCCAGAGCCTCTGTGTCCCTGCCGGGCCAGCCGCCCCAGCGCCTCCATGTGCTCGGCAACCTGGAAGCTCGTCCAGCTCCATCCTCTTGGGGTTTTACGCAGGTTTTATTACATAGGCGTGATTGATTCAACGATTGGCCATTGGTGATGGGTTCGGCCTGCAGCCCCTCTCCCCTCTAAGCCTCATGTGGTTGGCTCCACTGGCAACCAGTCCCATCTTGTGGGTATTTAGGGGCTTTAGAAGAGTCACCTTGTGCACACGGCCAGATGAGGTTGAAGAGGGCTCGTTAGGAACAAAAGACAGCTTCATCCTCATGGCTCATCTCTTAGGACGTTCCAGGGGGTTCAGGAGCCCTGTATCAATATATATTTCTTATTAGAAATCACAGTATCAAAATTCCATTTTGCCAATCTGCGTCTGTTAATCTGTTTACATTTTTTAAAAATGTTTATTTACTTTTGAGACAGACAGAGCATGAGCATGGAAGGAGCAGAGAGAGAGGGAGACACAGAATCGGAAGCGGGCTCCAGCCTCTGAGCTGTCAGCCCAGAGCCTGACGTGGGGCTCGAACTCACAAGCCGTGAGATACTGACCTGAGCCGAAGTCAGAGGCTTAGCCGACTGAGCCACCCAGGTGCCCCTGTTTACATTTATTTTTTTGAGAGCTTTTATTTTCTAAGTAATCTCTACACCCAATGTGGGGCTCGAACTCATGATCCCGCGATCAAGAGTTGCATGCTCCACTGACTGAGCCAGATAGGCGCTCCTTAATCTGTTTACATTTAAAGTAATTACTGCAGTCACTGGGGTGCCTGGGTGGCCCCATTGGCGAGCCTCCGACTTCAGCTCAGGTCATCATCCCACGGTGATTTCAGGCCTGTGTCCGACACCTTTGTGCTGACAGCTCAGAGCCTGGAACCTGCTTTGGATTCTGTGTCTCTCTCTTTGTCTCTGCCCCTCCCCCTGCTCATTCTCTCTCTCTCTCTCTCTCACTCTCAGAAGTAAATATTAAAAAAAATAATAAACTAATTACTGCAATTACTGATAATGAATCGCTTGTTTCTGCATTTTTGCTGTTTGTTTTCTGTAGGTCTTGTAGCTTTTTGTCCTTTATCCATTACTACCTTCTTTCATGTTTAGTTGATTTTCTGTAATAACATTTTTTATTTCCTTTTGTGGATATTCCACGGATATTTTCTTTGTGGCTACCATGAGAGTTCCACATAACATCCTAAAGTTATAACCATCTAATGTGAATTGATATCAACTTAATTCCAGTCACACACAAAAACTCTCCTCCTCTGCAGCTCTGCCCTCACCCAGTGCCCGTGTCCGCCAGCAAGTGGGACAGGCTGGCACCGGTGGGGGGGGGGGGTGCACGTGGTCACACAGTGGATGCTCTGGGATTCAGCCCCTTCCTTGGGGATCCTGTGCCTCCCACCAACCACTGACCCACCCCTGGACTTTAAAGGCCTGTCATTCTAAAGAACATTCTTAATGGGAAAAAAGGCATGGCAGTGATGCCGCGATGCCAGGACCCTGGCTGGGCACACCGGTCTGCTTTGTGGCAGCCTCACAAGGCCGGGCAAGCTCACGTGTCCCGTGGCCATGCCAGCACGGGCCACCCAGCCCTGCGCCCCTGTCCCTGTGGGAACAGCAGCCAGGGGAGCTGCAGGGTCGGGCCTTCTCCAGGCTGGTGTGTCCCTGCAGCAGGCCCTGGGGGGGGGGGGGGGGGACCCAGGGACAGCGGACTTGGCCTGAGTTTATCTCCTGCTGTAAGCTCTCAGGCGTAGAAGAGAAGAGCTGGAGTCTGTGGTCCCACACACTAGTGCACCCCATCTCTGGCAGGGGGGTGGCAGGACACGGGGGTTCCGGGCTGTGCATAGCCTGCACGGGTGGGACGGCTTACAGCTGATGTGCCGCCCGGGGGCTTGGGGGCCATGCCACGGGTGGCATGTGGGCCCCGTTGCCGCTCCTCGGCCGTGCGGGCTCATGCCCTCCGTGCTCTCTGCTGTTTCAGAGCAGACCTACTGTGACCGCCTGGTCCAGGACATGCCTTTCCTGATGGGCCACGGACGCCTCAGTGAGCAGCAGGTGGACAGGATCATCCTGCAGCTGAACCGCTACTACCCCCAGATCCTCAGCAACAATGATGCAGAGAAGGTGCTGGGGTGGGGGGAGGCGGGGGGGGGGGGGCGGCACATCTCTCCCTCCCTGTCCCTCCCTCCCTGGGCTGGGAGAAAGTGGGTGGGGGGGGTGGGAGGGTGGAGAAGGACAGTGGAGGTGAAAGCCTGACTCCTTGCAGTGACGTTGGGCCCGGAACACCGGCTCCTTGAGCCTCAGTCTCTCCCCGTGTCCTCGGGGCCTGCCAGCCCTCCAGAGCCACTGGAAGCATCACAGGAGACAGGACAGTGTGCCACTGCGTGTGACAAGCCTGGGAGGGGAGAGGGGGCGGGGGCGCTGGCCGGGCTCACCCCAATGCCGCAGGACTCCGCACCCTGCCTCTTCCAAAGGCTCAAAAGCGGACACCGAGGGAGGTGGGTGCACCTCGCCTGAGCCGCCCTTTCCCTGACTCCCCCTCAGGGCCAGGGCTTTGGGGTGTGGGGCCCCCTCCAGCCGAGTGGCTGAGTGAGCCCCACTCTCGGGGCTGCAGGGCTGCCTACAGGGCTTGGGGCCTCTCCTGGGCACAGTGAGGCTGACCCCCAACACAGCTGGAAGGTTCGTGGGCCCTGCCACTGGCTCAGACGCTCAGGTTGTGAAAGTCTACAGCAAAGGAGAAGTACGGGTGGAGTTCATACCTTACTATTGTAATTAAAAGTCTGATACACGTTCAGTATATAAATATTTGAGAAGTTTCAGACGTTTATACAAGAAGAAGGAGAGTCCTGCATGCACATTGCCACGCTATTCTGCTCCTTGGTCTCTCTGGCTCCTACCGTCCGCTTGCAGTTTGTTACACTCTGGTTCTGAGTGGAATGGTATGCTGCCACCAGGTGGCGGCACCAGGCCACAGCCTCCAGGTCCTGCATCAATGCCACCTGCCGGCTCACTGACCTTTAGAACCATACATTTCTCCATGAACTCATCAGAAGATTCTGGGTTATTTTGTTTTGTTTTCCTGCTTAGCCCTCCGTTTTTAAATTCCTCGAGTCACATTCCTGTTGACTATAAACTACTAGAAGTTATTACTTATGACATCACCTCCTTGATTCCTTGTAGCCTTTTTACAAGTGAAGAAAGAGTCCCGAGGTGTAAAATGACCTGCCAAAGTCACATGGCAAACCATCAGCTTTTAACAGGTGGAACAATGTCACCACTGTCTTTCTTGATGACCTGTCCTGGCCTCCACAGGGAGGGGGCTCCACAGGGAGGACCAGTGGCTGTGCTGTGACCACAGCACCGGCTTGGGCGCCACGTGGGTGGGCTGTGGCCCTGGTGGCACTTGATGCCTCCTCTGGGTGCTCTGTGCTGCCGCCCCCGCCGCGCCCCGGGCAGGGGCCCCTCTGATGCAGAAGCTGGAGCCCAGGGCAGAGCCAGAGCCCCCAGCCTCCTTGGCCCTGCCCCTCCAGCCTGACCTTTCCACGCACCCTTTCCACCCCCAGTTCCGGAATCCCAAGGCGTCCCTGCGAGTGCGGCTCTGTGACCTGCTGGGCCACCTGCAGCGGAGCGGCGAGCGGGACTGCCAGGAGTTCTACCGGGCCCTGTACATCCACGCGCAGCCCCTGCACAGCCGCCTGCCCAGCCGGCTGGCCCTGCGTAAGTGCGCCCCCCGCGCCCCCAGACAGGAGCAAGCTGTCGGATGCGGACACTGCCGCATCTCTCGTGCCTGCTGTTACACAGGAGGAGGCGTCTGGCGGGTGTGGCTCCGCCCTCCCTCCAGCCTGGTGCCCTGGGGCCCGTCACCTGCGGGCTGGGGGCCGCTCACGGCTGTGCCAGCCTTGAGTATCTGTGCCCCCATGGCAGAAACTGAGGTCGTGCCCACAACTGAGGATGCCCTGGCCGGGGGCGGGGGGATCCCCATAATGTGGGCGTTTCTGTAGAACGATGTCAGGCACGGTGGCTGGTCTGAGGCATGCACGCTTTGGTTTCAAGGGTTTTGGCCGAGAGCTCAAGAGGCACGTGAGTCCCGAGGGACCCTCTGAGCTGCGTGTGGGGATGGAGGAGACACAGGCGGGGATGGCAGTCCAGGCCTGAGACCTCTGTGCCCTGGTCCCCTGGAGGAGGGGCCGGTGTCCCTCGATCTTCTGATGGGAAGCCAGAGGCCTGAGGGACAGGGTGGCTCACCCTGACTGCTCAGCTGGGACCCCGGGGCAGGTGTCCCTGACCTGAGGATGAGCTCTGGTCCAGGACCCGTGTGTCACACCAGCCACTGGGGGGCCCCACAGTCTGGCTGGGCATCAAGCACCTTCCAGGCTCCTGGGCCATCAGCAGGTGGCTGGTTGGGGAGGTCTGGGAGAGAGTGTGCCCTGCCCTCCTATGGACATCACCAGACTTGGGATGGTACGCTCGGTGCCTGCCTCCGCACGGAGCGATGCCCCCTACCCATGGCCCTCAGGGTCTCAGGATGTGGACAGAAGGAGATCCAAAACTCAGGGTTCTGTGACGCTGATCCCACGGTTCCCTCCCTGGTGCTTTCTGCCACGCCTGGCCCAGAAGGCCGGCTGGGTGTGTGTACAGCCTGGTCCGGCCCAGCCTAGGGGTTCTGGGGGTGGAGGGAAGGAGCCTGAGCAGCCCCTTGGTTTCCTGCAGGCGGGACGACCACCCTCCTCTGGCCGGCCCACAACTAACCAAGCCCTGTGATTTTGTTTCCAGAGAACTCAGATTGCACAGAGCTAGACTCCGGCACCGTGGGCCGCGAGCTCAGTGACAGGGGTAACGGCCTCCCACGTCCCCCACCCTGTCCCCCACCCAGGGCTCCGTCTCTGCCTCAGGGTCTTCTCCTTTCCGAGTCAGACTCGGTCCTGCCTTCCCATTGACTGGGCCCCAGGGTGCTCGCTGGGGCGCCCGCCGTCTGGGCTCAGGCGGCCATGTGCCCACATGCCCCCTTTCTCCCCAGGACCCGTGGCCTTCCTGGCCTGCCTCGGCCTGGCCGCGGGGCTGGCGCTCCTCGTCTACTGCTGCCCTCCAGGTGGGTGCCGCCTGCCAGGCCCAAGCACCGAGCGCCCCCTGGCCTCCCTGTGCCTCAATTTCCTAGCCTGTGTGGTGGGACGGCAGTGGGGCCCGGTTTGCAGGCACAGGAAGAAGAGGGAGTATGGGGGCTCCACCCCCCCCCAGGGGTCGGAGGGTGACAGCCCCTGGCGGGAGGCAGGGTGCAGCCGGGGCTCTGGGGGCCCCCGTCCTGTGTGTGGCCTGGAGTAGGGTGCCCGCCTCTGGCCCCCATGTCACAGCCCTGGCAAATGGACGGGGGCCCGCAGCCCAGCATGGCAGCTGCCGTCCCTGCCTGGCCACACCGGGCCTGTCACCGTTGTGGACGGGGAGCCACAGGCCCACTTGGCAGGGACGCCCCGCGCCGCTTGGCTGTGGGGCTGCACAGGCACGTCAGTGGCAGTGTCTGAGACCACCTTGTCTTCCAGACCCCGAGGTGCTGCCGGGGGCCCGGCGTGTCCTGGGCTTCTCCCCCATCATCGTCGACAGGCACGTCAGCCGCTTCCTGCTGGCCTTCCTCACAGATGACCTGGGAGGGCTCTGATGACCCTGCCCCCACCAAAGAACCCCGCCTGCCTGCCGAGTGGGCCCCACTTTTCTAAATGTTTATTTTTCACTATTTATACTTTTTTAAGAAAGTTACCTTCGCCTGACAAAGGTGCTCGACATTAAATGTTGGAGTCTCGTCGCTTCCCTTGGGAATGTTTTCTGGACGATTCTGACTTGAGACCCTGTGGTGTCTTGGCTGGCGGGGCTGACTCTGAGGGCTCTCCGTGTCCCACACTCAGCCCGGGGCCAGGTCCTGCTCAGGCTGCCCCAGCCCCCACTGCCCCTCAGCACCCACCCCCAACATCCCCCCCACCTCACCGTCTCCCCAGAAGGTCCCTCCTCTCTTTCCCCTTCTCCCTCCCACCGTGCCTCTCCAGAGCCCACACCTCTCACTTGGAGCCCCTCTGTAGTCTTCTGTCTGGCACGCGGTCCGCCCCCACACCCATCCCCCCGTCCCGGCCCATCACCTCGCCCTTCCCGGCCACCAGCCCAGGTGGGAGGGCTGGGTGGGGGCACTGCCCCGCCATCTGTCAGCCCCTGCCTGGGGCCACGGGGGGGCACCAGCTGCACATACCAAGATGCCCCAAGAAGCCCCATGCCCATATGTGTTCACTCCACCCAGCGACCCCAGCAGGTGGGGGCTGCATCCCTGCTTTCCTGAAGAGGATACTGAGGTTACTCAGCCAGGAAAAGGGGGACCTGGCACGTGAGGGGGTCTAAGATTCACCACTGCCTTCATTCTCTTCTGTGATGTGTCCTAAAGGGACCCTTCACAGCCCCTTGTCCCCATCTAGTCACCAGAGCCAACACCCGGGTCCAGGGCCCTGCCTGACCTCACCCGCCTCTGTCCTGGGAGTGGAGTCCCTCCCTACCACGAGGTGAGACCTGGGCTTAATGGGTCTGGGGTGGGTCCATTGGGCCTAGAAATGAGCCCAAGGTCTTGTCCCAGATTCCAGGCAGAAACTCAGAACAAAACAGTCCACAAAACCTTCTAGAACTTTTAGAGTTGACAAATGTCATTGTGCCATCCAGGGTCCTGGCCTCTGGCTCCTCCCCACTGCCCCCACCAGCCTGGGGTTTGCACCACCCCCCTCATCCTCATCTTGGGGACACTGGCCTATCCCCTCAACCGGGGTGTCTACACCTGTCTCACCTGCTAGCCTCAGGCTCAGGATCCCAATGTGGAAACTTCCCTTTGGACATGGGAGGGTAAGTGTGCAAGTCCAAGAGGGCCTGGTGCCCTAGCCTTGGCATTCAGCGTCACAACCCTGAGGGCCCCGTAAGCCAACTGAGTCGCCTGCGGACTTGCAAGCAGGACCTCCTGGCACCGCGTCGCCTCTGGGCGCCATCATTTTCAGTCCAAAGCCAAGGACCACACAGCCGCCGAGATGGGGGTTCCACCCGGCCTCGCCACACATGCATGTGCACCAGGCACAGGCTGGCCCCCAGGGGTCCCTCTCCCAGTTGCCTCCTCCATCAGCTCCTCCCCCACAGCCCCTTTTTGGGGAAACAGAAGCGTATTTGTCAACCCACGAATCACCATGAGTTTGCATTTTCCATGGGAGGTTTCTGGAGATGCCAGGGCAGGCCACCTCCAGGGACGACAGCTGCTCCCAGGTCTCAAGGTGGCAGGGCACGTGTAGGGAAACGGGTGGGGGCAGAGGGGCCCGGCTCCGGGACGTGGTGTCCCACACACGCAGCCAGCTCCTGGGCTAATTCCCTCATTCCGGCGCCCCGGCTGGATGCCGTGGGACAGCATGGCCTGCGCTCACTCTCCACCTCTACGCTGCAGGCCCCGGGGTGTCTCCAAACGGAGCCTTGGTTTGCCCATCTGTACAATGGAGACACTCCTGTGAGCACTTCTCGAGCAGGCCCTGGACGGCACTGCTCAGTCCCATCTCTTTGCCAGAACTCTCTCCACGATTTCACCACTTTGTGGGAGCGTCACATGCAGATTTCTCTCTGGGACATTCCATTGGGTGGAGCGGGCACGGCTGCTGGTGCTTGGCCGTGAGGACGCAGGGGCTTCCCTGAACCACCCGAGCTGAATGGAGCCCCCACAGCTGAGCCCCATACAGAGCCCCTCTTGACCTTTCCCGGGGCCCAGGAGAGGGACCTGCAGACCTGCCCGCTTCCCTACGGCGCTTTGGCGCCTGACCGGGGCTGGAGAGACGTCCCGCGTGCCAGGTCCTCGTGCAGACTGCAGAGGCTGGACTGGAGGCCACCTTCCCGCTGGCCCGCCACACCAGAGGCCTGGTCCCTGCACCCGCTCTGGACTCTGACATCGGGGGGCGCCGGAGGTTCCGGAGGTCAGACCCCGAGGCTCAGCTGGGCGGGTCCCCTCACGACGGAGCAAGATCCCGATTCCCAGGTTAAATTTCTTTCTGGGCAGGTGCCCTGGGGTGTTTGTTTGTCCTGCTCCCTGAGAGACACAGCTGGCAAAAGGTGACGGAAACACCCCGGTGAAGGTGACAGACACCTGGGTAGAAGTGGTGGCTGCACCCAGGTCACGGTAAACGAGGCCACTGCTTGAAAGTGCAGGCACGCCGGCCCTCAGGAGGCAAAGAGGTTCCGGCGGGGCTAGAATTTTGCCTCAGCTGAAAGCACCTGCTGTGTTCTGAACAGCCGCGTCCCCCCCAAAATCCGTAATGGTGGAACCTGACCCCCAAGGTGATGGTGGTGGCAGGTGGGGCCTTTGGGGTGATTGGATCACAAGGATGGAGCCCAACATGGGACTAGTGACCTTGTAAAAGAGACCCCAGAGAGCCTGCCACGTGAGGGCACAGTGAAAACAGGAAGCTGGTTCTCACCAGACACGAATCTGCTGACGCCTTGACCTCAGATTTCCAGCCTCCCGAAGTCTCTGTGTGTATAAGCCACACAGTCTGTACTCCGTTCTAGCGCCCGAACCAGGACACCACCTCCAAGGAGATATCCCAGAGGCAGGCCCACAGGCCTGTGGCGGGTAAGGTCCTCCTGCTGTGCGCCACCCAAGACCTGTGAGGCCGCCACCCCCGAGGGCCCTGTGGTAGGGTTCCTTCCCCTGAGCAGGGGGCGGCCGGTACCCGTCACAGGCCTCGGGACCCGTGGTGAGCCGTGGTGGTCCAGGGCGCCCGTCCCCCAGCCCTGGCCAAGCAGGCTTCTCCTGACTGCTGACTTTCTCCTCCTGTCCGTGACCCGCCAAGGCCTTGCCCCTCAGCCCGGGCTGTCTGGACCCCTCCCTGGCTACCAGCCTCGACAGGCCCTCTTCTGTGACTGGACTCCATGCCGATGGCTGAGGTCTGCGCTGGCCCAACTGCCTGCCCCACTGGTCAAACCCTGAAAGGCCTCCCCTCCTAGGCTGAGGCTTGGGGGAACAGTGGGGCATCAATGCTGAGGTTCAGCGCCTCCCCCCACCAGGCCCCTGCCCCGCCTACCCCCTGGGCGGTCAGAGCCAGCGACCCGGAATGGAAGAAGTCCATCGGGGCACAGAAGGCCCCACACGTCACGCATTCCCCCGCTCCCCCTGCCCTGGCCACTCTGAGCCCTCGCTGTTTGCCCCTGTATGCCCACCCCCACACATCTACAAGCGGAACCGCTCACGACCCGTGCGTCACACCTTCCACGTGCTGTGCGCACAGCTGGAACGCTCTTTCCAGAACCCCTTGGGTTTAACCTGAAGACGTGAGACGTTGCCTCATCTAGGAAGCCCTTCCAGATACTTCAGTGACCAGAGTAGGTCCTGACCCAGCCACGGTCGGTCGGTCGTACTGGAGTGCCGCTCCCACGTCAAGAAGAGTGCAGGGGCTGGGACAGGCTGCCCGGGGGCAGAGGATCGTTCCCAGGATTTGAGAAGCGACAGGAGTTTGAGGATAGCCGAGGGGAGTGACATGAGGTGTGAGGAGGATGTGAGGAGGTGCCTGGAGAGTGTTGAGGTATGTTGAGGCGGGGGGGGGGGGGGGGGGGGGGGGTGTAAGGGAGTCGTGGTGAAAGGGCGTGTAATGGAGGCTGCTGGAGACGCGTGAGACCCGTGTGAGGGGGTGAAAGGACAGTGTGACGCAGGGCGCTAGTGAAGAAGGAGGTCTCCTGGTGGAGGGAGTTTGGCCCCGGATCCCCCTGCCTCAGGCGGATGTGGTTACGGGCCAGGCGAGGGCACAGGCTGGTGTTTGCGGAGCCGGAAACGCGGCTGCATCTTGCACAATCCAGCGCTCCCTCCGGGGAGAGGGCGGTGTTGACCCTGCAGGTGTCCGGGCGAAGGCGCTGACGCTGTGGGATCAGAGCGTTACTTCCAGTCCGCCCGGGGCCAGCGTTCTGCGATGGGCTGAGGGGTCCTGCTGACCCCGTGTCCTCCCAGACCTCGGCTCGACCCCGGGCCCGACCAGGCCCCCGGATCAGCCTCCGGCCGGCTGGGCCCCACAACCCGCTGTCACAAGGACGGGGGAGGGTCCCTCGGCGGTAGCCAGGTGGCGGCCGGGACCCTGAATCCCGTGCCGCCCGGAAGGGGAGGCCGGAGCCCCGTCTCCCCGCTGAGGGTCTGGGTGGGATCAGGTCGGGGCAGCTTCCTCGGCCCCCACACGGGTCTCCTTAAGTAAACGCTCGAGAGAAAGAGAAAAACCATCAAAACAGAGTGACCGGACCCAGAGGACACATGTTCCTGGGAGAGGTGGAGGGGCGGGCCTGGCAGAGCTACCTCCTCGCGAGGGGACGCTGCCCAGGGATGACCCATCTGTCACCTGTCGTCTAGCCTCTGTCGACCACCTGCCAACCTGTCATCCTCGTCCATCCACCCATCACCTCTCTCTCAGGCTGAGCACACGCTGCTCTGGCCCCAGCGGCCCCGCGCTCCTGCACCACGGGCCGTGCCCCTCCCCCCCTCCAGGTCCCCCCTGCCTCCCACCTTCCCCAGTGTCTCTCCAAGGCTGCCCTCGGTCTCCACAAGCTCATCTCCTCCCCACCCCCGCCCCCTCACTCACTCGTGACTGGACCCGCCTGGCTCACCAGCACCAGTGAGGGAGGAGGTCTGCAGCAGACATTCACTGGGCACCAACTGTATGCCAGACATGGTGCCAAGGACACAGGCCACAGGTGGTGGCACCTGCTGGGAGAGCCAGGCCAGACCCGTGGCCCAGAAACAAGCAGAAGGGAAGGCGTACACGGGGGGCCCTCTCCTCCCCCAGTTCAAGCCTCTCTCTCGGATCCTCAGGGTGACTGGCCTTAGGACCCTCCCTCTCTGGGGGCC